>NC_134863.1:28999800-29299800 GCF_049852395.1 Peromyscus maniculatus bairdii
TACAAGCAACCACGGGAGGATTTGGAGCTGAGACATAACATTGCTTGACTTCCATGGGGTAGAATAGAAGTCTAGCTGCTGTTTTATGACTAGAGTATTAACATTTAATGGAGTTGAGCAGAACTGCCTTAAATAAATCCATCTCTCCAGGTGCCTTAATCCAGGCACCTAAATGGTAAAGTTCAGAAGTCTCTAGGAATATTGGAGAAGTGCTTCTTGGCTTATTCTGCTCGCGGCTGGTAAGTGGACACTGACCCCCACTAGCTTGGGTTGGGGTTCCCTGGCAGAGCATGTCCACATCCAGTCTTCCTCTACTCTGTGCTCTTGGCCACTGGAGGGTTGGTGGCATACAGAAGAGGTTCTTGAGGGACAAGGCCCTTAGTCTAAGCTAAGAGAAACTTGGTACTGAGAGGCATGTGTTGCATGAATCCTAAATGGTCTTATAATCAAAACCCAGAGCCCGATATCAGGGTGAAAGCTGAAAGATCAGAGAAGCAGAGCAGGCCACAGCTACCACCTCTTACCTCACCAACTCCTCAGCCTGACAGAGCCTCTGCAAGAGAGTGAATGAATTCCTGTCTCCTCCTGCCTCATATTCCTTTCTCTGCCCAGCCATATCACTTCCTGTCTCAACCTTCCTAGTGCTGGAATTAAAGGTGTGTGTGCCACCACTGCCTGGCTCTGTTTCTCTTTTAGGCTGGGTTAATCTCATGTAGCCCAGCATGGCCTTGAACTTACAGAGATCCACATGGATCTCTGCCTCTGCCTCCAGAGTGCTAGGATTAAATGTGTGTACCACCACTGCCTGAGCTCTCTGGCTAACTCTCTGGCTAGCTCTGTCTTCTGATCTTCAGGCAAGCTTTATTTCTTAGATTACAAATATATCACAACAGGGATGAATACTTAACGCCAACGGTACTGTTCTTTTTAAATTTTGTTTTTATTATTTGAGTGTGTGTGTGTGTGTGTACATGAGTGCACATAATTGAAGTGGCCATAGGTGGGTGTCAAACACCTCCAGAGCTAGAGTTACAGACTGTTGTGAGCCACCTGATGTGAGCACTAGGAAATGAACTCATGTCCTCTGTAAAAGCAGTAGGTGCTCCTAACCTCTAAACCATCTCTCCAGCCCCTCTGATGGAACTATTCTGTAGGGGCCACAGGATAAAAACTGAAGGAACAAAAGAAAGCAGATTCCAACATTGCTGAATAAAGATAGAAAAAGAAGGTGCTGTTTTATATTCAAACAGAATATAAATACTATTATCGTGAAGGGAAAGATTGTTCAATTTCTCTACATTAAAACTAAAAGGCTGGGCCGGGCGGTGGTGGCGCACATCTTTAATCCCAGCACTCGGGAGACAGAGCCAGGCGGATCTCTGTGAGTTCGAGGCCAGCCTGGGCTACCAAGTGAGTTCCAGGAAAAGGTGCAAAGCTACACAGAGAAACCCTGTCTCGAAAAAAAAAAAAAAAAAAAAAAAAAAAAAACCTAAAAGGCTGGGTGTAGTGGTGCACGTCTTTAATCCCAATACTCGGGAAGCAGAGACAGGGGGACTTCTGTGAGTCTGAGGCCAGCCTGCTCACATGGTGAGCTCTAGGATAGCCAGGAGTACATAAATAGATCTTGCCTCAAAATAGATAGATAGATAGATAGATAGATAGATAGATAGATAGATAGATAGACAGATAGATATAGAGATACAGATAGATAGAAAAAGAGAGAGAGATATGAAATTTTCCGTTAAAGATACCACTATAAGAAAAGAAAGCCGCCGGGCGTTGGTGGCGCACGCCTTTAATCCCAGCACTCGGGAGGCAGAGGCAGGCGGATCTCTGTGAGTTCGAGGCCAGCCTGGGCTACCAAGTGAGCTCCAGGAAAGGCGCAAAGCTACACAGAGAAACCCTGTCTCGAAAAACCAAAAAAAAAAAAAAAAAAAAAAAAAAAAAAAAAAAAAAAAAAAAAAGAAAAGAAAGCCAAGCTATAGAGTGAGATAATGTATTCACAACGTGTGTATCAGGAAAGGATTTTTATCCAGAATGAAGAACTATAAATCAATAAGAAAAAAACCCTTTTTTTCTTGTATTGAAGACAGACACTTTTCTCATACAATATAACCTGATTATAGTTTCCCCTCCCTCTATTCTTCCCAGTTCCTCCTACCTCCCCTCACCTCCAGATCCACTCCCTTTCTGTCTCTCATTAGAAAAGAACAGGCTTCTAAGAGATAGTAACCAAACATGACAAAATATAGCATATTGAGATGAAGGATTATTTTTAATGAAGAAAAGATATGCAGTGATACTTCACCAACAATCCAGCTAGCCATAAATTGACCATAAATAAATAATGGTCAATCCGAGACATGCACATTGAAGACACAGTGGACAGCCTACATGCTTACTTAAGAGACGGACAAAATTAAGTTTGGAGAAGCTGAAGAGCTATAGGAATTCTGATGCATTGTTATGGAAGTATCGTTGCTTAACTAGAAAGATGACCCTCTGAGAAATGTCTCATGATGTGAGGTATTGTGTGAATGTCATAACACATTGCACACACCTAGACAGCATGGCCTCCTACAGACCTAGGCTATAGAAACCACTGCTGTATGAAGACTATATGCATGTGGTGTCTCAGTATATATATATATATATATATATATATATATATATATATATATATACATATATATATATATATGCGTTCACTTTGCAAAACTGTTCGGCAATATCTATAAACCTTGAACATATTCATGCGCTGTCTGTCTGAAGTCCCAGAAAACTGCACATAGAGCTACCAAAATACATTTACTAGAATATTCTTAGCAGTACTATTTATAACAAACCTATCTCAGACCACTTTGTGTTGCTCTAACAGAATATCTAAGGCTGAGTTATGTATAAAGAAAGGAGTGTTATTTGGCTCATGATTCTGGCAGCTGGAAGACCCAGACAGGAAGGTGCTGCTATTGGATAAGAGGCCCCAGCTGTATCCCAACATGGCAGAAGAACAGAGAACTAAAAATACACACAAAAGGCCAAATACGTGGGGGTCGTCTTGATTTGTAACAGCTGGCTTTCATGCTAACCTGGTCTCACAAGAATAAACCTATTGCCATGAGGTGGTCATTAATCCCTTCCATGGTGATGCTTACATGACCCAAATAGAGATGATGTCCCATCATCTCGAAACAGTGTTGCAGTGGGAACCACACCCCAACATCAGTTCGGGTGGGAACAGATGATATTCACACCATAGCAGAACTGTCAAGAAACCGGAAGCAGCTCAAAATGTTCATCAACAATTTTAACGTCGCAATACCTTCAGATACATCCCATAAATCGATGCTACACCATGACAGTGATCTACAATTACCTGCCACAGTACTGACAATATTGTTGACCAAACACAAAGATTATACCTGGTGTGATTTCTCTTGCATGAGAAGCACAAAGACAGACAAGCGAGCCTGTCAGGATTCCGGGCAGTTTTTACTCTAGGTCAGGAGACAGAGAAAGGCCGCCTGGTGACCAGCAGAGCCAGGGACAGGTGTCTGAAGGGTAAGTAGGCATCCTTCTTGGGCTGTGCACTGGATGCAGAGGCATGTCTGGGGTGGATTTTTGAATTGTGTATTTATACATATGAATTTATCTTTATTTGTCCCTGTTTTCTTTTGGATTTGTGTTTGGTTTTTATTTGGTTTTTGAGACCAAGTCTTGCTATGTAGCCCTGGTTAGCCTGGTGTTTCTTGTGTAGCCCAATCTGGGCCCAAATTCATGGTAATCTTCCTGCTTCCGCTTCTAGAGTACTGGGATTGTAGGCATGTACCCCCTTCATGCCTGGCCATGTATATTTTTCTTCAACCTGTTTTTAAAAGTGTCATTGGGTTGTTCTTTTTTTTTCCACAAGATGAAAACCTCCAAAAGTGATATATGTCAGTTTGTTATATGAAACAAAAATTCTGCTGGGCGACGGTGACGCACACCTTTAATCCCAGCACTCGGGAGGCAGAGCCAGGAGGATCTCTGTGAGTTCGAGGCCAGCCTGGTCTACAGAGCGAGATCCAGGACAGGCACCAAAACTACTCAGAGAAACCTTGTCTCAAAAACAAACAAACAAAACCAAGCAAACAAAAAACCCAAAAATTCTTAAATATTTTTCTGGAAAAATATTCTTACTTATGTCTCTATTATGTATATTGAAGGACATAATGATTAGTTATACTGTAAGTGTAAGGTGAACTATGTAAGACTCCTTTATATGCCACTGATTAAAAAAAAAAAAGAAGGAGGAGAACTTGGGCCAGCAAGATAGCATAACAGATAAAGGTGCTCCCTGGCAACGCTGACAATTTGAATTTGATTCCCAGAAACCACATGGTGGAGGCAGAAAGCCAACTCCTCAGTTTTTCTTTGACCACCAACATGTAGCCTGGCTCATGCACACACACACACATACACACACACACACACACACACACACACACACACACACACCCCAAATAAATGTAAAAAAAAAGAAAGAAAGAAAGAAAGAAAGAAAGAAAGAAAGAAAGAAAGAAAGAAAGAAAGAAAGAAAGAAAGAAAGAAAGAAAGAAAAAGAAAAGAACTTGTTTATCAAAAGACTCTTAGTTAAATGGCACAGAAGTACACACAATAAAAGAAAACCAAGTTCAGGATCACCAAAGTTAAAACTGCTGTGCCCCAGGGGATGGAGGGACAGCGCAGTTTAAGAGCATGTACTGCTCTTACAAAGGACCAGGGTTCAGTTCCCAGCACCCACATCAGGTGGCTCATAATTGCCTGTAGCTCCCACTTCAGGAGATCCAACACCTCATACAGACATAATGCGGGCAAAACACCAATGCACATAAAATAAAAATAAATCATAAAAAAGGAAGTGTTTTAAAATGATATCTCAAATAAAGGATTTATGTCTAGATATTTGAAGGGATGCTTACAACCCAATAGTAAAAGACAAAACAAAACAAAATGAATATAAACTAGACCTGCCCGTTGTCAGCAGACCTGAGTAGGACATATCTCACTCTCATAATGAAGAGTGAAAACTGGTACAACCATCTTGGAAAACAGTATAAAGTGGGCCGGGCATCTGAAAAGATATATAAAAACTCAGCAGGCGCTTCCTTAAGTAGGAAGAGGAAAGCAGATCCAAGCAGATTGTATACCACTTTCCACCTCCTAGGATGACTGTAATTAAAAAGTGAACAAGTGTTTTTGAGGCTGTGGAGGAATTATAACACTCACATACTGTGGGTGGGAATGTAAAACAGTTGAGCTTTGTTATGGATGTCGTTAGAGAATCCCCCCAAATATTGAGTGGTCAACAGTTAAACTCCTAGGTCCTCTATCTAAGAAAATGAAAACATATGCCTACATCAAAACATAAACAGATGCCCACGATATTATTTATAATAGCTCCCAAATGGGAGCAACTAACCCAGGTGTCAGCTTTAAAAGCCAGTCATGCACCGTGTGATTTCCCCTTCATAAAACAGTTCAAAGTCAGAACTAACTGAATTATAGTGCTAAAAGTCAGTGCAGCGCTTTGCCTTTGGAGAGAGGGAAGGTAACAATTATGATGTGGCTGTAATGTTCTCAATTTGGACTTGGCTTATGGTCACCTAGATGTTCTCTTCATGGTAGTTCATTTATAATCTGTGTACGTTAAAAAAAATTAGCTTTCCTTGTCCACAGTCATTACAAAGGCAAACTGTCAGAAATGTGTATGTATAGGCATCATGGACAGGAAGTAGCTACGCCTTCAGGGGACTACGGAACGTAGGGACCAGGAGTTAACTTCCAAGCATCCACTTTACATAATTCTAGATGTCATGAGAACCAGGCTCCCCCATATTCATACATGGAAGCCCTGAGTCCTAATGTAACTGTGTTTGAAGACAGTTTTTGAGGTTAAATGGCGTTAGGTTAGGTCACAGCACTAGCCCCTCAGGGCTGGTGTCCTGAGGGTGCTCTTACAGAAGTGAGGAAGAGCCCGTGGAGACGGCAGGCCAATGTCGCAGGCTGGAAGGGACCCCGCACTACAAAAGAGCCTTGGCCCACTCATGACCTTGGACTTCGAGTCTCCTGGATATGAGAAATAAAATCCCGTTGTTTACTTCGTCGAGTCTGTGGACTTTTTCATGGCAGTCTGCGCAGAACGGTACAGCAGATATTGCTGCGTATTCACCAGCCTTACCTCTGATCAAATACTGGATCGAGATCTATTCAAAAATTCCCTGCTCTCTCTGCTTTTGTACATGTAACCCAATATCCAAATTTTACTTGATTGGGGGTACTAACTAGATTTGAAAATAGTCTAACATTAATCTACCCTGACTCCCTCCCTGCGCGGTCTTCGCCACCCCCGAGGCCAGGAGCTTGCTTTTACCTCTGTAATTCACCAGAGAGTAAATATGCTTTCAAGTATTCTGAATTTTGCAATTCTCAATAGCAATGGCGAATGGTGCCCCCACACACACACACGTGTGTGTGTGTGTGTGTGTGTGTGTGTGTGTGTGTGTGTGTCTGTCTGTCTGTCTGTCTGTCTGTCTGTCTGCGGTGGGAGGGGGTGGTGATCGCTGTGCTAATCTATGCACAATGACCTTTGTTTCTAGCTGACTGAGCAGATGTAGGAATTAATCATTGTCACTCCTGGATGGCTTGGCGGCAGCTGTCCCCCACTGCCTCTCTCGCCCCTGATAGATTTATTAGTGTGTTTTGTGTGTTGGAAAACACATCTGAGCACAGAAGAACTAGCAAATTGCAGTCACTTATCTGTAAGTATGGATTTCTAGAAACACATTTTTTTTCCCTACATATCTTTAAATATACACCCTGAGCCTTTAAAAGAAATGGGAGGAGGAAAAGAAAGAGAAGAAGGTGATACCAACTGGCCGTGCTGTTTCTGGGACACCAGGATGATTCTTTCCTTTCTGAACTTCACTTTGGATATGGCATGGCCTCCAGCCTAGGCCCTCCCCCAGGACCTGGGAACACCTGGCTTCTGGGCCCATGAAAATGAATGGCCTGGTTTACTTAGCACCAAATTTGATTTTATAGCAAGACCATCTCCCGCCTTCAGACCATAACCACCACCTCCTGTGGGCCCTAGACACTCCTGCTGTTCCCATAGCTCCTGCAGATCGGCCCCTGGTGATCCTGGCACAGGCCTGGATGGACATTAAGCAGCGATGACCCTTTGCATGTTGGAACTTGGCCCCCAAACCCAGTGTGGCTTTGTGGGCCTGGGCTTTTGTCTGTTTTCAATCAGGTACCCCACCAGCCACCAAATCAGGTCAGCATGCTGCAGGGCAAAGGCTAAAGAGAGTAGACCAATGCCAGTCAAAATCTGTTCTTTCCTTTCTGATGGCCCATGGCCCTGCTCAGAGTCTTAGACCTGGGAAGATGTCCCAGCCAGCCTGGGCCTGACTGGCCCCACCCTTCCCTCGTTGGGCACTGTGAGGGTTTTCTGCCTGACAGACTGACTCACACTCCCAGTCTGCCCTTTTGTGGACTCTGTCCATACTTTTCTTCCCCAGAATGTCTCTGGTACACGCCCTTATGTATTCAGTCCTTCGCTCACCCCTGCCGGTCGTTTCAAGTTTTTGGCATCGGCCTGTGGGTCTGCCAGACTCCTGAATTTAAACTCTTCTCATTTAAATTCTTTGGCTAGTGTTTGACAATGCTGACAGTATTTCTATCTGGAAGCAACAACATGCATCTTTGTATGAGAACGCAGATAAACATCAGCCTTCCCGGTTAGAGCTAGCTCCCAGAGCAAGAGACAGAAAACACCTATTAGTGGTAGCTCATTTTGGACAGAGTCTATTATGAAAACATTGCTTTAAAGTTTTATATATATATATATAGCCTGTACTGTCTCTTGGATGATAATGATCATTCTAAAATTTACTATATTTCACAGGTTAAAAATTATAGATAGAAATGAAATATATTACAAAAATTATAAATAGAAAAATATTGTAGGAAAAGCAAGCATTTTGTCTATAATATCCTAAGTTTACATATCTGAGCCTTTTCTTTTTGTTGCATGTACTTATTTATTTATGTGTGTATGGTGATCATGAGCATGTACATGCTATCATGGGCATGTACATACTATCATGAGCATGTACATGCTATCGTGGGCATGTGGCGGTCAGAGGACAGCTTTCAGGAGTTTGCTCTCTCCTTCCACCATGAATGTCCCAGGGATCAAATGCAGATTGTCAGGCTAGTGACAATGATCTTACTCACAGAGCATCTCACTGGCCTCGTATCTGAACTTTCAAATGGCAGTTTATCTTTCAAGTGTCCTAGAAGTTCTGCCATACTCGCTCAGGATCTCTTTATACCTCGCTGGCCTTTTCCTTTCTCGGCTTCCGAGCAGTCTGTCCTCACTTACTAGGAATCCTGTCTGTCACTTGTGTTTCCCCCCATAGAACTTACTTTTCTCTTATCCTAAAAGTGGCTAACGTCAGCTGGTCCACGTTAATATACTCTGAGGACTCAGCCTAGGCATCAGGCAAAACTAGGTGACTCCCTTCCTTTCTGTCCTGATGCCTAGGCTAAGGTGGGAAAAACGGTAAAACAGAAATGTGCTTAGAAGGGCGTCATCCTCAAAGAACCAAACTGTTGAGTAGGAACCCACCCCCACCCCCACCCCTGGAGCTGTGAGATGACAGTTGGAATGCACAGGCTCCTTTGATGTCTTTGGATATGGGACTCACACACCATACATCAACCCTGTCTTTCAAAAGTTTCCGGTAGAATCCCACAGTTGGGAAGCCATCATTAGACCATAATTAGAACATAAGTTTTATGTTCGAGAATGACTAATCCCGGAACATTTCATTATCCCAGTACTCTGCTGGCTTGCAGTTTCTCTCCATTTTCTCCTTCTCCAGGCCCCTGGAAACCAAGAAGTCTTTCTGTATCTGTGGGTTTATCCATTCCAGACACTTCATGTAAATGGATTCCTAGATTAGTGACTGCCTTCTTCTATTCAGCATAATATTAGCGTGTTTATTAAGTATATCCATGTGGTAGTATCAATCAGCATTTCATTCCGTTTTGTGGCTGAGTAATATCCCATTATATGGATACCACACATTTTGTTTATTCATTCATCAGTTAATAGGTACTTGGTTTTTCCTGCTTTGGGGCTGTTAGTAAACAAAATGATGCTCTGAAAATTCACATACAAGTCCTTGTGTGAGCATACATTTTTGCTTGCCATGGATCAGAGTTTCATGGTAACCGTTTAACCTATGTTTAAAACTGTTGATGAAATGGCTATACCATTTTACAGTCGCACCAGCATCCTCGCCTGTGTCCATATGCATGTCCTGTTTAATTCCAGACATCCCAACGGATATCAAGTGTTGTCTCATTATGGTTTTCATTTCCATTTCTGTATGACCAATGATGCGGAGAGTTTTTTCATATACTTAATGGTCATTTCTGTATCTTCGCTGGAGAAATGCCTGTCCAAATCTTTTGATAATTCTAAAAAAAAAAAAAAATGATTACTTTAGGAATGTATTTAAATTAGTGGATGTCAAACTTGGTTTGCATTAAACTCTCCTGCAAAGCTTTAAAAAATCTTCATGCTGGGGTCTGGAGGGATGACTCAGAGGTTAAAAGCACTTGTTGCTTTTGTAGGGGACCAGGTTCAGTTCCCAGCACTGACATGGTGGCTCACAGCTGTTGGTAACTCCAGTTCCAGAGGACCCAGCGCCCTCTTCTGGCCCCCATGGGCACTGCATGCTCATGGTGCACATACATTCGGGTAGAACACTTATATACATAAGTGCATCTTTTAAAAAATGATGCTTAGACTTTGCTCCAAGTTAAATCAGAATACCAAGCAGACATTAAAAAAAAAACTTTCCAGGTGATTAAAGTTTTTGTCAACCATTGCTATAGAATAACTGAGCAAGCTCATGATACTGGCACAGAAACATTAACAACATAGAAACACAGATATTATGCAAGTCATTTTAAGTCAGAGAGTCGACTCAAATATAAGTCATAAAGTGGCTGATGGAGCCAAAAGGCTGTGATTAGTTATTTAATAAGGAGAGGAGGTTCAGGTATTAGAATGAACACCACTGTAACAGGAAGTTACCACCTACAGCTAGAGAAAATGACCTAGCTGTGATTCTGATCTAGAAGATACTCCCATGAGGTGACCACGTGTGCATACAGATTAAAGTAAATGTGAGTGACATGACACAATTAAATCCGTGAGCCCAGAAAACTTATCTCAATAGCTGATGTTCACTAAGGGGGAAAAAATGTTCCCCAGGAAAAACCGAAAGGTGTCTTTGAAAGTCACAGGACAAATGGAGACTATTTTTAAAGACCTGACTGGAAGTGTAGAAAAAGAGCAAGTGAGAGATTTTCAGAAATCTAAGCACATGAAGATGTGTTGGTCACAGTGGCTACCCTTGGAGGGAAATGACTTCTCTCAAAGAATGTCAGAAAGAGAGGCGAGCAGGATGCTCGCGGAGTATGTCAGGTTAGGAACAGGGTGTCGGGCAAATGTGCTAGACAAAAGAAGTACTTTTGAAGAGAGTTAAAGACACATAAAGGGATTATTTTAAAATCTATTAAAAAGAGGAAGCTTGAATGACGTGGCCGCTTTTGCTGCTCTATGGGGACCCAGGGCCTGTTCCACGTACAAAAGACGATCGGCTGAACTAATCACATCTCTGAGTGTGTTGAGAAGGACATCAGAGCTGTTACCACACCCAAACTGCCTCCTAAAGGGACCCGGTAGCAGTTAGCAAGTATGTTTCTGGGTTTTACAGATTCCTGTTTAGGCAGCCAAAATAAACACAGGTTAGTGTCCAGAAGGCTTCCAGGAGAGCATCGTCTCTTGATGGTTCCTCTCGCTGAAGCTTTGGCCCCCAGCCACCCCTTCTTATCACCAAGCCTCTTAAAAGAGCATCCTCAACAGCCACCTCCATCCACGAATCTGAAGTTCGTTCTTCAGCCCATCCCTCTGACTCCACTGGTAGGTCATCATTCAGTCTGACTCCTTGCTCAGGTCACTGAATCAGCAGCTGCTTCTTAGCCATCAACCTTTTCAGCTCTTAAAGATGTGCTGACACTATTAACCATCTCCTCTTTCTTCCCTTTCTTCTTTTCTTCTTTTGACTTCTGTTTGTAGACAGAGCCTCACTATGTAGCCCAGGATGGTTCCGGGACTCATGATCCTCCTGCTCTTGCCTCCCAAGTGTCAAGATTACAAGCATGTGCCACTGTACCTGGCTCCTTCTCTTTCCTGAACATTCTCCATTCCTAATTTCTGCCATTTATAAAGTTCAGTTCTAGGGGGGGGGGGGGGGGCTGGATAGACGGCTCAGTGGTTAACAGTGCTCTTGCAGAGGACCCAACCTTAGTGCCCAGCACCTACCCCAGGCAGTTCACAGCCACTTCTAACTCCAATTCCAGGGGATCCAATAGCCTCTTCTGGCCTCTGCAGGCAATATACTCATGTACACACACACACACACACACACACACACACACACACACACGCACGCACGCACGCACGCACGCTCGCTCGCAATTAAAAATAAAACAAATTTTTAAAAAATCCAGCTTTACCAATAGTTCTAGAATTCCATCTACCCACTTAACGTTGATGTCCCCCTGGGTTCCAGTCTTGACTTACTTCGTACCCTGCGCCTTTTATTTGGGTTTGACGTTTCCTCCTCAGCATCCTCAGCCATGGCTTCCTCTGATCCCAGTGTGACTTCATAGTTGCCGTAAGGGTTTTTCCATCGTTAGTCTAGATTCATTGGCTAAAAGCAGACTCTAGTCACTGGTCTCACTCTTCCCTTGACCACGTAATTTCCATCTTGTTTATTTAGTGCCATGCATCCACACCCACTCTACCGTCTCCCGTGCGTGCAGATACTCACCAGTTCTCAGCTATATCAGCTCTGCGGTGTCTCTCAAATCTGTCTCTTATTATCCAGCTCCGTTGTCCAAGTATAATCTTAATTTGTTTTCTTTTTTTAAGATTTGTTTATTTATTTTATGGGCGTTGGTGTTTTGCCTGCGTATATATCTGTGTGAGGCTGTCAGATCTCCTGGAACTGGAGTTGCAGACAGTTGTGAGCTGCCATAGGGGTGGGAATTGAACCTGGATCCTCCGGAAGAGCAGCCTGTGCTCTTAACTGCTGAGCCATCTCTCCAGCCCCATTAATTTGTTTTTGTTGGGATGGTTGCCATGGCCCCCTAGTAGGTCTTTCTCATTGTTTAAGCTTCTGATCTTTTGTCAATGTAACTTAAGAAACACAGCATGGTTTCCTAACACAGACTTGGACATGCCTACATAACTCCTTAGGTGACCATTTAAGGTTTATGGGGGTTTTGTTTTTGAGATAGGGTCTCACTATGTAGACCAGGCTGTCCTGGAACTGTTTGTCTCTGTCTCCTGAGTGCTGGGATGAAAGGCATGGGCCACCATGCCTGACTTGCACTTAAATCTTTGTGTTTTGTTTGTAATGTACAGTCCCCATGTTTTCCCTTAGGCCATGCTCCAGGAGGTACCGTGTGCATTGATCACCTGCCTGTGGCAGTTCTGTTCTTGTTTTATGACTCGTTTGTCACCAGAAAAACACTCATTCATCCTTTAAAACCAACTCTTGTCTCTTAACATGAGGCTCCTGGGCCAGACTTAGCAGAATCACCCAGAAACTTGCCTGAAATACAGTCCTAGATTCTACCTAATCCAAAAGTTTTGGGGGTGATGAGGACCAGCGGTCTGTGTTTTGACATGCTCTCCCTGTGATTCCGGTCATATTAGGATCTAAGAATCACTGTTCTAAGACCCACTTCCTTATCAATCTCCATGTCCTTTGAACAACCCTTACTTTATTTCAGAATTAGATCTACTTATTCACTTACCCATTTCCTTTGCTAAAGTCTGAGTCAAGTACTACATTTTTGTACTCAACATCTACTGTCATGCCCAGCACTAAGAAGGGGATTGATAAGGGTTGAGTACATTAAGGGATGGAGAGATAGCCCGGGCAGTAAAGTGCTTGCTGGGTAGCCTGATGCCCTCAGCTCAGTCCCCAGCACCCACACAAACATGTCCGACGCAGTGACAAGCACTTAGATTCCAGCACTGGGGAGACAGGAATCTGTGGATCCCCAGAGCTCACTGGGCAGTTAGTCTAGTCAAATCTATGAGTTCCAGGGAAATAAGATACTCTCTCTCTCAAAGGGTATGGTGAGAAGGGGCTGGAGAGCTGGCTCACAGGTTAAGAGCAAGCACATCCATTTCCAGGGAATCTGACACCCTCTTCTGGGCTCCATGGGTGCCCCTCAACATAGGGTGTGTGTGTGTGTAAACAAAAATAAATATTAAAGCCAGGTGGTGGTGGTGGCGGCGGCGGCGGCGGCGGCGGCGGCGGCGGCGGCGGCGGCGGCAGCAGCGCTCGCCTTTAATCCCAGCACTCGGGAGGTAGAGCCAGGCGGATCTCTGAGTTCGAGGCCAGCCTGGTCTACAGAGCGAGATCCAGGACAGGCACCAAAACTACACAGAGAAACCCTGTCTCAAAAAACCAATAAGTAAAAATAAGTAAATAAATGTTAAACTCTAAGGTGACTGGTCATTGAGGAGGAAGCTGATGTCAACTTCTACATGCACACTTATATGAACCCATACATACACAGATAAAATTAATCATAAAAATTCAGCATACTGAAATATACCTTCTTCCCTACAAGATTTATTCATGGCAATCAAATGGAATCTAAGGTTTCTACTCATTTTTTAAAAGATTTATTTATTTATTTATTTATTTATTTAATCAATGGGTGTCTTGCCTGTATGTCTGTGTACCACATGCATATGGTACTCTCAGAGATCTGAAGTAACTGTTGTGAGCCACCATGTGGGTACTGGGACTGGAACCCAGGTCCTCTGGAAGGGTAGTCAGGGCTCTTAACCACTGGGCTATCTCTCCAGCACACCAAGGCTTCTACTCTTAAAGGCTGATACATCACACACACACACACACACACACACACACACACACACACACACACACACACCAATACTAAATGTTAGCAAAAGTATGGGAAAACTAAGTCTCGCATGAATCACTGCATGACAATTTAGTAATTTCTTGGAAAATTAAACACATACTGTGTGGTTCAGCCATTGTATCACTGGGAACTTACCCTAGGGAAATGGAAACATATGTTTACACAAAAACTTACGCCTAAATATTTATAGTAGCTTCATTTGTGGCACTCAAAAACTGGAGGTGTTGACAATAAACTATCTGAAAAGGAAATCAAGAAAACAATCTCATTTATAAAGTGTCACAAAATCAATGAAATAAAAACTTGGGATCTTGAGAGGAGACCCCGGAGCTAAAGCCCTCGCTACACACATTTGAGGACCTGAATCTGACTCTCCAGAACCCACTAAAGCTGGGCATGGTAGTCCTCCTGGCTGTAATTCTAGGGTTCTTTTTTTGTTTGTTTTTTGAGACAGGGTTTCTCCGTGTAGTTTTGGTGCCTGTCCTGGATCTCACTCTGTAGACCAAGCTGGCCTTGAACTCACAGAGATCCTCCTGGCTCTGCCTCCCAAGTGCTGGGATTAAAGGCGTGCGCCACCACTGCCAGGCTAATTCTAGGGTTCTTAAAGTAGAAAGTAGAGACATGAGAACCCCCAGCGGCCCATGGCTAGCCTGGTGTCCAAGGCAGCCAACAAGCAAGAGATCCTGACTCAAACAAGGTAGAGGGAGAAGATGGATGCTTGAGGCTCTCCTCTGACCTCCAAGCATGTACCCACACCCATAGACATGAACATGCACACACACAGATATATACACTCATCACATACACACACACACACACATACACACACACACACACACACACACACACACACACACACACACACACACACACACACGGCTGTTCCTTTTTCATCAGATTATAGGAAAGAATATATAATTCCTGTCTGTCTTAGTGCGGAGCCACACTGCCAAGCCATCACTGGGGCCACGGCTTAGAGATACCAGACAATGGCGGAAACCCAAGAACCCAAAGCCAGCTGCAGCGGGAATTCAGACTGGATTCCAGCCAGTGGGTAAAATCAGGAGGCATGCTGGGAAATCAGCCAGGGTCCTCGGTCTGAGCCAGCTGTGGGATCTGAAGACACAGGCGAGTCCCTGTGAAGAGCACCCTAGGCTGTGTGTACCACAGCGAGCTGAGTGGTCCTCTGTGTCTGCTCTTGCTGACACTGACAGCCAAAAATGGGGTCTCTGGGGAGGCAGCTGAAAACTCACGGCCTGCTAACACTACGACAGGATGTTAGCAACCAGGGTCAGAAAGGCCTCTGAAAAAGGTTCATTAATCAGGGAGGTGTCAACAGGGTTCTGGGCAACTGTGACCGATTTGGGGAAGTGAAAGAATGCTCGAGGAAACCAGAGTCAGAGAGTGTGGGTCACTTGTGCCCGCACTGTCCCCAACGGAAATCCACATGCCAGTCTTTTCATGGTAAAATGAGAGTCAGGGCAGGGTGTGAGCCTCAGGGTCCTGGGACTCCCGTCCTGCCCTGGACAACTGATGGGGACAAGGCAACAGGGAGCAAACAGGTCTCCCTTCATGACTCTCTTACTTCTCACTTTTCTAAGGCCGGAACCCCTAATACTCATCTAAATCTAATGATTAGAATTAATTTAACAGGCCGGGCGGTGGTGGCACATGCCTCAATCCCAGCACTAGGAAGGCAGAAGCAGTTGGATCTTTGAGTTCGGGGCCAGCCTGGTCTAGAGAGTGAGTTCCAGGATAGCCAGGACTACACAGAGAAACCCTGTCTTAAACAAAAAAAGAAAGAAAGGAAGGAAGGAAGGAAGGAAGGAAGGAAGGAAGACAGACAGAAAGGAAGGAAGGAAGGAAGGAAGGAAGGAAGAAAGAAAGGAAGGAAGAAAGAAAGAAAAGAATTAATTTAACAGACATTTAATAAGGTACCACTAAGAGAGAGCCCCCTAGAAGGTACTCATAGGCACAAAGGTAGGGCAAACTCAGTCCCAGGGTCACGAATCCCCAGATTCTAGCCCGATGGAGAACCATTCTTGCATGGATTCATGGATTCAGCATTCCTCCCAGATTCCCAGACACACCCCGGCCCAACATTCTCCTAACATAATAAACCTGAAGACTGAAAAGAGGCGAACGAAGGAGCAGAAATGGATTTGCAGCCACCTGGGTCTGGCGCCCCGTGATTGGATGCTTCAGACGGTCAATTGTGTTTGTGCTTTTTGTCCTACTTAGAGCCAGGCTGTCTGCTCTGGCTTTTTTTTGGAAGTGCTACAAGAGACTTGCTAGAAATCGCTGGTGGCCTTTCCTACAGCTGTGGTGGGAGGGAGAACGGAAGTGGAAATTGCAGCCTGCCCGATCACAACCCGTGTGGAATTGGAACCCTTGGGTCGGAGAGCTTGAGGAAAAGGGGATTTTCTTCTGTGGGTCTATTGTCCACTCTTGCTGTTTAAAAGCACATTTAGAATATTTTACAGTTGTGTGAGACATGGAAATATACATTTGGGAGTTTATTTTAAAAATAAAATCGATACCAAATGTTACCATAATACTCCTAAATAAAGCAGGCTTCCTTTATAAGGATGCTCTTGTGGCTTTTGCTTTCTCCTCACTAGGAGTGTGTCTTCAATGTGCCGTTCACTACTGTCCCACACTTGAGCCGGCACCATGAGGAAATGGGCATTTGCTCTGAAGTGGAAATCTAAATTTCCATATTTCAGCTTTTAAAATGGGTGCAAGGGTGCCATTTTGAATTGATACTCAGTATGTTTGTAGCCCAGGAGAGCTATGAATTCTGAAATATGTGTACTGTAAATCTATATGTATTTTGATATATTAAATATATATATTCTACTGGCTACAGGTAAAGGCACTTGTCACCAAGCCAGACTCTCTGAGTTTGATCCCCAGGACCCACACAGTAGAAGGAGAAAACCAACTTGTGTGAGTTGTCCTCTGAACTCTATGTGCATGCCATAGTACTCAGGTGCCAACACACACATAAATAAACAGTAATTTGAATTTTTAAATCTGTGTATTCTCATATGTGTGTGTTAAATAGCCCTGGGTACCGAGAAAAGAACTGTTAGTGTTAAATGCAACTTGTATTCTCTTTTAAAAGAGGAGTGAGGAAAGTATCCTTGTAGTGAAAAGGTTAAAAACCCAAGGAAGTAGCCTCCTGAGCTGAGGGCAGAGGTTCTATCTTTTTTTTTTTTTTTTTTTTTTTTGGTTTTGGTTTTTCAAGACAGGGTTTCTCTGTGTAGTTTTGGTGCCTGTCCTGGATCTTGCTCTGTAGACCAGGCTGGCCTTGAACTCTCTGCCCAGCTCTGCCTCCTGAGTGCTGGGATCCACCTGGCTTAATTTTTTTTTTTTTTTTTTTTTGTGTGTGTGTGTGTGTGTGTGTGTGTGTGTGCCATCTCCATTTTCTTAACTCTGTGATAGGTCCCTATTCAGGAATTAGTGTTTGACACAAAGTGACCATTAATGAGAGGATATGCAAAACACTGAGGCCATCGGCTAAAGGAGAATCTGGGGCCAGAACATTTGTCAAGTTTCCTTTTGTACCTAATAAGCAAAGCTTTTATTTGGATGATCAGTTCTTCGGGCTGTAAAATCCACCACATCTCTGGAAACCAGGTCAGTCTGCTCTTGCGGGCTAAGGAAGTGAGGCAGAAATGCACGTGACTGGCTTGCTGATAAGCCAGCCGCAGGGGAAAGGTGCTGTAGCTAGCATGATGTGAGAAGGGAAGAGCTGGGAGGGACCTCGGGTCTCATACGCTCTCACCACGGCTAACCACGTAGCTGTTCTGTAGCCTCTGCGTCCAGTCCCTTACAGCTTCGGTAACTGTCGGTCCAAAATGACAGGTGGGTGGGCTGGACATTTTGCTCTCCCAGGTTAAAACAAAGCTGTGCAAGCACTGAGCTTGCTTTGAAACACAAGCGAGCTTAGAGAGCCCGGGCCCACCCAGCACTCGGGGCTTCAAGATACAAAAGAAGCCATGCTTCTGTGCCCAGCTGCAAGCAGCAAGGTGATCCAAGATCCGCAGCTTCTCTGAAATCCGGGAAAGCAATGCATGCTGTTCACTTCTGTCTCTACTAACGTCAGCTGAGAGTTGGGAACCTGCACTGTCGTAAAGATGAGGTCTGCTGTCGGTTGCTGGGCCCTCGGGGGCCCTCCTGACCACATGACCCAGGAGATGTGTTAAACAAAGGCATTTCCTGGGAGAATTCTCCAGGAAGGATTTAACCAATGGAAAGGAACCTTCGGAGGAGCCCGATCTCATTGGAGACGAGAGAACATACGTGTGTACATGCATATGTGAATGAATGAATACTCCCACAGATGCTGTCGTTTCCTAGAAACTGAAGGCGGGGAGGACACAGGGCTTCACAAACACCCTGTTAGGATCTCTCATTTATTTTCAGGCTTCGTTCAGCAGGGTGCTGGGAGGGAAGCCCGGGAGAGGCTCACCCACACAACAAGGCTTGTCAGTGAGGACTTAGTCTGCTAAAAACAGACAGAAACCCAGAGCAATCGGAACCCCAAAATAACTCTTGTCTTTGTGTGTGCAGTAACACCAGGGAAGTCTCAGCCATTCCATGAAAGTCCAGAGAGACAGCCGGAAATCACTTCTGTTACCCAGCATGTGCCCCCCCTTGTCTAACACGTGGACATTAAGCCAGCTCACGATCCCCTCTGACTTCCGGTGGTGATCGGAGCCCTTTGGCTCTGTCTGCAGGGGCTTGTAGTCCCCTTGGAGGAGGAAGTTCCGGGATAGGAGCTGGGAGAGGAGCTAGGAGGCTACTGCAAGGGAGGCTTTGATCAGTTGGTGGCAGCAGAGGTAGTGAGAAGGAGCTGGGTTCTGGTTGAGTTTCCAGCCGAGAACCACTGAGATGGGGAAACAGATTAGATGTGGGAGGTAAGCAGGAGTCAGCAATGACTCCAGGGTTTTTATCCACGCAAATACAAGCTCCTGCTGACCTGGAGAAGGTTGGTGGAGGGACAGCTTATGAGACAAGACAAGGAATTCAATTCTGAATGGACTGTGGTTTAAAAATTAAGAGAGAGAGAGAAAGTGCCAGGTGTGGTGGTGCACACCTTTAATCCTAAGACAAGGCAGAGGCAGGTGGATCTCTGTGAGTTCAGTACCAGTCTGGAACACATAGCAAGTTCCAGAACAGTCAGGGATACACAGTGAGACCCTGGATCTCAGTTGGGGTAGAGGGAGAGTATGTTTAAAATTCCTGAAAGTAGAACTATTTCAAATGATAAGGACAAAGGATTCAGAGACCCTGAAGCAAAATAAAATGAAATCATTATGATTAAAGGATTTAGAGCCTAGGAAGTTGAAAGGTGACATTGAGCTCTCTGGATGGTCCTCCATGAAGGCCCAGGTGGGATGAGGCGGCAGGGTGATTCGGACATGAAACAGGAATGGTCAGAGGTCACCCAAGCATTAGTGTGAGGTGTGCAAAATTTGAATTGATCAATTCAAACCTTAGAAATGGACAAAACAGAAAACAGATCAGATCTGCGACACCACACCAGATCCTATAATAAAACTGAAGTTTTGCACACCATAGATTTATTATCTTGTTGTAACATAATATAGATCAAAATCGGCGGACTAAATGAGAAACTCAACAAATTCTCGGGATTGAAATCTTTTTTGTTTCACTGCAGAGCTGTGGATGACTCCTCTACTTATTTTTAGGAACTCATTAATAGGGGCTGGAGAGATGGCTCAGAGGTTAAGAGCTTGTATTACTTACTGCAGTTCCAGAGGCCCCAGGTTCAACTCCCAGCATGCACATGGTTCACAACCATCTGTAACTCCATTCCCAGGGAATCTAATGCCTGCTCCTGTCTTCTGAGGGCACCGGACATGCAGCTGATGCACAGACACCCATACACATTAAATTAAACAGAACAAAACGACCGAATGCTAGCCTTTACATCAACTCATGAGGCATCTTATAAAGTACACCCTGTGATGCCCTAAGGGAACTTTCCTTCTAGTCTAGCATAGACTTGCCATAGCTTGCCAGGCTATGCCCCCCAGCCCTTCCCAACCCTGAACCATGTTTCCAAATTCAGTAACTCCAAGTCCCCTAGCTCAGAGGGCAGCGTTTGAGCTGGTGAATGTCACAGGCATCTGAGTCCGCTAGACTTCAGGAGTGACGCCGGTGCAGGTTTAAAGAAGTTCTACAGATGTTTGTTTATATGTCCTGAGATTTCACTGGAGAACAGAAAACTTGAGAAAGCCCTTGCCTCACATTTCCAATCAATAAATGAAAAGGAAGAGGGGGAAAAAAATGAAATTGTTATATAATCCTTAGCCCACACCCACCTCGTCTCAGACTGCTAGTCACCTAGTCTAGACTTTACATGTGAGTCCTGCCATTATAATTAAGTATATAATATTTAAATCTCCTGGCTTTGTGAAATCTGCATGGTTGTAGGTGAGTGAAAATGTTCAGCTTCGTAGACTTCATCATTTAGTTCAACAGATAGCGAAAATGACATGGTGGCTGAATACCCAACACGGAAAGACTGTCCCCGGACGAGTCGTTCACCTGCTGAATTGGAGCTGATTGACATTTAAGTGGCTTCGCAGGTGTTCGCTCAGCCAAACAAACAGGTTAATCATCTCCCATTCATTTTTTTCTTTTATGAGATATCCTCAGTAAAACTTCTCAAGGAAAATGCCAAAAAAAATACACATCTGGGTCCATGGCATGTGTATCTGAACGATGGCTTTACACCAGGGCTTGAGACGGGAACACTCGAGAATGCCTGTTTGAGCAAAAATAACTAGACTGGTGGGTTCCTCTCCACTAAATCAGAAAGGGGGAGAATTCCAAATCAGGGTTCCTGCAATCCTGGGGTGTGCAAATGAGACCAAATTAGGGTGTTCAAATAAAGTAGGTGCAGAGAAGAGCAGGGCTGCCAAGCCACCCACCAGTGAGGCAGACAAAACAGATGTTCGGCTATGAGGTCCTGGGAGGTCACCATCAGATGCTCATGGCCTATATCCAGGAGTTTGTGAGAGGCAGATAGAAAAGGGTCTCAAGTCCTGCTCTTAGAGAAGCTCAAACATCAGTGATGCCCAGAGTAAGCCTGATTTCCCCCTTGGATGAACTGATGCGCACACTGAACCTCTGCTGGTGCCCCCAGTTTGTCTGGGACCCCAGTTAGCCACAGTCCCTGGAGTCTTTGCTGCCCGCTGACTTCATTTTGCCCCACCTTAATCCCCTGCATTTGATCTCTGCTTCCTCTTTTTCAGTCAAGTAAGAAAAGAAAAGCAATGTGTACGTCTAATAATTGAAAAATATGAAGCACCCCAAACCTCTTTCCAACTAGTAGTCTCCCTTACAGCTCAGTTCTGTGCGCCCCACACTGTCTCCCTGTGTACCCGCTGCTGGTCGACGGCATATGCTGACCTGTCCTTTAGAAGCCTTTAGGACTTGACTGACCAAGTTCTCATCCTTCTCTGGTGTCCTCTGTGTGCCGGGGGCCAGCCTTCCTTTAAAACTCTGAGTTATGTGCCGGGCGGTGGTGGCGCACGCCTTTAATCCCAGCACTCGGGAGGCAGAGCCAGGCGGATCTCTGTGAGTTCGAGGCCAGCCTGGGCTACCAAGTGAGCTCCAGGAAAGGCGCAAAGCTACACAGAGAAACCCTGTCTCGAAAAAAACCAAAAAAAAAAAAAAAAAAAAAAAAAAAAAAAAAAAACTCTGAGTTATGTAAGCAACAGATGCAAGAATTTAAGATTAAAAAAAAAAAAGCCAGTAGGGGTGCAGAGGTGGCTCAGCAGTTAGGAACCCTAGTTGCTCTTGCAGAGGATCAGGGTTCAGTTTCCAGCACTTACATCATCAGCTCACAACTGTCCGGAGCTCCAGTTCTGAGGAATCAGGCACTTTTTCTTTGTCCTCCATGGGCGTGAGGCACACACATGACCCACATATGTACATGTAGTGAAACGTGCATAGACATAAAATAAAAATTTTAAGTCTTTTGTTTGTTTGTTTGTTTGTTTGTTTGTTTGTTTTGAAGCAGGATTTCTCTGTGTAGCCCTGGCTGTCCTGAAACTCGCTTTGTGGACTAGGCTGACTTCGAACTCACAGAGATCTTCCTGTTTCTGCCTCCCAAGTGCTGGGATTAAAGGCGTGCACCACCATGCTCAGCATAAATTTCTTTTTTAATTAGACGTGTTGACACATGCCTGCAATCCCAGCATAGGGGTGGTAGAGGCAGGAGGATCAGGCGCTCAAGGGCATCATAGCAAATTTAAGGCCAGCCTGGGCTACATTATGTTCTATCTTTATATATAAATATATATATACACATATACACATATACATATATACATACATACATATACATAAAACAAAACAGGACCTGGTTTAAATGAATGTAAATAAACCGTAGGTTTTTGGGAGGGCACACAGTGGCTCCTTCCCAGTGACTGGGGTTGCAGTGGGGATCGTCCCCGGAAGAAGTATTGCTCTGGCGTGTCTTGGACATCAGTGCAATGGGTCATAGCTGTACCGCTCTTGCTGTTTCCACCTAGGATTGTGAAGATGTCCAGCCCCAATCTGAACATGGTGACCTTACTGGGCAGTTGTCTGACTTACAGTAGTGCTTACCTTTTTGGGATTCAAGATGCTTTTGTGGGGAATTCAATGGAAGCACTCATTCAGGTAGGTGACATTTTGAAACTTTGTTTCAGATACCGTGTTGAACTTTGGTAATGTTTCATGCTCACGGCTCTTCCTGTGAGTGGCAGTTACGTGTCTGTGTTATGGGCACATTCAGTGAGACCCACTTTCCACCCCATGTCCTCCGTGGGCCTGAGACATTGAAGACGGATGAAGGTTCCGCTTGTGATTCTTCCTCCTGTCCTCTTCCACCCACAGGCGAGACTGTCCATGCTGTGCATTGGGACGTCCCTTGTGTTTGGGCCCATTCTAGGGAAGAGCTGGCGACTCTACAAGGTGTTTACCCAGAGGGTCCCGGACAAGAGAGTGGTGAGTTGGCAGCTGGTCCACAAGGCTGGGTTGCAGCAGGAGCTCCAGGGTGGCTCGGAGCTGGGGGAGTCAGTGCAAATCTCTGGGATGACGGTAGGATGGCTGGAATTCTTGCTCCGTAGTTCCGTCCTTGAGTCGCGTGGCTCCGGAAAGCCCGACCCAGACTTCTAGGACTGAGAGTGAGTGCTGCCGGGGACATGGGCTGCTTGAAGTCCACCCACCCCAGGCTCCATGGGAACCTGTGAGCTGGCCAATACTGGCACAGTGGGAGCGAAAACAAGATACCCAGAGAGGCGGGCTCTTGGCGCAGACGGGAACTGCAAGGGAAAGAGTGAGTGTAGAGAAACCATAGCAAGAAGATTGCTATAGCAGAATGATTCCTCTCCCTAGAGCGGGTCTTTTCCATGCAGGCCATTCTCTCTACTGAGACGAGCATAGGTAAGGCAGTGAGCAAGCAAAGGGCCTCAGCAGGCAGAATTAACTGTGGAAGCCATGCAGCAGCCGGGTCACCCACATGTCCCTGGCATCCAGCATTTATTATAACCATACTCTAACATTTTATCAGATTCCCTGATATGGCCGCCCAGACCTCAAAGCCAGACCATGGGCTCCTTTGGCTGGAGACTCCCCAGACCTCATATATAATTCTGTCAGACGACTTCTCTGTAATTATGGGATTTTAAAAACCAAACATTATTGAATCACGGTGACTACTTAGCAAAAGTTGTAACCACACAGATGCAGAAAGTTGGCTAAACGGACAGAATTCATCTCCCTCTTAATACCTTTTCCAAAAATAGCTTTTTTTTTTTTTTAAGGCAGAATTGACAGACAAAAAACACAATATTGAAAGTGTGACATGATGCTTACCTGGCCAGCCCCGGGGGTGGGGGGTGAGGGTGGGGGGTGGGGGGTAGGGGTGGTTTTCCCACAGAGAGGCTCACCCTTTTGCATTTGGGGTGTGCTGACCCCTGAGATGTCCTCACACACAGGAAACTCGACTGTGTAATTTGCGATAGTGAGGGACTGTATTAGCCCTCTCTCCTGAATAAAACATGTAATATTGCCGGGCAGTGGTGGTGCACGCCTTTAATCCCAGCACTCGGGAGGCAGAGGCAGGCAGATCTCTGTGAGTTCGACAGAGTGAGATCCAGGACAGGCACCTACACAGAGACTACACAGAGAAACCCTGTCTTGGAAAACCAAAAAAAAATATATATATATTATGTATTAATCCATGATCTAGCAAGCTCTACCATCCCCAGATGTTCAACATCCTCTACCCATTGTTACATTTTGTTACCTTGTTACATTGGCCCTCCCTATCTGGAGGACACCAGTGTTTTGCATTCTGGCATTAAAGATTAGTTTTCACTTTCCAGAGTTTCACATAAATGGAATCATGGGCTGGAGAGCTATCTCAGCAGTTAACGGAATTGGGTTCCCAGCACCCATGTCGGGCATGTGCACATTTCTGCACACAGGTGTACACATGCACATAATTTAAAACTAAAATTTTAGATTTTAAAATTCTTTAAAAAAAACAAATTTCAGACATTTATTTTATGTGTATGAGTGTTTTGCCTGCACATATGTATGCGTACCATGTGTGTGCCTGTGACCAAGGAGGTACAAAGAGAGCATCGGATGCCCCAGAACTGGAGTTACAGATGGCTGTGAGCCACCTTGTGTGTGCTGGGAACCAAATCCGGATTCTTTGTAAAAGCAGCTAGTGCTCTTAACCACTGAGCTATCTCTCCAGCTCCTAAAAACAAAACATTGGGAAAAAAATTGAAGGTCATTCTTAGTCACATAGTGAGGACACATGAGACTCTATCTCAAATAAATAAACAAGCAAACAAGTAAGTAAATAAATGAAAATGAAATTTTGCTCCTGGTGACTGTTCAGTGGGAATAATGTCTGCTGTGAACTATGCAGTGGATACTCTTGTTTAGTTTGGTTTATTTTATTCATGTAATTATTTTGAATATAACTCCTCATCCCTGCTGCTGTGTGCATCAGTTGTTTATCTGTTTACACATTGATGGAGTTTGGGTTGTTTCCAGTTTGGGACTAATACAGATAAAGATGGTGTGAGCATTTGTGTACACATCTTTGCATAGATAAAAACTTCCCTTTCTCCACACTCTCTCTACCCCACAAAAAATAAAATTAAAAAAATAAATAAATAAAAATTAAAAAAACAAACTTCCCTTTCTTTTTGCTCAAAACCTGAGCCTAGAATGGTCTGCTCATACGGTAAGTGTGTATTTAACTTAGTTTTGTTTGTTTTTGCTTTTGAGACAAGGTCTTACTGTGTAGCCCCGGCTTGCTTGGGACTCACTATGTGTTACCAGGTTGGCCTTGACTTTATAGATCTGCCTGCCTCTGCCTCCTGAGTACTGGAATTACAGATGTGTGCTCCCACATCCAGCGCTAACTTATTCTTTGTGGATCATGCTTTGGAGGTTAAATATAAGAAATATTTGCTAGATTCATGGCACCAAGATGTTCCCTCCTGGATTTACTTCTAGAAATATTAGAGTTTTTATGTGTGTGCGTGTGAGAGACAGACAGACAGAGAGACAGAGGGGTACACTTACCACAGCATATGTATGGTCCTCTCCTTTCACCGTGTGGGACTTGAGGATCAGCTCAGGCCACCAGGCTTGTTGGCAAGCGGGTTGACCTGCTGAGCTTTCTCACTAGCTCTCAAACAAGTTTTTAAGTTGGTTTGCCAATCTACACAAAGTCATGTTGGGATTATGACTGGAAATGTAATTGAATCTAAGATCAAACTATTGAGAATTGATGACTTAACCATGTTGGTTTTTAGCCCATGGCTATTGTCCATTTCTCCACTTCTTCAGGTTTTTATTAATTTATCTTTGCAATATTGTGTATTTCTCAAGTATAGATCTTTCACATATTTCTCAGATTTATTACCCTTTGTCATACATTGCATGTTTTATTGTTTTGCAAACTATATTTTTTCATTGCTTTTTGCCCAGATACAGACAGATAGGTGGGCTTTGGTGCTGATCTTGTACGTTTCAACCTTGCTAAATTAGATAATAGTTTTAGCAGCCTTATCTTCTAAGATGGTCTCACAATATAATCCAGGTTGACTTATGTATTCTAGGCTGGCCTTGGAGGCTGGTGTTCCTTCTGTCTCTGCTTCCGAAATGCTGGATTACAGTTGTTCTAGCATATGCAGATTTTCTAGCAACTTTTTAATAGACTCCGTTAGATTCTCTGTATTGATGTCATATCACCTGTGAATAAAGAGCTCTTTTCTGATAGAATCTGTAAAAAAAAAAAAAAGTACAACTTCAAATTGAGGTGACGAGCAAAATGTCCTTCAATTATTGTTGTTTTATATAAATATGTGTGCCTGTGCACCATGTGCATGCAGTGCCCAAGGAGGCCAGAAGAGGGCATCAGATCCCCTGGAACTGGAGTGGCAGATGTTTGTGAGCATCCATATGGATGCTGAGAATTGAACCTCTGCTGGTGCTCTTGAGGAATGAGCCCCTTTCCAGTCCGCTTCAATTAGTCTTGACTTATCTGGAAGGCATTCCCGATCCACGCTAAGCATGGATTGAGTGTGTGGCTTATTCCAGTCGTCCTAGGCCTTGGCAGGAATTTGATGAGTTTGGAGCCAGGCAGAACAAGACCCTGTTTCAAAAACAAAAACATGCACACACACACACAAAAACCCATTATGTACATGTATGAAAATGTAATTATGAGTTGTATTATCATGTATAATTAATGTAGACTAGTAAAAACATTTTAAAGAACAAACAAAGCCATGGATGTTGGCTGTAGTTTCATAGATCATTCTTCTAGTTGTGGAAGGTTCTTTTTTCTCTCAAGTTCCTGAGAATTTTATTAATACTGGTGTTGGGTTTTATCTAACAAATTTCCATGTCTATTGAAATTATCCTATTATTTTCTTGTTTGGTCTGCTCATCTGGTGGATTGTGTTAAATGATTGTAGGATGCCCAAACATTTATCCCAACCTGGGATAAATTCAGGCGGGTCACGCTGTGTTAAACTCTTTGTATTTGGTAGAATTCCTCTTTATGGAAATTTTGTTTGGATTTGTGCACTTACTCTTTTAGTAAATATTGCTTTGTAGTTTTCTTTTTCTGGAGTGCATTTGTTTACCTGGTTTGGGTATTGGGGTAATCCTGGCCTTGTAAAAGGAGTTGGGAACTATTCCTTCCTCTTCAGTTTCTAGAGTACTTTGTATATGATAATAAAATTATTACATACTCCTCGCTGTCATGGGATAATCTCCATGTAATAATGTACTTCCATTTCTCCCCATCCCAATCTTCATGTTATTGCTTCCATTTTTACATGTGCTACAAGCCCCACTCATAATAATAATTGTTTTATTAAACAGTTACCTTTTAAAGGTATTTAGCAGACTAGATCATATGTTTTTCTATGTAGTTCACATTTCCAGTGCTCTTAATTTCCTGTACACATTTTTTGTTTGTTTTTTGAGAGGAAGTCTCACTATGTAGCCCTAATTGGCCGGCCACTCACAGAGACCCACCTGCCTCTGCCTCCCAAGAGCTAGAATTAAAGAAGTGTGTAAGCACGCTCAGCCTTACCTCCTCATTTTCATCTGGGATCATTCCCCTTTGATCTGAAGGATTAAAAACGTGAATGGAGAAGTGTTAAGCTCTTTCAGCTTCCTGGGGCTGAGAATGTCTTTATTTTGACTGTGTTTCCACACGCTACATTGCCATTTGTTTGTTGTGTGGTGTTGGGGATGGAGTGCAGAGCCTTGCTCACTCGAGTCAGTGGACCTTTGGATGTTTCTTTTTTGTTCCTGTACTTAGATGGAGATGCCCCCTCCTGCTGTCTTCTTGCTTGGCCTTACATGGTGAGGTCTGACACTGTCTTGATCCTCCGTACAGAGTGCGTCATTTCCCTGATTGCTAGCAGAGGTTTCGCTTGTGAACAATTTGATTCAGCCAAGTTTAACTTGCTCTTGCGAACCTTCTACCTGGATTGCGTCTTTCCTTTGGTGGTTGTCAAGGATGTGATCGACCACACCTATCACCCTGTACAAAACTCAACTCCAAATGGATCAAGGACCTCACCATAAGACCAAATCCCCTGAACCTGGCAGAAAAGAAAGTGGGAACAGGCTTGACCTCATTGGCACAGGAAAGGCTTCCTGAGCAGGACAATGATAGCATGGGCATTAAGACCAACAATTAATAAATGGGACTCCATGAAGCTGAAAAGCTTCGGTACAGAAAGGACACCGTCATTTGGACAAAGCAGAAGCCTGCAGAATGGAAAACTATTTACCAATTGATAGTTAGTTATCTGGAGTATATAAAGAACTAAAAAAAAAAATGAATATCAAAACAACTTTTATTATACATCTTTCATTAAATTGTCATAATCAATTTAAGATTTATTGTCATAAAAAGAGCATTCTCTTCATACTAGTCAAATTGTAGAGAAAATATTAATAATTCCTCCATCTTTCAATCCCATCTCCGAGTTCCGGCAAAGTTGGGCAGAAAAACCTCCACATTTCTCTATGTGTTCATAGAGATACATCTAGAAATAAAGACCCCTGGAAACCTTTGCCAGAAAAGTTAGAATATCAAAACATTAAACAAGCTGAGTGGTGGAGGCGCACGCCTTTAGCACTTGGAGGGCAGAGGCAGGTAGAGCTCTGTGAGTTCAAGGCCAGCCTGGTCTACATAGTAAGTCCCAGGACAGCCAGGGCTACACAGAGAAACCCTGTCTTGAAAAACAAAACAACAAAATGTTAAACAAATGGACATGGTTAATGGTACCAATAACAATAGCTGAATAACTTACAGGGAAGGTTTTTAGTCTTGCAGTCCTCATCATGAATTGGGTTAGTGGTGGTGGTGGTGGTGATGGCTGCGTTGGAGGCTCCCACAGAGTGCTGTGCTCAGAGCAACAGGGCACACTCCAGCACCCATGTTAAACACAGCCAGCAAGCGAGGAGCCGTTTTGACCTGGACTCTTTTGCAGATTATCAAAGACCTGCAGTTGCTGGGCTTGGTAGCAGCCCTGGTGGTGGCTGATGCAATCCTGCTTGTGACCTGGGTGCTGACTGATCCCATCCGGTGCCTGCAGATCCTTGGTGTCAGCATGAAGGTGAGGGCCTCTCCCTAGGCACTCTAATTCCTGGCGTGGGCTGGCTTCTGTGACGGTCATCATCTCAGCAGGAGCACTTGCAAAGGAGTCAGGAGCAGTGGCCGCCCGGGGCACCCTGTTCCCTGTCTGCAGGGTGTGCTCCCACCCACAATGCTCCTTGTGCTCCCGATCTTCTCGTGGGAGTCCTCCCAGATGTCAGTGCGCGGGGAATCTGCCTGTCAGGTCTCTGGGCTTGCACAGTCACTGATGAGAACTTTCAGCTCTAGGGAGTTGCCTTCCCCTCCCCGTCGAGGGATAAAGGTAACGTTTTGAGGTTGTCTTTGTAATCGTTGGACTTCGGTTCAATCACAGCCGGCATCAGCCGTGCCCCTGGGGGAGGCCACATAACCTCTCTAAGTCTCCTTTCTAGACAGAGGGGTGAGGAGGAGATAACAATACTGCCTTTTTCCCTGGGCTCGGGTGAAGATGAGGAGAAATAATTCCTCAGGTAAAGGGGCTGAGGAATACGGCGGAATCAGTATCGCAGGGGTCAGCGAATAAGGAGTTGGCTGTCTGAGAACGATGGTCCATGATGTGAAATACTCTTGTAATTTTGCTGAGGTGATGTTTGAAGTCACTGTGGTAGCAAAGCATGTGCCCTTGAGTAAGCCCCAAAGTGGCCCAGCATCTCTAGCCATCCCCGTGTCCCGTCCCCGTCCCCGTCCCGTCCCACCCTCCCCCCTCCTCCCCCCCTCCCCCCCGTCCCATCCCACACTCCCCCCCCCGTCCTGTCCCGTCCTACCCTCCCCCCCCTCGTCCCCCCTCCCCCCCCCCTCCGCCTTTCTTTCCCTTCCTATCTGCTTAGGCACTTCAGTTTAGGTTCTAACAGAACTTAAATTTTTCTACATTTTTTCCATTTTTACACACTAAGAGGAGAAATTCTGTGCTACGGAGGAGTTCACACTCCAGGAAGATCACAGAGCTCTGCTGTGTGGTCCGTCCCAGGAATTCGAATGCCCTTGGTTCTGACCCTGTGTCCCTCACAGGTGACAGGGAGAGACGTGTCCTGCTCTCTGACCAACACACACTTCTGTGCTTCGCGGTACTCCGATGTCTGGATTGCTCTGGTTTTGGGATGCAAGGTTAGTAACCACATCTCCACAGGTTACAGTCCGTCTCCAACAAAATGTTTTTGGGAAGAGAGTTAGGGAATTGATGAGATTTATTCATGGGTAGTGATGACAGAGAATGGTGAGCTCACAGCCAGCCTGGGCTCATGCGGAAGTCCCAACGCTGTGAACCATTTATTTCTCCACTGTTTACATTTGGAGGGGCACTTTTATAACTCCTCATGCGCCTTCGTTCAGTCTACCGACAAATCACTGGGAATTCTGTTTCTCTCATATTATGATCTGCTTTTCTGTTGTGTGTGTGGGGGAGGTTCTAGGGGAGGAGTTTTGATTGTTGGTTGGTTGATGGTCTTGCTATGTAACCCTCATTGGCTGTACCAGCCAGGCTGGCCTTGAACTCATAACATGAGCCATTGTAACTGGTTTAGGAGGTTTTGTTTGTTTGTTTGTTTGTTTGTTTGTTTGTTTGTTGTTTTTAAGAATCCAGGAGGCAAACAGCCATCACTCGCTTGTATCCTGGAAATGGTTAGGAACCGAACCTCTGAATGCTACAGAATGACGCTGAACTAGCTGAAGCCCTGACCCCTTCCTAGATGAACCCTAACCTTACCTAACCTCCCAGAGCCATAACCCCCAAGACTGGGGACAATGATGACAGCCCCTTTAGAGTGCTCTCAGCTGCTTAGAATTCACACACGAGAGTTTCCAGCCACCCCTGCCCTTGGCCAGGGCTCCAGAATATTCCATCCTGTTACTCTTGTTCTTCCTCTGGTCCTGGGCAGTTCTGAAGCACTCGGGTCATCTCCGTTCTTGGATCCCCTCCACTTCACCTCTCCACCCCAACCCTGTCTTCATACATCTCCTCCATGGCTTTCTGCACATTCCCATCTCACTTCTCACCACCCCACTATTCTACAAGATATGGAGAAAGAGTAACTGCCTGAGCCATGCCTATGGGGGGGCCCCTGCCAGCAAGGAGCTCCTGGGGAGGGCTAGCCCCACCCCCATGCTTGCTGACTAATGGCAGATGACAGTCAAGGATCAGGTGCAGCACCCTCAAATAGTAGCCATGGGTACAGTGGCTTTGACTCACACCTGTTTCCCTTTTTAGCAAGAATATTAGTGGAATGAAGCGGTTTTGTTAAGATCATAGCTAACATTTCAGAATCACAGAGTTCATTTTAGTCACCTTCGGTAAAATGAATAATGATACAACTGCTGAATGCCACTCAATGGCATCAGTTACCCAGGAGTCAGGCCCCACGGGCCTCTTACTTGTATCCATCTACTCAGTGAAGATCCGACAGTGACTGGGTTTGGCCCTGTACCCCCATTTGGGACGTTGGGTGTCAGGAGTACCTCCTTCCCCTCTAATAGAGCCAAAGCTTCCAAAGTCACCCCTTAGAGCCATGCCTGCAGGTGGAGTGGGCCAGGTCACGTGATCTCAGAGTCAACAGGACACCTGGCCTGACTTTCCTTGGCTCAGCCTCACCTCATACCCGATGGCATCTCCACATTCCAGTTACGAACAGGGCATGGCTTGCTCTCCTCTCCTCTCCCTACCAGCCAAGCCCTCGACTGCTATCGCTGCCCTCATGTAGTTACTGCTATTGTTCTTTTGAGTCAGAGTCTCACCGCATGGCCCAAATTGTCCTGAAAACTCACGGCAATCCTCCTGCCTCAGCCTCACCAGTGCTGGGATGCCTGGTCGCCCATCATGCAGGGCTGTGAATGTCCTTGGTAGCAATGGTTTGTAGTGTTGTACTTGGAGCAAGTCAGAAAGACTAGTGTGTACAGAAAATGGACACGGAGCGTTGCCGACGAAAGCTTTGACATCCGGATGTGCGCAGCTGCCTCTGGGGAAAGCAGTACTGTCGGGTACCATGCCATTTTCTCCCCAGGACAAACGAGAACCGGGAGGACAGGTTCATGTTTGTGAAGAGAGGGAAAGAGCTGGGCCCCAGTTCCGTGTTGGTGGAGGCGGGGCGGGGGCGGGGGGAGTGGTGCGGGATGTCGCAAAGCAGTTCAGATGCAGCACCTGCTGCCTCTGCCTCCCCTCACCCTTGCTGGGGTCCCAGCCTACCTTTGTTCCCCTCGTTTTCCATCTTTCATCTCCCAAGGACCCCCACTGCACAGAGCCCCGGGCAGCCTCTGGCGTTCCTTTGTGTGGAACAGAAAACAGCGTTCTTCCCGGGCCAGCCCAGGCAGTCCTGCAGGTGCAGAGCCTGGCAAGCAGATGGTGCCTTTGAGCTCCCTGGGAAAACAAATAATAATCCTCTCCCCGCTGGCACTGCCCTGCTACCGTAGCACAGGGCTGGACAAGCGGACCACAGGTCCCTTTCAGTTCCCATGTGACACACACACACACACACACACACACACACACACACACACACACCAGCAGGAGCAGGCTCTCCTCTTCCTGGTCCCCACTGCCCTGTCTGAGGGACACCCATCCACCCCTATCAAAGGCTCTGTGCCTTCTCCCAGAAGAATGTTGTATTATCTGATGACTTGCTTGCCCATCTCCGAGAAACTCGTTCTCAGTGAAGGACAGAAGAAGCATTCAGAGCCCAAAGGTATAAGGATTCATCTCCTGGTTTCTTGTGTCGCATCTTAGTGGAAGCTCACAGCCCAGCATTACCGGTGAGGACACTGGCCCCCAACCCTGCCGCTCTGACCTGTGGTCCCCTTCTCTGTGTCTCTGGTCCCTGCTCCTCCTGCAGGGGCTGCTGCTGCTGTATGGCGCTTACCTGGCTGGCCTCACCAACCATGTCAGCTCTCCTCCAGTGAACCAATCCTTGACCATCATGGTCGGAGTCAACCTCCTGTTACTCACCGCCGGGCTAATTTTCGTGCTCACCAGATACTTGCACTCCTGGCCCAATCTAGTCTTTGGATTCACATCTGGAGGGATCTTCGTTTGCACAACCACCGTGAACTGCTGTGTGTTCCTCCCCCAGGTAGGCTCGGATTGCCCCGTGGGGTTCTTCGCGGGGCACGACGGGTCATTTTACTTTCCCTGAAATTATGGTGGTCAGAAGAAAGGCTATCTCTGTACCTCCTCAATGCTTAGAAGACAGCTCTGCTCCCCAGTCAGGCCAAAGAGGACTACAGTGGCAGGACCTGTTCCTTGAGGTGACCTCACCCCTGCTTCCCCCCCAGCTCCCACTCTGCTCTATTCCATGCTCCTTCGGTCCTTGAGATTTTTTTTTTTCCAAGAAAGTATATCTTCTTCTTCTTTTCTTTTTTTTTTCTTTTTCTTCACTATGTAGCTCTGAAACTTACTCTGTAGCCCAGGATAACCTCAAAAAGAAATACCTTTTCCTTTCTAATTTGGGATTGCAAGTCCATAGAGAAATTTCTGCTTAGAATTTCATGAAGTGGAATGGTTTTCCTAGCTAGGTGTGGTAATGCACCCCTGTAATCTCAATACCTGGGAGATACAGGCAGGCAAGTCATGTCATCCTTAAATTTTCCTTTTTTATTGGATGGAAACAGAGTCTTTACAAAAGGGAGAGATTAGCCACGCAGTGGTGACACACGCCTTTAATCCCAGCACTCAGGAAGCAGAGGCAGGAGGATCTCGGTGAGTTCGAGGCCAGCCTGGTCTACAGAGCAAGTTCCAAGACAGCCAGGGTTAAACAGAGAAACCCTGTCTCAAAACACACACACACACAGACAGATAAACAGAGACAGAGAGACAGAGAGATTAAAATGTATTATCTATTACAGAGATTAAGAAAAAAAATCAAATAAATAAAGGAGGATGCTAGAAGCAGAAAAAAAACATCTTGGCAAGGAGAGAAGAGGTGGAGAATCCTCAAACCCAAGAGGAAAACTGATGGCGACAGAGCCTCCTCGTCCATCACGTTAATGACCTAGCCACTGGATGCTTTCTTTTTCCCTCTGGCTCTTCCTTTCTTCCCCCTGAGGCTCGCCCCCCCCCATGCTGAATCCCTCCCCCAGGAGAAACTACTGGCTCATCCCACAGTTGCCTGTCAAGGTTACAGTCAACTTAGAGCCAGCTCAGCTCCTTCCTGCTTGCTAATTCTCAACCAAACATTCAAGCAAATAAACAAACTGGGGGGGGGGCGGTCCCCTACATGAGCGGCTAAGGCTGGGTGCAGCTTTTGTGCCGCAAACTGGAGGGACTTTGCAACATCTTAATGTTGTAAGAACTGGGCTGGAGAAGGCCATTAAGAGTGGAGGCTCATTGTCTGGGTCCCTCCTCCCTGGGAGATGCCGAGCTGAGGAGAAACTTTGGGGTAGCCTAGGCTTTTTTTTCCTTTCTTGCCTATGAAAGAACTAAGCATTTGTCAGCCTCCTGTATAGCCAGGGATATCCCCGGAACCGTTTGAAACACTAGAGGTTTCCTGGAAGGCTTCTGAGAAACTCCATGCTGTCCTGGGGGTGGGGGGTGGGGAGATAGACACTGTTGGCATAATATCCCTTTTATCGTCTTTCTGCCTTGAATATATATAATGTCTGGTGTGAAGGCAGTCAGTTGTGATCAATAAAACATATTTATTACACTAGGAGACTGTAGCTCCTTCTGTGGAAGGGTATACACTCAGGAGAGGTTTGTTTGTTTTAGAAACAGGGTTTCTCTTTGTAGCCCTGGCTGCCCTGGAACTCTCTCTGTAGACCAAGCTGGCCTTGATCTCACAAGAGATCCACCTGCCTCTGCCTCCTGAGAGCTGGAATTAAAAAGCGTGGGCCACCACCACCAGGCAAAAGGATTCTTAAGGAGAACCCACGGACACAAAGGAGAACACATATCTGAAGGTTTGGCTACGATGCCTTCTTCTACAATTGAAAAGGTTCCAAGATATTTACTTTGCTTGGTCAACAGGATTCCAAGGACATTGCCTCATTTCAACAAAAGCAAACCACAAAGTCAGGAATCTAGTCTTAGATAATGAAATATTGAATAAGGATGAAAAATGATGCTAAGTTGAAATGAAGCATTGAATAGGCAATTTAGACACTACAAAATATTGAGCTAACAATCTAAGGAAGCGAAAGACAGATAAATATATGTGATTAAATAAAAAAATATAAGGAATAGGTCTATCTAGGGGCAGAGTCCATAGTGATAGAGAACAAGAGAGGGAGGGAAGTCAAGGCTTTCCGATTTGAGCAACGCCGCGCCCTATGGAGATGGAGGGGATCCACACCTCCCTGGATGGTCCCAGTTGGTGTTTCTGCTCCGCTCTCTTACCCTTGCGTCCCCGAGCCTCAGCCGCAGGATTTCTGCTTCCTCTGGCTTTTGAATCCTCTGCAGCTGTGATGGACAGATGAACTTCTGTCTCCCTGAATTTACCTACAGTTGCTAACTGTGCCGGAGTGCGGAGGAGTGGGGAGGGGAGCTGCTACTGAGTCCCGGAATGTGGTGGGTGGGCGACCCCTCCCCTGCCTCACCCCTCTCCCTCCTTCCTCCTGGTTTTCTTGGCCTTCCTTTCTCTTTACTTCTCGTCTTCTCTCTCTCTCTCTCTCTCTCTCTCTCTCTCTCTCTCTCTCTCTCATCTTCTGTTTCTCTCCCTCTCTCTCCCCCCCTTCCTCCCCCGCCCCCCCCCTCGAGCTTTTTCCTCTTGAAATGACCATGATATGAGACTAAACTACATTTTATAGTATTTTAGTTTTAGGGGCTAAGCCATGTTCCAACCAGAGAAAAATGACCGAGGACTGTTCCTGAATTGATTTGCCCTCTGAGCTCAGAGATGTTTAGTGGAAGCACGTCTTCCCCTGGGAGGCCAGCGCTGTGTCCCCAGGGCCGTGAGACAGCTGAGCACTTTCGGGAAGGTGTCCCGGGGGAGTCCGGGGAGGGAGGATCCACCCGGGCTGCAGGGAGCTGAGTCCTGGGCTAGCCATAGCCTTCAGAGCGGCTGTGACCCGGAAGGGTCTCTAGGCGGCGCTGGAGAGCAGGGTGCAGCCACTGTAGGCCAGGGAACCAAGAAGCTTGTACACAGCTCTCAGGAAATGCCTGAGTGTATCTGATGCCAAGCGCTGAGGTCATCGCCAGCCAGCCACCAGCCAACAACCCCTGCTTTTGTGACCTGAGTGTGACCCATCCCCCTACCCCGCCATTCCATTCCAAAAAGCAAAATTCCGAGGACATTTTTCTCTTCCAGCCCCGTATCCATGACACACTTAGGATTTGTCCCCTTTACCTTGTGCCCACAAGCCTGGAGAACTGTAAAGAAAACCATCCTTCATTTATTCGGGTATCCTCTCGTCACGTATTAGCTGGTGGGGACAGGCAGTGATGCACAGGGCCCTTCCCCTCTTTAAGTCTGGAGGGAAGCAGACATCAGAGGAATTAAAATACGTGTGCTGAATATGTTTTGGAAGCTGCCCCAGACTTCGCTCGCGGCACCTTCACGGCAAATGGGCGTTGGAGGTCAGTCTTGAGACAAACGCCGCAAGCCGATGGAGAGAAATAAGACAGAAAAATGAGAAAGAATTCCCGAGTGGGAAGAGCTCCAGAGAAGGAATAGCCAGACTTGACTCTTTTCATTTTATTCTCTTTTAAAAAAGACTTTTATGTGTGTGTATGCATGGACACATGTGTGCATATGTGTATGCCATGATGCACAGATGGGGGGAGGTCAGAAGACAGCTGGCAGGAGGAACTGATCTCTCCTTTCATGATGGGGTGTCCTGGGATTGAACCCCGGTCGTCAGGCCTAGAGGCAAGCACCCTTACCCACTGTGCCATCTTGCTGGCCCACTCTTGGCAGTTTTTTTAATTAATTTTATTTTTTATTAATTTGTATGTGCCTGCGTGTATATCTCTGCGCCATGTGCATTCTTGGTGCCCACAGAGGCCAAAAGAGGACACCAGATCCCCTGGCACTGGAGTTACAGACAGTTGTGAGCCAGCATGTGGGTGCTGGGAACCGAACTGGGGGCCTCTAGAAGAGCAGCCAGTGCTTTTAACTACTGAGCCACCTCTCCAGCCTCTCTGCTACTTTTGAAATAGAAATAAGGTGAGAAGTCAGGGACCAGAGAGGCAGTTCTGTGGGCTTCTAGAAGCATGGTGTGGCCTGATGCCACGCGGATTCCTACCGGTTCTGGTGTTCTGTGGCTGCTGTAATCATCACCAACAGCTTTAAACAAAACAAACGCATTGTCTTCGCCTCAGTTAGAGTTTTTATTGCTGTGAAGAGACACCATGACCATGGCAATGCTTGTCAAGAAAACATTTCATTGGGCTGGTTTGCTTACAGTTTCAGAGGTTCAGTCCATTATCATCATGACGGAGAGCATGGCTGCCTGCAGGCAGACACGGTGCTGGAGCTGAGAGTGCTACATCTTGACTCAGAGGCAATAGGAAGTCGACTGTCACATTGAGTGAAGCTTAAGAAAGAGACCTCAAAGCCCACCCCCACAGTGACATTTCCTTCAACAAAGCCACACCTCCTAATAGTGCCACTCCCTCTGGGGGCCCTTTTCTTTCAAAACACCATGCTGTGGATATCGCTGTGTATGCTGTGAATGTGTTGCTCTGATTTGGTTGATAAATAACATGCTGATTGGCCAGTAGCCAGGCAGGAAGTATAGTATAGGTGGGATAAGCAAAGAGGAGAATTCTGGGAACAGGAAGGTGGAGTCAGGAGTCACCAGCCAGACACAGAGGAAGCAAGATATAAAAGTACTGGTAAGCCACAAGCCACGTGGCAACTTGTAGATTAATAAAAATGGGTTAATTTAAGATATAAGAACTAGATAGCAAGAAGCCTGCCATGGCCATACTGTTTATAAGTAATATAAGTCTCTGTGTGTTTACTTGGGTCTGAGCAGCTACAGGCCTGGGCAGGACTGGAGAAAACTCCAACTACACCACCACAGTCTTGCAGTTCTGTAGGGCAGATATCTGAAGTGGGTCTTATTTGACTAGAACCAAAGTATCCATAGATCTGCATTTATTTTTCTTCAGACAAGGAGAGAACCCATTTCTTGGCTTTTCCAGCTTCTAGAGGCTTCCTGCCTTCTTTAGTTTATGTTCATTCCTCCCCTTTCTGATCCACCAGGGGGGCACCTTCATGGCCACCCCTCCCCCTCTCTCTTTACCCTCATCTTCTTCTCTGGCTTTCCTCTTCCTCCTCTTTCTCCTCCTCCTCCTTCTCCCCTCACCTCCCTTTCGTCCTCCTCTCTTATATAGACTCTTGTAATGACAATGGACCTACCTGAATAATCCAGAAAAATCCTTCCATCCCCAACATCACCTTTACATCACCATTATAAAATTCTATTTGCCATCTTAGATAACAGTCAACCAGTTCCAAGGACTCAGAGACAAGAGATGCGAGGAGCCATAACATATCCTGTAGCATCCACATCACCCAGAGGCCAGATACAAAAATTTTCAGGTCCTTCAGAAGAAGCTGATCCTTGAGGATTGATTATGGATATCCCAGAAAACATAAAGAGTCAGTTCTTGAGGACCAGGATCTTCAGAAAGAAGGAACTAAAAGGAATTGGAGGGCTTTGGTCAAAGGGAACCTTGGCTCCACCAGCTTAGGGGAGATGAACCCAAGGCTAGACATGGCCTTATGCCTAGGTTGTGCTGGTCCTTGACAGCTGTGCGGATATGGCTCCAGGAGGGGTAGTGACACTGTGGAGGGTAAGAGGTCTCTGCCTCTACTGCTGGGGTCCCCTGTTCTTCACATCTTTGGTACTCCCTAGATAGACACAGCGTCCCAGCAATTCTGCAGCAGACTCCTATCTAAGAATATTCTAGGTCACGTCTGTCACTGTGAAAGTTGGCCAGCCCATGCCTCCACCATTTCTTGGACCCCCGCCCCAACATTCTGTCTCTTCATCAGTTACATGAGAATCCAAGGTGTGACGGTCCTGGGTTAGAGCTGTCAGAAGTGATGTGTGACCTTGGAAAAGTCACGCTCCTCCTACCCACTTTCCCTGTTGGAAAATACAACCACGTGTCAGACTTGACATTCTGTTGCTTTTATTGAGACCTGTTGGTCTTTCTTTGCTCTTTGGTCATTCCTTTGGGTTAGAAAGCCTCCAGCAGTGAACTGGGCTCCCAATAGTTGGAAATACATCACTCCTCAACCCCTGAGAAATGACTAAGAATAACGACATGTGACTAGAAACAGCTTCATAGACACATTATAGTTTAGTCGGTTCCCAACCAAGAGCCTTAGGACACTGCCCTAGACATGTCTTTGCTCTGATATCCTTTGACACCTTGACAACAGAGAGGCTGTTCTGTATCATGTTCTGTCTTATTCTCGGGAACTTTTAAAGCCTGAAACCTCAACATCCTCCATGTTTTCTGTCATTACTCCCTATGAGCCCTGCAGAGCAAATGGCATTTTAAGGAGTAACTAGCTCGTGCATATGTGTATTGGTGACAGTGTCATCCCTTGGTATTTATGAGAAAGAGCAAGGGAAGTATTTCTGGGTGTGTAATTAAATAAATAACATGTGTTCTTTTGACTAACAGCTGAAGCAATGGAAGGCATTTGAAGGAGAAAACCAAACAATCAGGCGAATGGCCAAGTATTTCAGCACCCCTAGCAAAAGCTTCCACAGCCAGGTTGATGAGGACCAGAACTGCCACTTGAGGGACGAGAAGAGCTGCATGGAGAGGCTCCTCACAGAAGTAAGCCCCACCTTGCCTAGCAGGCTCCCTGTGAGGAGCTCCAGCCCTGTGGGAGCAATTCCACATGCCCTCATGGTCCCGCATGCCCTCATGGTCCCTCATGTTCTCATAGCCCATGCATGTCTTCATGGCCCCACATGTTCTCATCGCCAACATTCTCTGTCCCAGTCGTTCTTCTAATTTCCCCAGGAGCAAACAAAACCTCACCATCACCCCGTGACCCTCATCCATCTCACTCATGCAACAGACAGGTGTAGACTGAGTTATTGTGCTACAGGTTGGTGAACAAGACCATCTTGGTTCCTGACCTCATGGAGTCTGCAGTCAAGTGGAACAAATGGATATTGATTAAGTAAACATTTCATCATAAACTGTGATAGGAGAGACTGGAGATGAAGTGCGACCGAAAGAATGCTTATCTAGCATATACAAAGCCCTGGCGTTCATCCCGTAACTACTAACCCGGGTGCGGCGGCTTCTGCCTACAGTTCCAGCACTCAAAAAGTGAAGGCAAGAGAAGGTCAAGGTCATCCTCAGATGACCTAGGGAGTTCAAGGTCACTCTGGGCTACATGAGACTCTAGCTCTGAAACCAGAAAAGAGAAATTTGAAATTGTGATGAGAGTCAGGAAAGAAGCGATCAGGATTATAAATGAAAATAAGGGGTTGGGGAGGGAGGTAAAGGAACACAGCAGAAGAGTCAGAAAAGACTCTGAATGAAGGCTAATGATGAAGAACAATTGGCCAGGTAAAGAGTAAAAAAGGGGGGGGAAATCCATGCAGAGGGAACAACATTGGAAAGCCCCTGGGCTCTAGTAGACATTAGGATCCCTGGGAACATTCTTTACATACAGCCATGCCATTGTGTCCAAGATCTGATGGGGCCTGTCCATGACACCTCATCCTTCTCGTTGCCCAGCATTTCCAGATGTGTCTACAGATGTGGGTGGGGGTGAACGAGGGTCTCTGAATGTCACCACAGCATCAAGGCAGCTTGGGTGCCCAAGCCCTTCTTTATTCTCTACTCGAACCGGAATTGGCCCCTCTCCCAGACAATCATAAAGTGGGCTTGAAAAACCTGGGGACTGTGCCTCACAAGAAAGCAGGACAGGGCCCAGGCGAATGAATTAGTAAGTATTTTGACACAAATTAAATCATATATATATATATATATATATATATATATATATATATATATATAAAACATACCTGAGTTTGTGCTATTAGGGAAACCAAACTTGTTATTTGATAGTGGGACTATGTCATGTCCGGAACATGAACAGCCCTATGAGAGAACAGTGTGGGAGAAACCTTGCATGCACCCTGATGATGGGCCAAGCCTGGCCAGCACCCCTGGCCCCTGCTTCTCCGGCCTCCCACAATATACCCTCCACTCTGGGTCTTCTTTATCCATCAGAGAAACCTCTCCTTCTCCTCGCCATTTATTAAGCATCCTGGACCTTATTTCAAAGGCAGATTTCTCTCCACCTGGCGGGGCAGTAGCCCCGCCTCTGGTGTTCTGTGCAGTCTTTAAAGAAATGTTTCCCCTGATAAACAGAAGGCCTGAAACTTGGCGAGACCCAGCAGGATGGTTTTCGTTTACAATCAGCTAACCCTGGAACAGACAAATGGACTGGAACGGACTCTTTAGCCGTATGGTAATTTTTTTTGAGCAGCTTATTGTACTTCTGCCATGCTCCCCTGTTTCCCACGCAGTGTGGCTGGATATGCTCTTTCCAAAAGAAACGCCCGGGTCGGCAGGGCAAGAGCCCTTAACAGGCACAAGGGCACAAACAGCAAAAAGCTGCTTCTGTCGCACGGGCCATGCCTGAGCATCTTCCGTAGATCGGGCCTGAGAGCCAGCAGCCGGTCCTGGAGAGCAGAGGTGGGCAGCCCCGGGGTGGTCTGCTCAGCATCCTGGGTGCCAGCCCTGCCCCGTCCTTACACAGGACTGCACATTTCCAGCCAGGGGTTGGGCTGAGCTCACTGGACCCCCTTCACAGTTCCCATGGTCTGACAGCACAGCTTCCCATTTGCGTCTTGTTTTTTTTTTTTTTTTCCCTTGTTTGTTTTTGAGACAGTGTCTATGGAACCCAGGGTGCCATCAAACTGTGATCCTCCTGCCTCCGTCCCCCAAGTTCTAGGACCATCGGCATGCACCATCCCAACCAGCTCTTCTCATTCTTGCCCTCACACCACATCTCATGTGGGCATGAGAGCAGTGGACAGACTGTCCCCTCGTACGGACGACCTTCCCTTCCATGCTCTGCCATGGAGGAAGCTGCCATCTCCTTTTCTTCCTGGTACTAGAGAAGTGAGACGTGGATTCCTAGGGCCTGTGCCCTCTTCCGTGTATCTTTGACATTTTGATTCCCCGCCGTGGACCAAAATAATGATTTAAGAATTCATTTTAAAGCTGCTGCCACAAGGGGTCAGATTTTGGACTCGCTGTGGCAGGACCTCACACCATGCCTCTAATTAACATGGAGCCACGGTGAAAACCCAGTCTTGCTTCCCTTTGTGGAAGAAGGGAAATTGACTGTTTACATGGATGTTTCTAAATCTGTAGCAGCCGGCTTCAGAGGCTTCAGACGTTTGGTTAGCTTGGAGGAGGGTATTCTTCCCAGCTGGAGGAGGGTTCACCAGAGTTTCCTATACTCATTTGCATTTGCAGACGAGGCATAAGGAAAGTTTCACCCCTAGAATGTGGTCATCAGCTATGGCTTCTTCCTGCCTGCTGAGGCTGGCCTGAGGATATGGAGGTGGGTTTCAGGAATGGGTGCTGAGGGGGGGACGAAGGGGACCAAGTTCCTACTGAGCAGCCACCACGGTTACCTTGTGAGGTCCTGAGAGCCATCTGACACATCCCAAGGAGCACAGGGAGCCTGAGTGTTCCCCTTCTCACTCATGGGCTCCGTTCTGGGTGGTCTCCACTCACCAACCACAGGAGGGGGAGGGAGACCTGGAGGATGGGAAGTCCTCTGAAAGTCCCTTCCACCTGCTTCCCTAGTCTCTCCCTGGGCTTGGCCCCTCTTCTGATGGAAAGGAAGCTGACTAAGCCGTCAGGAAAACAGGAGAACCAGCACCACCACTAAAGACCACCTCCTGGTTTTGCCAGGGACAGGGGCCACTGCAAGTTTATTGGAAGGTTTTACTCAATGCACTGCCCCCTTAAGTGGTCATTTCTGATCAGGTGTGGTGGCACATGCCTGCAATCTGAATGCTTGGGACTCAAAGCAGGAGGATTGCCGTGAACCTGAAGCCAGCTTGGGCTACAAAGTGAGTTTAGACCAGCTGGGATACCCTGTCCCAAAACCAAAAAGAATCGTTTCTGGCCAGCTTTTCCATGTAATTGGATAGGCAAGCCTAGGCTCAGTCCGTGGGCAGGCTGGGTTATTTATTATTGTAAGACAAAGTCCATTCTTTTGTTTCCAGGGCATGATAAAAGGGTGTCCCACCACTGGTCTTCGGCTCCTAAACAGGAAGGCAGCCACAAGGGCAGCATTGTGTCATCCAGACAGCTCTTGCTGGAACCCAGTGCTTGCCGTTCTATATTCCCCACAGTCCATTTCATCCACCCCAGCCCATCCACTCCTCATGAGACTCTTCTCACTGCCCCTCTGCCTTGAGCATTGAACTCTCCAACGAATGCGGTCTGAGCTAGAACAGCTCACTGCTACGCTCCACAAAGGCAAGGGTGCAGGTATGCCAGGACACCCACCACCAGCTCACACCCATATCTACTTCCTGCCTCACAGCTTGCAGTTAGGATAGGCACATTTCTACAGCTGTCACCTGTCTGCCCTCCAGGGCACAGCCTGCTTACTCACTAACATCTGCACAGGGGGACAGTATCTTAATGACAGAACTGCCTCGGCCTCCTTCACCTTCTGCACTGTGTTCTAGAGCTACTTAATCAAGCTCTCTGCTTTAAGTTTCTATGATAATTCTTTTCTTATATTATCACATATTAATCTGGAAATTAATGGGACTCATTGTGTGATATTTGGGGGCACGCATACAAGTATGCCTTGATCATAGCCATCCACACCCTCTCCTCCACCTTACTTCTCTCCCATTCCACCCCACTTCCTCCTTAGTTCCTAATAGTCTATTTTCTACTTTTAGGTCATTGTTGTTTTTGTATCTACACATGAGGGGAAGAAAACATGAAATATTTGACTGGGTCTGGCTTATTTCACTTAACACGATGCCCCCAAAGTTCCACCCATTTTTCTGCAAATGATGGGGTTTCATTCTTCTTCATAGTTGAATAATACTCTATTGATATATATTGTATTTTCTTTGTTAAATCTTCTGTTGATGGGCACCTCAGCTGGTTCAAGCCTTTGTGTTTTATAGATAGTGCTGTAACAAACATGGATAGGAGGATAACTCTTTATCCAAATTTCATTTCCTTTGGATATCTATCTACTCAGAACTGGGATAGCTATATCATATACTTTTAGTTTTTAAAAAAATCTCCATCTTGACTTCCAAAGTGGCTGTACTAATTTCATTCCCACCAACACCATATAATGGTACTGTGCTCTCTACATCCTCACCAACATTTTTAATCATAGACATCCTAACTGAATAAGGGTATTTCTCTTTTGACTTTTGTATTTCCCTTATGGACAAATATGTTGAGTATCTTTTCATGTATTTATTGACCACTGTATTTCTTCTTTTGATAAGTACCTATTTAGATCATCCATCCATTTTAAAATTGGACTCCTTGAATCCTTATTGTTGAGTTTGTTTTTTTGTTGTTGTTGTTGTTGTTGTTCTTTATGTATTCTGCATACTGAGCCTCTGTAGATGAGTTGATGACAAACGTCTTCTCTGGTTCTGTTGTGTTGATTGTTTTCTGTGCTGTTCAGTAGACTTTTACCCTGATGTAATCCCACCTGTCATTCTTGCTCTTATTTCATGTCAAGCTACAATAATGTGGATGCACACACTTCTTTAAAAGCCCTTGATGGACAATTGGTCACTTAGGCCTGTCACACCAGGAGACCCTGCCACTTCCAAGGAAGTGTTGAAACCAACTTGCAATTCTCATTGGCTCGCTTAGAGTATGAACAGTTGTCCCAGGAATGTCCATCTATCTCCCTATCCTTCCCATTTTCCAAGCTGTTTTACAAAAGGCAGAACATTTGTTTTCTCAATTGTCATCCCTGGAGATCAGCTTCAGATTCATCTGTGGTTTGCACAAGGGTGAGAAACCAGAGCTGAACAATCTCAAACACTGTTCAGCATGGCATCCTACAGAGTAACCTGCCCCTCTTGGCGCTGGGGAAAATGAGACCATGGTGCAGTTACCAGCAAGCCTTGAGGCTAGGTCCCTTCATCCTCACAGACAGCAGTACACAGTCAGGGGCTGGGAAGGAAGCCCATAGTGACAATACCTCTTACAGTCCTTTCCTGGGTACCACATATCCATCTCTGTGCTGAACACTTGGCATGCATCATTTCACCCAGTGTAAGTCCCTCCTCCAAGCTTAAGGCCACCAACCAGTCCACTGGAAGAACTGGGATGTAAGCAGGGTCTCCAATGTCACATTTTCCACCATGGAAGGCCTTTAGAAGCCAGCATCTTTTGTTGATAGTCTTGCTTTTGTTCCACAGAAAAACGCAGTGATTGAAAGCCTGCAAGAACAAGTCAACAACGCCAAGGAGAAGCTAGTGAAGCTGATGTCTTCCGAGTGCACCTTTGACTCCCCAGAGTGGGCTGCCCCGGCTGCAGCCTCTGCCCAGGGGCCTGCAGATCAGGGACCTTCAGAACCCCCTGCTGCCTCTGAGAATGCTATTAGCGAAGCAGCCGCTGAGGACTCCCTACCCGCCTCAGTGGCCTCCCAGCACAAGCAGAGCCCTGGGGCATCTAGAAGGGACACCGGTCCCTCCCCAGACCAAAAGGACAACGTAACCTTGAAACAGTTTTGTGATCATGCGGACATGGGTTGCAGCCGGAAGCCACAGGCTGAACAATGCGAGGATCCAGAAAGAGGAGACCAGGGACCCATGGCCCCCAGGCAGAGTCTCGTGGCAGATGGAGTGGGCTGTGAATCCCATAGGCCCAAGCAGAGGAACTCAGAGGAACTCCCAGAGAGGCTACCTCGGGTCAGTTCAGTAGTCAGGGAGAAGCTTCAGGAAGTCCTCCAAGAGTTGGACCTGGGCGCCGAGGCTCCCCTTACGCCACTACCTTGTTCCCAGCAGCTTTGGAAGAGCACCGTTTCCCGCAGCCCCCGGAAGCTGTCCCCATCTAAACTGGGTTTCAGCCCATACGTGGTGAGGAGGCGACGGGCCGCCCAGCGGGCTCGCTTCCACTTCCCTGGCTCTGTGGCCCTCAACACGGGGCATCAGGCAACTAGGACGGCTGTCTCTGATGCACAGAGCGGGCTGGTTGTGCAGAGCCGGGACAGCCCCACACTGGACCACCAAAATGCAAGGTCCAAGATACCAAGGTCCTCTTCTGTAAAACCGTCACCGCTTTCAGATCCTCATCGGAGACGGAGTGCCCTGGCGGGTAGCAAACGATGCCTGTCCGAGTCTCAGGGGGCCGGAGAATGCGATGTAAGCGTTCCTGGCCAAGCTTCTGCTTCTGCTCCGGCACAAAGTCTCACTGCTGCCCCATGCCTACCCTCTTCACCAGGTCTGCCCAGGCAGCGTCAGGCTCGACCCCTCGTGTCCCCTGGTTGTCCTTCCTCGTCTTCTGGCTGCTACAACCTTGACAGTGAGTCCAGCAGCTCCGATGAGTTTTTCTGCCGCTGCCACCGGCCCTACTGTGAAATCTGCTTCCAGAGCTCTTTGGACTCCAGTGACAGCGATACATCAGACAGCGACCTTGAGCAAGCTCCGGGACTAGCCTCCTGGGAAAAGTCGTGGGCCCGCTCCAAGCCTGTCGTGAACTTCAAAGATGACTTGAAGCCCACATTAGTGTGAGAAGCAGCGAGGTGAGGCTGGCCACAGAGCTCAGTCTGGGTCCCACAGAAACAGGGGTCATGGGAAGAGAGCCAGAGCTCAGTCTTTGAGGACCAGATCAGCACCACGCCTGGACCAGCCTCGACTGTGTTTCTGCTGTTTCATTCTTACTTTGAGGACTTCTTGGTCTATGAACGGAAGGGCTTGTCCATCCGGCTACTACCTCAGCATTACTGTAAGGAGCTCTGGTGAGGGACTGAGGTGCTAACTGAGCAGACAGAGTTGTCCGTTCAGCTCCGCCTGTATTCTATGAAACTCTGAATGTATACCAAGTGGCTAGCTAGCTGGATGGACAGAAAGATGGGGAGATGGGTGGGAGAATTCTGCAGAACCACTGTGACCCACCAAACTAGCCTTTCAGTGAACAGACCTGCCAGGTAGATAAGTCTACACCTTTATCCCTCCAACTCATAAGAAGGTGACTTGCTTTCTGCTGAAGGCGGTCAACGTCACTCTTCCCGGGGTCCCAGCTTCCGGTTCAAGTCAGTCCAGCGCTTCCTATTCCATTTCTTCTTGTCCACCCGCCATCATGGTACCCACTCACTGTGATTCCCAACACAGTTTCCTAACATGTGCTCACAGGCTTCTCAGGTTGCTTTCCTGGGCTCAGTAGTCCCTGGACCCTGTCCCCTGTTCTCTGCCAGTACTACAGTGTTCTACTTGAGCACATGACAGTCTGGCTTGGGAGACTTACTGGTCAAGAAGTACTTTTTTTTTTTTTTTGGTTTTTTCGAGACAGGGTTTCTCTGCGTAGCTTTTCGCCTTTCCTGGAGTTCACTTGGTAGCCTCGAACTCACAGAGATCCGCCTGGCTCTGCCTCCCTGAGTGCTGGGATTAAAGGCGTGCGCCGCCGCTGCCACCACCACCACCACCACCACCACCGCCCGGCTCAAGAAGTACTTTTAGTGAGGTTGAGGTTACAAGACCACCAAAGACACATAAACCTAGAAACAAAAATGGGGAAACAGAAAAGAAGAAATGAAGGGCCAGGCGTGGTGGCGCACACCTCTAATCCCAGCACTCAGGAGGCAGAGGCAGGAGGATCTCTGTGAGTCTGAGGCCAACCTGGTCTGTATAATGAGTTCTAAGACAACTAGGGCTGTGTAGAGAGACCCTGCCTAAAAAAAATAAAATAAAATGAAAAAGGAAGAGAAGAAGGCAACAGGTTGTGAAAATTTCACCTGAGTCTGGCTTGGTACTTGGCAATACCAAATTTTAGTAGCTCCTAGTTAACCCTTTAAAATAGATATTTCTGCAGCTAGGGACCATTGGGCTTGGAGAGATCAACACCATAGTGCTGGCAAGTGACTAGTGGAGAATTTGCACACACTGCTGATAGTTGATGGGTTTCCCCAGGGACACATCTCTCTATTCCTTCTTCTGGAAGTGTCGGGCAAGATTTAGGAGAAAGCTGAACAAGGCAGAGTAAACTTCCAAGATGTGCTCACCCTGCAGTCTCAGAGGACAAAACCGGGTTCTTCACCCCCTCTTCCCACTTCTGGGGCACAGCTGCAGTTCCAGGGGATCTACGGAGCTGGTAAAGAGTGAGTTCCAGGAACCCACCTGCCACTGACGCTTCAGGGAAGGCAAGTGGGGTCCACTTCGATGGTCGCTTAACCCGTCACCTACTGCCTGTGCTGCCATACTGAGTCTGCGCTGTGTGCGGGTTTGTGAAGGAGCTTGGGTTTGGTGGGGCGACATTGGACACTAAACATCTCACAGCTGTGTCACGGACTCTCAGGGCCCGCCGACGCCTCATGAGCCTCCGGGTGCTTAGCCACGGAGGCCCTGCTGGCAGGACCACATCTTCTGCTGTTCAGTACCAATTTCATAATTTATTCTGTGTAGAGGGTTGTAGTTTCCGTGTGTGTTGTTTGTATGATGACCAAGTGGACCTTAATAAAAGAGAAATGGCCCTCGAAATAAGTCTCTTCTTAAGTTGTACTCTTGCTGCCAAGCAGTAGTGGTGCACGCCTTTAATCCCAGCACTCAGGAGGCAGAGGCAGGTGGACCTCAGTGAGTTCCAGGCCAGCCTGGTCTACAGAGTGAGATCCAGGACAGGCACCAAAACTACACAGAGAAACACTGTCTCGAAAACAAAACAAAACAAAAACAAAAGTTGTAGTCTTGCATTGGGGAGGAGGAGCCTGGGGAAGACCAAGCCACTGGAAGAAGATAAAATACAGAACTACTGTTGGGCTCTGACAGGTCCATGTACAACATTTTGCAAACTTCCATTTGTAATAGACTCTCCGATGATCTCTCTGTACAGGTCCTTATCCCAAAAACATCCCCTTTAGTGGGTGGAGGAAACAGTGAAGACCCCCCAGACACTACTCCCAACTGGTGGGGTCTCTGGCTAGCCCTCCCTTTACCTCCCCTCCTCCCAATATGCTACCACTAGCAGCCGTCTGTTCCTTATGCTGGACCTGAGGATTCACAACCAAGCGCCCCAACCTTTTCATTCTGCTTCTAGACCCCCCCAATCTCACAAGTCCAGCCCTTCCACAGCACCATCCTTTTCTAAAGTCTCCCCCACCCACCCACTACATGCACTGTGTGAATAGTTTGCCTTTCAAGGTTTAGGTGAAATGCATTCTTTCTTTGGCTTTTCCTGAGCATGCCCAAATGGAACTGACTAGTCCTCTGCTTGAACGGGAAGGCTATTTCCTGGTCTGTGTTTTGGCCTTGGTTACAGAGGCTTCAGTTAATGCATTTTGCTAATGGCTTTGTAAACTATACTAGGCCTGACTGAAAAGGTGAAATGTCAATGCTGAATGTTCCCTATTTATAATTTGGTTCAAATGTTATATGCAAAGCACCATGGCAGCCGATTCAAAAATACTGCCTCCAGACCCGTCATTCACCCTCTGTACCACACAACCTCTTCTCCTCACCCACAGAGTCTCTGGAAGCTTCTACCCACAAGCAGCCAGTTGGTGGTGGTAGGATCCGTGGAGGGATGCATGTGCTGTTGTTGCTCTGGACGAGTTCTTGGTTATTTTCTTGAAGAAGAGGCAGTAAGTGGGCAAAGGAATCCTTTGGAAGTCAACATTGCCTCTGCTGCGGTCACCACACTATGTCACTGTTGGTCCTGAGGCCAGGCATAGCGCCAGGCCCAACTCTGCCCCGACAATACGGTTTCTGCTGATTGAAAATCTTGGGACTGAAGGTGTCTTTACAACAAAGATCTGCCCATATCCTCTGAGTTGTCCCAAGCCCCCTTTCCTTAAAGGAATCAACTTGGACCCCTCTGAGTTCAAGGAAGACAAAGAAAGCCATCCCATGTAGGAGGCATGGCTTTTTAGAACTTAAAAAACTTTTTTTGCAGAATTGTTTGTGAATGAAGTGTTTTTGTACCACATATATGCAGTGCCCATGGAGGCCAGAAGAGGGCATTAGACCCCCTGGAATTGGAGTTACAGACATTTGTGAGCCAGCAGGTGGGTGCTGAGAATTGAACCTTAGTTCCCTGCAAGAGCTGTTAACCACTGAACCATCTCTCCAGTCCCAAGTCATGATTTTTTAAAAGAACTGCATCACTTCCAAAGTGGTACAAAGTCCCATTTACACGTGTTTCATCCATGGATTGCAAGTTCCCCAAAAGCACCTAGCACATCTTCCTCCTGTTTGTCCCAACCTGACAGTAGACCTCAGAGAGCTTTGTCCAGGGGAGAATCCAATAAACGGCTGATGGGCAGCTTTGTGAGAAGGTAAATGGAGAAAACAGGGGAGAGTAAGGTAGCAAAGGCAGAAAGGAGACCTTGCTCTGAGCCAAGAGCACAGGCAGGAAGGGAGACAATCTGTCATCTGGCTTCGCTGCCTCCCAATGCATTAAGAGCATGAATGAACTAACATCACTCCCAGACCCAGAAGTGACTGAATTCTGAAATGACAGTCCTTCGGGTCTCTTAGGGAAGGGTGAGAGAGGATAATGAAGTTACTGGGACAGACACAAGGAAGCTCTTTTGATCAAAATCTTCTCTTGGAGATTCTTGCTTCCTGGACTTGTTACTAGCATCGGATGATATTTTCAGCACATCGGTTGACCTGAGGAAGATATGGGCATCTGCGTGGAGTTGCTCCAGACAGCACTCCCTTGCCCATGGGCCTGCTTTCCATAGCCTCTGGCACCACACCTACTCCGATCTCTCTGGATTTTCCCTGATCTCCTCCTCCTCCTCAGACAACTGCATTTGAAGAGGGGAACATCTCCAGACATCACTAATCAAAGTGGTGGAGAGACAGGAAATACCAACATCACATCGTAAGGCAAAATACCTGTTGTGAGTTTCCCAGGTCTGGGTCAGGGTTTCCTGAGATGAGTGCTTGGGGAAGGCCCTATGGAGGCCTCTAGGGAACTAGGAGAAAAAGCAAAAAAAGAAGGAAGAGAAGTCCAAAGAACAGAGAGAGGCTGGAGGGCCGCACAGTGAAGGAGGAAGAGCGGAGAATGGAGGCACCAGGCTCGGCTTGCTTGGTAGATCGTTCCTGACAATTGCCCCTCCCCTAGACAAGTATGCTGGCTTCGGCTCCCAGCGGAGATGGCAGGAGGCTGATTAGGGGGAAGCAAGGCTGAGATGCCCTTGTTCTGTCCTTTCTTCTGCCCAGAGAGTATGTGATCATCTGTTTATGTCTCCCTTTCCCTCTCCAGACTATGAGCGTCACCAGGCTGGAGCGTGTTGTAGTTGTCTCGATGGCTCCCAAGCTCGGCACCATTTCTTCCTCAGGGCAGCTGCTCTGCAAATATTTGTCAAGAGAAATGAATCAAGGAAGGAGAGTGACAGAGAGCGGTGACACCAGCAAGGCAGCTCCCAGGGGTCGCCTGGGAGGCAGGACTCAGCGCCCCACCTGCTCATGTAAGGGGCACAGTGTTGCTGACTTACCTCAGCCTTATCCCCTGGGGTGTCCGACCACGCCATTATCAGGAGAAGGTGATTACGCTGGTGAGACGGCGCAATAGGAGAAGACACTGTGGCCAAGCCTGTGACAAGTTCAGTCCTTCAAGTCTGTGGGCAGGGGAGAAGTGACTTACTCAGGTTTTCTCCTCTGACCTCCACACAAGTGCTGTGGCGGGCACACACACATATGCACACACACAAGCACACACATACATACACACACACACACACAAACACATACAAACACACATACACATATACACACATACAAACACATATACAAACACAAACACACACATACATACATATATATACACACACAAACACACACATACAAACACACATACACAAACACACACATACATATACACAGGCGAACACACACATACATACACACACAAACACACACATACAAACACACATACACCAACACACACATACATATACACACACACAAACACAAACACACATATACACACACACACAAACACACATACACAAACACACACAAACACACATACACATATACACACATATATATACACACACAAACACAAATATACACATACACAAATACACACAAACACACATACAAACACACACATACACACACAAACATACACATAAATATACACAAACACACATATACAAACACAAATACACACTACACACATACACACAAACACACATGCATATACATACACACAAGCACATACATACAAACACACATACACATATACACACAAACGCATATACACATACACAAACGCACATATACACAAATACACACAAACACACACTATACAGATACACACAAACACAAACAGTAAAAACAATTTAAAGAGGAAATTTTTACACTTTTAAATGCTTTTAAAAGTTGCTATGATTAGCTGGCCAGTGGTGGCGCACGCCTTTAATCCCAGCACTTGGGAGGCAGAGGCAGGCAGATCTCTGTGAGTTTGAGGCCAGCCTGAGCTATAGAGTGAGTTCCAGGAAAGGTGCAAAGCTACACAAGAGAAACCCTGTCTCGAACAAAAAACCAGAAAAGGAAAAAGAGACATTTTAATAGGCTTCTTCTCCATTAACTTCCAGACAAAAAAATAAATAAATTGTCCTTGCTGCACTGTCTGGAATAGTGTCACGTGGCTTTCAGCAAGATGTGCAACCTCTTTGTGGCTCAGTGTCCCCAGATGTAAACTGCGACAGTAATGCCTATCTGATACGGTCTTCAGGAAAGCTCAGTTAGCTAACGTGTAGAAACGGCCAACCCTGCCTAACATGGCAAGCATTCTAAATGTCAGGTCCCCCAAGAAATCTCCCCCCTCCAGCATTTGGACAAAGCCAGCCTTCCCTCAGGGACTTGAAGAAAGTTCCCACTTGGTAAAAAGGGATCATTCTCCTCATCTCTGGCAAAAGGGGCGTGTGGCTCCTCCATTAACATATAACTGTGGTGCCTATAGGCTTCCTCAGTCCCTAATGGCAAGCCCCCACCCAGCTCCCAGGCTCCCTTGCTCCCAGCTGCCTGCTCCCATATAACCCAGGAGATATATGTCCCACCCCCAGCCTCCCTCTGCTTTCATGAGAAACAGCCTCGGCAGTTTAGAATAAACCTCATTTCTCTTTTCAGCCACGGACCGGCTACTTGGGTTTCTTTTTCTTTCTTTCTTTCTTTTTTTTTTTTTTTTTTTTTTTTTTTTTTTTTTTTGGTTTTTCGAGACAGGGTTTCTCTGTGTAGCTTTGCGCCTTTCCTGGAGCTCACTTGGTAGCCCAGGCTGGCCTCGAACTCACAGAGATCCACCTGCCTCTGCCTCCCGAGTGCTGGGATTAAAGGCGTGCGCCACCACCGCCCGGCTACTTGGGTTTCTTTACTGTGCCCATTTCATACAGTAAACGTGGTTGCTAATGAAGAGGCAAGACTTTCTGGAAGACTCTACAGGCCCAACATCAAGAGGCTGCCTCCACCGATGACCTTTAGTGTACCTGCTGATCTGAGAGCCCCAGGCAGAGCAGAGCAGACTTTCTGAAGAAAAAAAGAAAAGAAAAAAGAAGAGGCCGATAGAATGTTTCAGAGCAGAGTTTAGAAAACACTTGTTATGTAAACTCTCTTTCCCTTGCTTTACACTGAAGTCCCCTGTCTGGTCTTCAGCTTCTTCCTGTGGGAACAGATAGACACAGCCGCGGGAAGATGACCCTTTGCTTCAGCCCACTTTGGAGGCAGCCGACTTTTCAATGCAGGGTACCTCCCACGGGGAGAAGAGATTCCCGGGTGGGGCCAAAGGAAACGATGTTCAAAAGCCAGGACATGCGATTTTTTTTTTTTTTTTTTCGAGACAGGGTTTCTCTGTGTAGCTTTGCGCCTTTCCTGGAACTCGCTTTGGAGACCAGGCTGGCCTCGAACTCACAGAGATCCGCCTGCCTCTGCCTCCCGAGTGCTGGGATTAAAGGCGTGCGCCACCACTGCCCGGCTGAGATTTTTTTTTTTTTTTAAGGTACCCAAGTCACATGAGTAATTTCCTTTGTAAAAACATTACACTTTGCAACAGCAACAGGCATATTAACATATACTCCCAGACATAGGATAGCTACTACGTGCCATTTCCTCCTTGTCTCCTTTCATTCCTATAGCCATCTACAAAGCAGGTATCATCTAGGTGATGAAGAAACTCTCCCCGGAAGGGGTTAGGTAAGGGAAAGCCATGTGATGGATTAGAGGCAGAGCCCCACTGAGGTCTCACTAGAGATTCCTAAGTAATTCTTGGACTCCCCCAACGCGGCTTCTAGAGCACATGGTACAAGTATGCTTCTAGGACTGAGTGGAATTTCAACACAGAAGGGCAAGGGCCACGCCTGAGGTATCCCGAGAAAAGGCCGGCTGGTCTGGTTCTGTCAGTCGGTTGCAAAATCCTCCGTGCTGAGTCACTGCGCAGTCCCCGAGGCTGGAAGGTTGCTTTTGTGAGGCTACCTGCCTGGTCCCTTCCAGCCCCTTCAGGAAGTTCAATTCTGAGCGCAGGTTAGACTGAAAGCAAGCAAGCCACCTCAAGCCGATCCCCTCCCTCCCCCCATTAGTCCATTAGCACGAAAAGAGGCGAAGTAAGGAACCCATAAGACTTGACCACGGTGGTAGCACATGCCTTTAATCCCAGTATGCGAGAGGCAGAAGCTGGCGGATCTCTGAGTTCGAGCCCAGCCTGGGCAGCCAGGGCTACACAGAGAAACCCTGTCTCCAAACAAAGAAAAAGCCCCCACAGCATGTAGATGCAATGGGCATCTCAGCTCATTAGCTGAGATCCCTTATAGCTCACACCTCTTCAGGGCTGAGAAGCCTCCTGGCTTGCTCTCCATTTCTTCTAGGACAAAGTCTCATTGACTGGGGTCTGAGGCTCTCCGGATTGAGGCCCCCAGCCCCAAACCTCGGTTTACTAAAAATCTCCTGGCTCTTTTCAAATGGGTTTGCCGTTTCCACAGCATATCCCACCTGGCTGTGGTTGAACTACCCTAGTCTGAAGTGGTTTCCCTTCCGACTAGAGCCAGCTAGCCTGATTTATTAGGTAATAAATCTTACACTCCTGATAGGCCCCTGAAAGCAGCCCCATTGTTGATCTTGGGCTATTATATAAGCCCTTCATTGTTAACTTTCCAGACGCTCCTATCTTGCCTCTTCAAATGTTATCAGAGGCTCGTTGGCAAATACCATTTAACTTCTCAGTGCATTTTCACGGTATCTTCCATGATGCTGGATGCCCAGTGGATCTTGATCAAAATTCCAAGGTTTATTCTGCAGATGGGCCAACTCTCTGTCTGTAACGAGACTATCCCGAGCAGAGAAAAAGGAATTCGATGGCAATTCCCCCCCCCCCCCCCCCCCCGGAAACTGTATCTGAAGTTGAGCATTTCAGAGAATCTTGGCTGTCTCCTTGGGAAGGAGAGGAACACACACTTGCTGCGAGTTACGGTATGCCAGCTGCCGTACTGGGGCTTACAAAATCTATTTCTCATGCTTCTGGAGGCTGGGAAATCAGAAGTCAAGGTACCAGTGTGGTAGACAGTTTGTGAGAGCTGGAGTTTCTGTACGGAAGGAACGCTGGCCCTGAGAAAGAAGAAAGGAAGTCAAACCGCTGTGAAAAGTCTGGTTTTTAGAATTATGTGTAATTATCTATGCCTGCGTGAGCAGAGGTTCCCACAGTAGAGGGCGGGCATTTAATATCTCTGCAGCTAAAGGCTGTTGTGAGCTGCCCAGGGTGGTGCCCTGGAACCACACTGGAGTCCTCTGGAAAAGCAGTGATCATTCTTCACCACTGCACCATCTCTCTAGCTCTCTTCTGGGGTTTTGGTTTAGGTTTTATTTTTCTCCTCCTCCTCCCCCCTCCCTCTTTTTCTTGGACACGGTTTTGCTTTTTTTTTTTTTTTTTTTAATATGTATAAAAGTTTTACCTGCATGAATGTATGTGTACCACATGCCTGCCTGGTGCCCACAAAGGTCAGAAGAGGGTGTTAAGAGGCTGTCAGATCCCCTGAAACTAGAGTTACAAATGGCTATGAGCCACCACGTGGGTGCTGGAAACCTAATTAATCTGTGTTGTATGATATTTTGTGTTCTGACAAATAAAGCTTGCCTGGAGATCAGAGGGTGGAGCTGGCCACTAGTTATCCATAGAAGCCAGGCAATGGTGGCCCACATCTTTAAAACCAGCACTTGGGAGGAGAAAGCAGGAAGATCAGGAATTCAAGGCCACCCTGGGCTCCACAAAATTGATCCAGTCTAAAAGAGAAACAGAGCCAGGTAGTGGAGGTTCATGCCTTTAATCCCAGCACTTGGATCTCATGCCTTTGATCCCAGTACTTGGGATGCACACACCTTTAATCCCAGCACTAGGGAAGTGGAGACAGGAAGTGATATGGCTGGGCTGAGAGAGGAATATAAGGTGGGAGGAGCCAGGATCTCATCCCTTTTCTGTCTGAGGATTCTTAGAGGTAAGAAGTCTCTCTAGTGGCTGGTAACTCTGACCTTTCAGCATTGACCCCAATATTTGACTCTGGATTTTTATTATTAAGACCAATTAGATTTTGTGCTACACAGGGAGGTGGCTAACAAAATATAATCTTGAGGCTTCTCATGTTATGAAATATAGTGAAAACTAAAAACAAGACACAGATCCATTGGTGCAGTCACGGATGTCACAAGCAGACACTCTGACTCCAAGGAAAGGGTGCTCCTATCAGTAGAATGCAGCCAGATGTTTTATTTCTTGTGATTATGTTGTTACCTGCAGCTGCAGATCTTGACCATCATGGCCTGAATCCAATCAGAAGCTAATGTGGTCAATCATACACCAAAAGGATTTCTTCCTTCTGGTCATGGTTGTAGTTCCTGGGATACCCCGAGTCCTGACATCATACACTTCAAGTTTTCAAAGCAGTGCTAGTGATATCCTCTGAGTCTTGGCTCTGATCTCTGGGATTCTGCCTGTCATCTCCAGCTCTAGGCTTTGCCAGATCCTGGCTTGAGGCCATCCTACTCTTGCCTTGGCATAGCTTCCAATTGGTGGGGAAGGCAATGGGTTATACAGACATATCCCCAACACATAGTTCCTTCCCGCATCTCAAATGCACATCCATCTCCCTCCATGAGCTCATCTTGCATCTCGGCTCACCCTCAGCCAAGTTATGACGTAGCCTCTGGCCAGGAATCACTCATCAGCTACCTGGTAGTAGAATGCAGAGCTGCATGGTAATGTTGAAAGCTGGTGGTGCCCTTAGCAGGTAAAGCCAGAAGGAAGTTAGGCCTTGGAGACTTGTCATTGAAAGCAACTGTGGGACTCTTGTCACCTCCTCTTCAGCTTTCTTTCCCTTGCTTCTTGACCATATGGCAGTAGGTTTTGCTCTATTTGTGATCCCCACTATTAACATATGACATGCCCACCAAATGCCAAGAAGCTGTGGAAACAACCAATCACAAATGTGAACCTCTCAAACTATGAGCCAGAGTAAACTTTGTGCTATGATAAGTTTAGTTTTTAGTTTTTATTATTTGTGTGTGTGTGTGTGTGTGTGTGTGTGTGTGTGTGTGTGTGTGTGTGTGTACACGTGCTTATTGGTACCTGTAGAATGTACGAGAGATGGATGGTGTTCAAACACTTCCACTCCTGGAGCTGGAGTTACAGACAGCTGTGAGGCATCTGGCACGGGTGCTGGGAACTTGGGTTCTCTGAAAAAGTAGCAAGTGCTGGTAACTGCTGAGCCATCTCTCCAGCCTGCGGTGGAATGTTAGTTGAAGATGTGTTACATTTGTTGGTGCTGTGGAACATTGTTTAATGATGCAAAGATGCATTGTATTCCTTTATTGTTGCATTTGTTTAACTCTGTGAAGCTGTGTTACTGTGCCTGTCTAAAACACCTGATTGGTTTAATAAAGAGCTGAACAGTCAATGGCTAGGCAGGAAAGGGATAGATGGGGCTGGCGGGCAGAGAGAATAAGTAGAAGGAGAAAAATAAGATCAAGGAGCAAGAAAAGGAGAAGGAGAAAAGATGCCAGGGACTAGCAACCCAGCCACACAGCCAGACTCAGAATAAGAAGGAGAGAAAAGATATACAAAAATAGAGAAAGGTAAAAGCCCAGAGGCAAAAGCTAAGAAAAGCTGGCTAGAAATAAGCCAAGCATTCATAAAAAAGAATAAATCTCTTTGTGATTATTTAGGAGCTGGGTGGCGGGCCCTCCAAAGAGTAAAGAGAAAAATCGACTACACCAGCCCATCTTTTAGTTTTGTTTTGTTTATGGCTGCTTGTTGGGTTTGGGTTTGGGTCTTATGTAACCAAGGCTGGCCTCAAACTTATTGTATAAGCAAAGATGACTTTTCACTCCTGATCCTCCTGTCTGCACTTCCCGAGTCCCGGAATTACAGGTGTGTGTAATTTCAGTGTGTGTGTGTGTGTGTGTGTGTGTGTGTGTGTGTGTGTGTGTGTGTGTGTGTGCCAGCATGCCTGACTTTCTGGACTGCCTGTCTCAGGTGGATGAGAGACCTGCTGTAAGAGTGCTGTCTAAGAGCCGTTCCTTGTACCTTTTCCTGCCACGACCTGACATAACCCGAGTATGGAATGCTGTGTACACAGTAGACAGGTGCTTAAAACACTAGGTAGAGGGGGGATAAACAAGGAAGGTTAAATTCTTATTGGACAATTACTTCCCACACATCTATCATGAAGCTAGCAGAGTAACAATGAAGGAGTCAACAAAAGATAAATATTATTTCTAAGAGTGACAAGTACAATATAAATTAATAATAAAGCATGTTAAAGAGGTGGAATGTAAGTGAGCAGATAAATGAATAAATGTATTACATTTCTATTAAAAGAAAGCCACGTAAATAAAGATTAAGCTATGTCCACCCAGGATTTTCCCTCATTAGATTGTACATAGCAAACTAATAGGAGCTGATATAGAAATGATGAGAAAAAGGTAGATTATTGAATCTACTTTAATTCAAAAAACAACTATTAACCTTAAATATTTTACACTGGTATGGATTTTGGTTTATTGATGCAAATTTTTGTTACACTGTATGTATGTTTCTACTCTTATTTAGGGTATTGTGCTTATGCAGCTCATCTAAAAATGTAATGTATAATTAAGAAATACAGGTTAATAGTCATCTATGATAATCAAATTTGCAGTCATGTTAGATATGTTTTCAAGGTTACACAGATATATTTAGATAGATGGATGGTCTTCAAACACTTCCAAGACCTATAAAATATGGCATTTAAAATGTTTAATAACCTGAGGCTTTTCATGACAGTGAGACACATCTACTTCTGGCAACACCAATTTACTTCAAAAGAAGATGATGGGCATTGAAGAACCTCTGTATGGAATTTGCTTTCTTTATGGCAAAAGCTGGCCATTTGGGAAAAATAAAAACTGCCCTTGCTTCAACTGTTGACAGTATACTGACCAAACTGGACCAGCAGAATGCAAAAAAAGCAACTGCCAAACTTTGCCAAGACAAGGTAGGACAATCCTTCAAAATTCCCTGCCTCTCAGAAATGTTTGTCAGATATTCTAGGCCTATAGACCAAACATAAATGCCCCAACATTACAAAGGAACTTTTGGTGACTGTCCAGGCAGACAGATGTCCTTATCATTAGGTAATATTACTTCCTTCTAGGGTCTTTGATGGAATTAAAGACTAAATAGTTAAACTTATAGTTTTCCTTAGTTATAAAAAAAAATTAGGTATAAAACTTTAGACTCACAAAGATAAGATAGATAATCTTTTCTCTAATTTTGACAAATACAAATAGACTGGATATTGTAACTATAATTCTTACTTGATAACAGTTTTTGTTATATATAGTTTTACTATGTTAAAGTTAAAACCTTCCTTTTTAATTAGACAAAAAGGGGGAAATGTGGAATAGTCCTTTTGTACACTATGAAGATGTTTTGCTCTCATTGGTTTAATAAAGAGCCAACAGACCAATAGCTAGGCAGGAAGAAGTTAGGCAGGAGAGTCAGACTGCGAGAATGCTGGGAAGAAGGAAAGTGGAGTTGCTAACCAGATGCAGAGGAAGCAGGAGACGAACCATGCCACATTGAAAAAAGGTACCAGGAAAAAAAAGGTACCAACATGTGGTAGAGAGTAAATAAGAAATATGGGTTAATTTAAGATGTGAAGAGCTAGTTAGAAACAAGCCTAAGCTATCAGCCATGCATTTATAATTAATAATAAGTCTCTGTGTGATTACTGGGGAGCCAGCAGTCCCAATAAAAAACTCCGCCTACAAGGAGTCACTAAATGTCCTATTAATATGCTATGGTTATTATAACAAAATATCACAGACTAGATGGATTAAACAAGCAAAATTTATTATCTCAGGACTCCAAAGGGTTAGAAATCAGTTTGTTTTTTGTAGGCAGACTTTTCTGTCCCACCAACCAATTCCCAAACAACTGTGGAAACTTAATATTAATTATAAATGCTCGGCCACTAGCTCAGGCTTATTACCATCTAGCTCTTACAACTTAAATCAACCCATTTCTTTTCTTTTTTGGTTTTTTTTGAGACAGGGTTTCTCTGTGTAGCTTTGCACCTTTCCTGGATCTCACTCTGTAGCCCAGGCTGGCCTCAAACTCACAGAGATCTGCCTGCCTCTGCCTCCCAAGTGTTGGGATTAAAGGCATGTGCGACCACCACCCGGCTTCAACCCATTTCTATTAATCTACATTCTGCCACATGGTGTTAACCTCTCTTTCATCTTGCACTGCCTGTTTCCTCTCTATGTCTGGCTGGTGACTCCTGACTCTGCCCTTTTTCTTCCCAGCATGCTCTCTGCTCTGAAAATCCTTCCTAGCTATCAGCCAATCAGTTTTTGTTAACAATGAGAGAAACATATTTTCACAGTGTACAGAAGGATTATTCCACAGCAGATTCTTCTGAGGGCTGCAAGGAAAAGACCCGTCTCCTCAAATTGTAGACAGCCATCTTTTCCCTATACCTTTTCACATGTCTTTCCTATCAAGAATGAATCACTGGGGTCATGCATGACACTTGGGAGATGCTTCATAAATGTTAGGCTGCATTCACAATTGTCCAAGAAAATGCAATGCAAACGGTGAAGCTATTTAACCCAGGAAACTAAAAAGGTTCATAGCCTGCAGCAGTTCCTGGAACTCTCTGAGTCAAAGGAAATTATGTCTCCATGACACAGAGTCTGACTCTGGACTTCTTAATTAGGGGTATTTGCATGATGAGAGGAGACTTGTTTCTGAATAGTCATTGCTCTCCTCCTCTCAAATAAATGGCCCACTGCTCCTGACCTATGAATTATCTCTACAGCAACCCCATGAGTCATGGAAAGAAGGTTTGGCTCTCAGGAGGGGAATGAACAGCAGGAAGGAGGGAATGTATCTTTAGCCTGAGACCCCTCATCAGGGTGCAGAGGCAGGTGGGGAGCTGGCAGCTCAGCCTCAGCTGCCAAATGAACACGAAATGAACTTTAAACCAGTGTCTCTCCACCTGCAAGATACACTATTCCTCTTCAGCAAAGGCACCCAAAGTCCTACATCAACTGGAAACATTATTTGCTATCGCTGGACCAACAATAAAAACTCAGTACTCAACAGCCCAAAGGGAGGTCACCCATAGGTGTGAGAGGTAAAGGGACTGGTAGCACAATGTGGTTCCACCTTCATTCACATGTTGAGGTTTAACTGTGTTCTTAGATGATCCCCTAGAGATATAGATAGGGCTCCTTCATCTAGCCAACAGAGAGTCTCTAAGTGGGACATTCAAAGACCCTTGAAGACATACATGTTCATGCTTCCCATGTTGTCTTCCATCACTAAGAGTATTCAACAGAGGTCTCCACAGACAGAGGTAGAGACGATTCACTGGGTAAAGGTCTTTGCCACCAAGACCGATGACCTGAATTTGATTTCTTGGATCCACTTGGTGGAAGGAATGAATCAACTTCCCCTAGTTGTTCTCAGACTTCCACCTGTGTGCTGTGGCATGTACATACACATACATACTTACACACACAAGATCCCCACAGGGACTTTGTCACAGAAAGCAGCAGTCTCGGGAACCACTGGTTTGGACAATCAGAGCCAAGAGTCCTGGTAATTGAGGGCAGGCCTCTCATGCTTTCCTACCAACTTCAGCCTGTGTCACACGACAGCCTGGGTACTGAGCAAAAGTCAGAGAATGACTTTTAGAAGATGCCCCACAAGCCTGAGACACATCAACTAGACCACATAGAGCAAGTAGAGGACTTTCCTCTCACACCACTGTGAAAAGGCTGCTGACCAGCTGCTGTACCCCTGAAAATGGCTAAGAAAAATCCTCTGCTTTTATTGGTGTCTCCAGGGAAAGGCCTCAATCAAATCCTTGAGCTACAGCTTCCCGAGGGAGTTCCAGGGAGGAGACTCTTGCAGCCAGGGCAGCCTGTGATGACAGGACTTTGATCTTTTGCTCCAGGAATGGGTTTTACAAAGGGCCAAAAAGCTGCTGTGTGACTCTCTGACCGGAATCGGAGACCAGAGTTTATGAAACAGGGTAAATACTTTGCAGATATCTGCTGTGTAAGTAAGAATTTTGAAATACTTTGGATATAAAAGAAAAAGAGCCAGGTGATGGCTCATGCCTTTAATCCCAGCACTGAGGAGGTGGGTCTCTCTGAGTTCGAGGCCAGTCTGGTCTATAGAGTAAGTTCCAGGACAGCCAGGGCTACACAGAGAAACCCTGTCTCAGAAAAACAAAACAAAACCAACAAAAAGAAAGAAAGATAGAAAGAAAAGAAAAGGAAGGAAGGAAGAAAGAAAAAAGAAAATGCTGAGGAAACTCAATCACCCCACAGCACATGGTTAGTGTGGAAGGCTATATTTTTCTTCTTTTTTTTTTAAGAAGCATAACTATTTATTTGTAACAAAGCAGTTTGTGTACAGTGTTGAAAATCTACAAGTTCTTGTTAAATTTACATTTGCACTTCACCTTTTTAAACAAACATTTATAATCACTGTTTTATATAGATATAGATATGTAAAAACAGCATCGAGTTCAGTGGTCCTTCAGCATTTTCCACTTAAATGTTTTTTTTTAAAACATAAAAACAGGTTATAATTCCAAAGTCCAGAGTTATTTGAAACTGGAAAATATTTTCTCTGTAGAAAATAGTAAAAATGATAACATTTACCAATAAGCCCTTTTAAGCCAAATAATATCTGAATTATACGTATAAATTTTTCATAAATGATCTCAACAATATTCCTAGAACTTTGCCACTATGCTATCAGAAAAAGATGACTCCATCTCCTCCCCTCAGCCTCAGTGGGTCTTTCTGAAGGCTTTAACAAAGAGTGTGGGGGCTTTCAAGATGGGTGCAGAGGATAAAGATCAATTCCTGGGTCTTACACTGTGGAAGAAGAGAACCAGCTTCAAAAAGTTGTCTTCTGGTCTCAGCAAGTATGCACATACACTACTAAATGGATGGATGGATGGATGGATGCATGGATGGATGCATGGATGGATGGGATGGACGGGATAGATAGATAGATAGATAGATAGATAGATAGATAGATAGATAGATAGATAGATAGATAAAATAAAAAATAAGCCAGGAGATGGTGTTGCATGCCTTTAATCCCAGCACTTGGTAGGGAGAGGCAGAGGCAGAGTCTGAAGCCAGCCTGGTCTACATAATGAGTTCCAGAACAGCCAAAGCTACATAGTTAGACCCTGTCTCAAAAAAAAAAAAAAAAAAAAAGAAAAAGAAAAAAAAAGGAAGTAAGAAAGAAAGTTACAGTATAAGTGATACTTGGCTGACTTTTCAGGCAAGGTTATTTCAAAAATAATGGAATTTCTGTCTGCCTGGCTCTTTCTGAACCCTTGACCTTGGAACACAGATCTATGTTGTGACGAAACGCAGGTTCCACAGAGAAACCACACAGAGAGGCTCAAACGAATTCCCTGGCAACAGCCAAAGTCAATGCTCAGACATGTCAGTAAGTAAACTTTTAGATCGGGGCTGCAGGTTGTTGTTGTTGGTTTTTTTTCCCAGCTATTTATTTATTTATTTATTTATAGTCAGGGTCTCACTATATGTCTGAGTGGCCTGAAACTTACTCTGTAGCCCAGGCTGGCCTCAGACTCACAGAGATCACCTGCCTCTGCTTCCTGAGTGCTGGGATTAAAGGCGTGCGCCATCACCACCCTGCAGAGCTGCAGATTTTTAACTTGTGGCCCAAATCCAGCCTATTGCCTCTTTTAAATAAATAAATAAACTCACTTACTCATCAATAGCTGCTTTTGTAGGACAGTGGCAGAAATGATGACATGGACCCTGGGGCCCACAAAGACATAGATGATTTGTTATCTGGTCCTTTACAGAAAAGGTTCCCCTGCCTTATATGATTCCAAGTCCTGCTTTGTGAGCTACCCAATTAAGGTCTAGTGGGGCAAAGGTCAGCTGTCCCTCCCCAGCCCCTATCTGTGAGCCAAATATTGCTTCCAGCTACTAAATTGTGAGGTGCTTACTTCATAGTAATAAATAATCAGAAATAATTTTCAGCTCGGCTAAACTCAAGAGAACCTGGCCCTTGCTGGTAATTTTGTGCTCAGATTCTACTGCTTGGGGTTTGTCTCTGTAAATACCAGCATGCAGAAATTAATTAGCAGCAAATGCAGTAGGCATTCACAACTCAGGTGTTTCCTGTTCTCAGTTCCAAGGGGAATTGGCTTAAACGTTCCCAGTTCTTCAATAACGCCATTAGTTATTGCATCAGTTTTATCGCTAAGAAGAAATAATTTTATGCTCTTAGCTAGTAACACCTCATTAACTTTGCCCCCCCCCCCAATAACTGCTTGCCAGCAGCGTTATAGTTAAGCGAGATGGCTGATTATTCTGCATTATCAGACACAGCTGTGAATCGATACTTCCAGTGACACCTTCTATGACATACACATGCAGACACACTCTGTGTTAAAACCAGGGAAGCTAAAACGCAAACACAAATTAAATATAGAACCAGAACTAAGGCTATTTCTGTTATTAAGTAACAGTGAGGCTGTGTTTAGCGAGGCTTCATCTCTCACGTTCAATTGTATGAGATTTTGTGAGGGTTTGGGATTAGTGTGATAAATTGTTTTTGTAATTGTATAAGCTGTGACTAGAGCTGTGAGCTCAGGCGTGTGTGTGTGTGTGTGTGTGTGTGTGTGTGTGTGTGTGTGTGTGTGTGTAAAGCACCAGAATACTCAGTAAAGCCAGTCAGTAACATAACTTTTTTCTTTAAAATATTTATTCCCCCATAAGAAAATCTCAAATAATATATCTCCACTTATATTCTAGGGATAACTAGAATTCTCAGACAGAATTCAAAATTGAGTCCTAAGGATGGCAGGAGATCAAGGGGTGGAGAGTTATTATTCGACAGGCATGGAATTTGAGTATGGAATCAGCAAATATTTCTAGAGAGCGAGTGGTGCACAACAGAGTTATCACCATTGAACCTGACACCTAAAAATGATCAAAATGCTAAACTGTATGGCATCCACGTTTTATTATAATAGAAGTGATCTTAGAAATATCTTTGAGATATTAGAAATCTCAGCTTGGGTTAAAAGTACTAAGGGGAGGGAGTCTATAGAGATGGTTCAGCAGTTAAGAGTGAGTGCTTGCTGTGGGTAGCTGTGGGTGGGTTGCTGTGGGTTGCTGTGGGTTGTTGTGGGTTATTTTGGGTTGCTGTGGGTTATTGTGGGTTGTTGTGGGTTGTGGGTTGCTGTGGGTTATTGTGGGTTATTGTGGGTTGTTGTGGGTTGTGGGTTGCTGTGGGTTGCTGTGGGTTGTTGTGGGTTATTGTGGGTTGTTGTGGGTTGCTGTGGGTTGCTGTGGGTTGTTGTGGGTTGTTGTGGGTTGCTGTGGGTTGTTGTGGGTTGTTGTGGGTTGCTGTGGGTTGCTGTGGGTTGTTGTGGGTTGCTGTGGGTTGTTGTGGGTTGTTGTGGGTTATTGTGGGTTATTGTGGGTTGCTGTGGGTTGCTGTGGGTTGTTGTAGGTTGTTGTAGGTTGTTGTGGGTTGCTGTGGGTTATTGTGGGTTGTTGTAGGTTGTTGTGGGTTGCTGTGGGTTGCTGTGGGTTGCTGTGGAGCTAGAGCGATGGTCTAGTGTAAAGAGCGAGCAAGCAGTTGCTGCTTTTCCAAGGGACCTGAGTTTATTTCCCAGCACCTATGGCAGGTGTCTCACAACCAACTCCAGGTCTAGGGGATCTGACACCCTCTTCCAGTCTCCATGGATACCTGTACTCATGGGTATGTGTACACACACACACACACACACACACACACACACACACACAAATACATGTGGAAAGAAAAAAAAAAGGGTCGGGGGAGTGTTTGCTGCTCTTCCAGAGGACCCTAGTGCCATGGCACAATGTTGTGTAACTCCAGCTCTGGGAATCCATAGCCCTCATCTTGACCCCTGAGGACAGACAGACAGACAGACAGACAGACACACACACACACACACACACACACACACACACACACACTCTACACATAAATAAAAGTAATCTTTTGTTTTAAAGTAGCTTAGAATCCAGAACACTTCCCCTTATGCCTACGTGCTTCACCTAGACCTGTGAGATTTTTTAACTCAGATGGTGAAACCAAACCCTTAGGGAAAGGGAAACAAAATCAATGCTTCAGGAAAACACCTTTCTCTCTCAGACTCCGAGCCAAAACCAGCCACTCCTGGTCAGGGGAAGGAAGTGATTCCAAAGGTGAAGGCCTCAAGGAAGGAAGAGAGCGTTCCCCCAGAAAGCACAAACATCAGACATCTCTTCTACCGTCAGAAGCGTCATCCTTCTTGAATCTTCGCTGTGGTTTTCTTCCACCACAAGTGAGCACCCCTGCCGCTAGCAGAGGAGCAGCTCAGAGCAATATGGAAAACGGGGTGTTCAGAAGGGGTCTGGAGGCAGGTACTGAAGTGGCCCACACCAATGCCGGATTCTGCCTTACAACCTTTACCTCCTCCAAATTCCTTAGCTCTTTTAGGTCTTCCAAATAACTGCTTTCCGTTTTATAGGATAGAAGCGGAGTCCGGAAAGATTGGCCCGCTTCCCTAACTTGTCCCACGGCTAGCAAGCAGCGAGGGTGGGAACCAGGTCTCTCTGACTTGGAAAGCCCTGGCTCTCGCCTGCTTTGCCTCCCTGTCCTATTGGGTCTGGCCTTATTGTCATGCGGCCCCACACACCTGCTTTGAGACAGTTCTGCCTTGCTGCCCAGGATATCTCCGTCCTGAGATTCTAGCACCACAGTCTGAAAACAGTTCTAAAAATAATGTCTCGAGTAACTTCTGTCCACCTCTTCCTAGGAGAAGGGAAATAAGCCAAATCAAAGGCAGCTGCTGGGCCAGCCACCTCTTCCTGTATTTGTTTCTTCTCTTAAGGACAACGGACCCCCCCTACCCCCACCCAAGCCCTGCTCTTCCTGCTCTCTGTAGTTCTCCATCAGTTCCTCCTCCCCTCTCTCAAGTTACGTGCCGAGGCAGCATCAGCCATGACAATGTTTTTTTCCCCAACTAATTCTTTACACATTAGTATGAATTGATTTCTGATGTGATGATGATGCCCTGTTGGTATTTTCCAGAGAGTGAGATGGGTGTTGTTCTTCAGGAACCGAGGGACTGGGAGAGACTGAAGGAGGTTGTACTAAGTGACCTGTATAAACTCTGTCAGTTCCGTGTCAGAAGAGATTACCTATGTCAAGGATTGCGCTCACACTGTAGGTCTGCATCACTCGATGACATCTGTGCCCCTTTCTACCCATAGAGTTGTTCCCAGACAGCAGGCTTGTCCCTGGAGCTCCAAGACCCGTCTTTCATCTCTTTCCAGTGCAGAGACCTCAGAGAAGCTCATAAACGTCGCCTTTCATGGTTCAAACTATTTTCTTTTCAGTTTTTCAAGACAGGGTCTCTCTATGTGGCCCTGGCTGTCCTGGAGCCCACTCTGTTCATTTGAGGCTGCTGGCCTCAAACTCGGAGATCCACCTGCCTCTGCCTCCTGAATGCCAGGATGAAAGGCGTGCACTACCACCACCTCCCGGCTTCAACCAATTCTTTATTATCTACTTTTAACTTCAATAGAAATACTGTGTGTGTGTGTGTGTGTGTGTGTGTCTGTGTGTGTCTGTGTGTGTGTGTGTGTGTCTGTGTGTGTCTGTGTGTGTGTGTGTGTGTGTGTGTGTGTGTCTGTGTGTGTCTGTGTGTGTGTGTGTGTGTGTCTGTGTGTGTCTGTGTGTGTGTGTGTGTGTGTGAAGTGTGATGGCTAATGTTGTGTTTTAAGCTTAAATTACTGTCCTTACGAGATCTGTAAAGCAAAAATGTCTCTAAGCAGTAAGCTCCGACTTGCCCAAGGACAGATAACTTCCTGTAATGCTGGGGACTGTTGTTCAATGTAAGATAACAAAGCATGTTTTTGCTTCTGCAAACAAGCTTGGTTGTCCCAAGTGTGATTGAATGAAGGCAGGAAGTACATAGCCTTCTGCGGTTTGCCTTTATAAAACCCCGAATAATGTCATTTGGAGTCATATTCTGAGTATGGGTCTTGGGTATGAATCTGGCCAGTGTCTATGGTCCTGGCTAGTATTTAATAAAGCTTGTTTAAACTTGAGCTCAAAATTTGTGGTAGTGGCCTTATTTTTGTCCGGTGGAACTAACATCAGCATGCTCCAGCAGGCACGTGTGAGTCAGAGGACAGCATGCAGAGTTCTCCTCTCCTACTCTGTGGGTCTCAGGGGTTGAACTCTGGTTATTGAGTTTGGCCCTTACCTGCCCTAGAAATACCTTCAAAATCACTCCGAGAGGGGCTGGAGATGGAATTCAGTGGCAGTATGTGCACAGCATTGCATACACACACCACACAAATCACTCAGAGAAACTTTAAAAGGAAAATAAAATTTGTATAGCTCAGCAGGCACGCATCCAGCCAAAGGTTGACCCAACATTCAGGAAGAAACTTTATTCCATTTTCATGTCCTGGTTGTGGTGGCACATACCTTTAATCTCAGCACTTGGAAGGCAGAGGCAGGTGGATCTCTAAATTTGAGGCTAGCCTGGTCTACAGAGAACGCTAGAGCAGCCAGGGACACATGGAGAGATCCTGTCTTGGGGGAATAGTGGGAGGACAGTCTGCTCTGGTTCTGCTTTCTCTTCCTAGCATGTCTCCAAAGGAAGTCTGTCCTAGATTTCTGGTTAGAACACTCCCCCAGGCCTACTTCTCCACCCGGAAAAGTCCTGGCTCCAGGCCTCTTGTCTGTAGGGTCACGTCTAAGTCCTTTCCCAACGCTCATTTCCCTCCCTCTTGCAGACACACCCAGCCCAGACATCTGCCGTAGTATTTTGAAGGGTTAGTTCATTGTTCCATTTTACTTCCTCACACAATGCTTCCTTGTAGATAGTAACTGTGCAGGGATCGAGGAGAAGTTGACTCTCAGTACCAAGTCCAGTGAGCTGCTAAGAACCTGGACAACAGGTGGGGATTGAAAACACACCCATTACATTCTCTGAATATCCTAGCTCTCCAGAACCAACCCTCATTCAGCCATTGAACAATTACATTCCCTCTTTTCTGCCCATCCTGGGACTTAAAGCTGAATGTCATCAGCATCGCTGAGCAGTTGGTGAGTGATGAGGTATGACTAGATGAGTGTGTGAAAGGGTGTGTGTGTGTGTGTGTGTGTGTGTGTGTGTGTGTGTGTGTGTGTGTGGAGTGGAAACACCTACATGTGTCTTGATTCCTCTGGAGCACCAATTGGTTTTCCTTTCTTATTTTTCCTCCCAGAGAGAATGTAGATTTATTAGGGCAATGTAAGAAATCCTAAGTGTAGAAGGGGCGCCAAGAGAGGAATACTCTTCCTTTGCTTTCTTCTAAAAAAAAAAAGAAAAAAAAAGTCGTTTCCCTGGCAACAGCTCATGACCAAGGTCAAATGGATGAATAGTGTTCCTATTTTTCTTTTTTTGTTTGTTTGTTTTCGAGACAGGGTTTCTCCGTATAGTTTTGGTGCCTGTCTTGGATCTCGCTCTGGAGACCAGGCTGGCCTCGAACTCACAGAGATCCACCTGGCTCTGCCTCCCGAGTGCTGGGATTAAAGGTATGCGCCACCACCGCCGGTGTGTTTCTATTTTCTTAAAGGGTGTCTTCCTTCCTAGATGCAAGAAAGCTGTGTTTGTGGAATGGTGTTGGAGCTCTTCTCTGGTCTCCATCTGCTCTTCTTCCTCCAGAGTCTTGCTGCCCAAAGTACAACCCTTGGGCCAGCAGTGTTGGTAGCACTTTGGAACTTGCTAGAAATGTGCTTTCAAGCCCCACTCCAGTCTACCGAGCAGAAATCTACGTTTCCCCCAAATTTCCAGGTGACTCACATACATGCACACTGAAGTGTGAGGAGTCTGAATTTTGGCATAACGTTAGGTCTTAGCATTTCACAACGGGTGTGGCAGCATCCCTGTTAACCCTGTGGTGCCTGGTCTTCCTACTGAATAGGTGAATTCTATAGACTTCAGATGTTCAACAGGAAGCCCATAGATGGCGATGGTGTGGTAGTAAGGAGCCTAGATAGTTCTTCCAGTTTTTGAGAGTTAACCATTAGGCCCGGATTGGTGGAAACCCAGACTTTAGATTTGGGCCTCTGTGTTAGAAGTTTGATCTCTATTTATACAGCTGTGGAAACGTAGTCCCTGGCAGCAATGTATAGACTATATAAACCGAATTTAAGATTTCTCAGTCTCTGCACACTTCTTGCACACTGGGCGTGGTTTGCTTTCTAAAAGCACCAGCCAAAGCTGGGTGTGGCAGCTCACACTCCTAATCCTCAGTACTCTAGAGGCCGAGGGAGAATGATTGGCATGGGTTCAAAGACAGCCTGTGCTACCCAGTGAGTGCTAGTCTCAAAACCAACCAAGCAACAACAATGTACATCAGATAAGCCCTAGACTTAGCAAGGCACTTGGCATAGGGAAAGAGGCCTCTGAGGCTACCATGCTAAACCTCAGAAACTCTCACAGCTAGAATCCAGCAAGATTGCCGGTCGCTACTGTTGACCAAAGAATGTTTTCTTTAAATGACGTAGGGCATTGTTCGCAAGTCTTCCTAAGACCAGAGGAGTTATGGGTCAGAGCAGAGCCTATCCTTGAGGATAATAAGAGTGGAGAGTGCCTGGGAAAGGAGGCCAAGCCATCTGTGAACAGACTGCCAGGGTCCCAACCAAACCTTACCCCTGGCAGATGAGTACCCATAGAGTCAGTCAGCAGACGGCAGCCTGAGAGTTCTGCCGCCTCCCTGTTACAGGCTGTCTTAGTGTGGAGGGCTTTCTAAGACTGTACAGGGTCGAGGAGCCCACAGGAGACCCCTGAAGGTAAAGCTGCCAGGCGGTGGTGGCACAGGCCTTTAACCCCAGCACTTGGGAAGCAGAGGCAAGAGGATCTCTGTGAGTTCAAGGCCAACCTGGTCTACAAAGCAAGTTCCAGGACAGCCATGGCTGTTACACAGAGAAAGCCTGCCTCAAAGTAAATAAATAAATAAATAAATAAGCCGGGCGTTGGTGGCGCACGCCTTTAATCCCAGCACTCGGGAGGCAGAGCCAGAAGGATCTCTGTGAGTTTGAGGCCAGCCTGGGCTACCAAGTGAGCTCCAGGAAAGGCGCAAAGCTACACAGAGAAACCCTGTCTCGAAAAACCAATAAATAAATAAATAAATAAATAAATAAATAAATAAATAAATAAATAAATAAATAAATAAATAAATAAATAAATAAAAGGCTTGCGTCACCACCACCTGGCTTATTTTTATTTTTCAATATGTGTCTGTCTGCTATATGTATGTAGGTGCCCACAGAGGCCAGAAGAGCGTATCAGATATGGAGCTGGATTTACAGAAAGTTGTAAGCTTCCCAACATGGATGTTAGGAACCAAATTTGGGTCTTCTAGAATAGTCGAAGGTGCTCAACCCCTGGGCTTCCTCGCCAGCCCCCTTTTTCTTGGTATGCAGGAAGTGATGCCTCATCTCCCTTTTCCCTCATCAGGTCCTAATAGCACCATTCCCCCCCCCCAGTCTCCAGACACATTGGCCTTTACTGACAGAATATCAGAAGGCCAACAGTTACTCACATAAGAGCCACCATTGGCCCATGAAGTGTCCTGTCAGATTTTTTCCCCTAAACCATAAACAATGTTTGCCTACAAGTATGTGAATATGTGTTACATATGTAATATATACATAATATTTGAGTTTTGAGATTAAAAATTCAGTAACATAGTTGGGTGGTAGTGGTGCATACCTTTAATCTTAGCATCCAGCACTCTGGAGGCAGAGGCAGCCAGATCTCTCTGAGTTTTAGGCCAGTCCAGTCTACAGAGCAATTTCTAGGACTGCCAGGGTTACATAGAGAAACTTTGTCTAAAAAAAAAATTAAAGAAAGAGAAAAGAAAGGAAGAAAAGAAGGAAGGAAGGGAGAGGGAGAGAGAGAGAGAATGAGAGAGAGAGAGAGAGAGAGAGAGAGAGAGAGAGAGAGAGAGAGAGAGAAAAGGAAGGAAAGAAGGAAGGAAGGAAGGAAGGAAGGAAGGAAGAAAGAAAGAAAGAAAGAAAGAAAGAAAGAAAGAAAGAAAGAAAGAAAGAAAGAAAGAAAGAAAGAAAGAAAAGGAAGGAAAGAAGGAAGGAAGAAAGAGAGAGAGAGAGAAAGAAAGAAAGAAAGAAAGAAAGAAAGAAAGAAAGAAAGAAAGAAAGAAAGAAAGAAAGAAAGAAAGAAAGAAAGAAAGAAAGGGTCTTATTTTAGCCAGGCATGATGGTGCAGACCTTCAATCCCAGCACTTGGAAGGCAGAGGCAGGCAGATCTCTGTGAGTTCAAATCCAGCCTAGTCTACAAAATGAGTTCCAGGACAGTCAGAGCTTCATAGTAAGATCGTCTTGGAAACAATAAACAGAAACAAAAAAGAAAAAAAATTAATAACAATTTAGATTTGTAGCAACTGTTCTATTATATAAGAACTAAATATTTAGCGGGCGGTGGTGGCGCACGCCTTTAATCCCAGCACTCGGGAGGCAGAGACAGGCGGATCTCTGTGAGTTCGAGGCCAGCCTGGGCTACAGAGTGAGTCCCAGGAAAGGCGCAAAGCTACACAGAGAAACCCTGTCTCGGAAAAACCAAAAAAAAAAAAAAAAAAAAAAAAAAAAAAAGAACTAAATATTTGTTATAAACTGTCACCACCAAAAGTAGTTATAATATAAATATAAATTTGGTTGTCAAATACAAATATTTTTAATTAACTTAGTGTCTTGAAATGGCAAACACAGCTGAATATAACCTCTGTTGTCAGTTCATCCCTCGGTGGAATAAAATAAGGTCACGGTGATGGTAAAAATGGCATCTCTCTGACTGTTGACACCTTCAATTCTGGGAACTCTGACCACACTCAAACCCTTCCCCACTATTTCTGGGAGTTGTTAATATGGTGTAGGGACGAGGGAGGTCTAGTGGGTTTTCCCAAATGACGTTTATCCAGCCACAGAACGGTCCCTTCCATCCCTAATTCCACGGAGCTCTACCTGACGGCTTTTGAATTCATCTTGCACAATGCTCTACCCAGACAAACTATGACTCCTGTGGGCATTAGCAGGAGAGGCAGTTCAGTTCTCTTCAGGGAACCGTGCTCAGACGAAGCCAGAATCCTTGACTTTACACCACAAAGAAAAGAAAAGTTTCAGGATGAGTCAGGATGAAGCAAACGGGGAGTTTCTTAAGAAAAGTCTTAAGGGTTGGAAAGGTGTCTCAGCGATTAAGTGTGTGATGCCCCTGCCGAGAGCCCATTCCCAGCACCCACATGCCCCTCACAATCTCAAGAGCGTGTCTCTTTGTGAGACTAGAGATTGAGCCTGGGTCTCACACAAAGCAACTGTTCTACCACTGGGCCACATCCCCAAACCCTCTCTCTTTCAATTGTTTTTTGTTTTTGTTGTTTTGTTTTGAGACAAAGTCTCATCCTGGGTTCAGTTCACAGCTTCTACGTGGCGTCTCATAACCACCCATGACTCCAGTTCCAGTAGATACAACCCCTCTTCTGGTCTCTATGAGCACCAGGCACATGATGCACATATATATGTGCAGACAAGCCATTTATACACATAAAGCAAATGAATCTTAAAAATTTAAAATACATTTAGAGAGAGAGAGAGAGACTTACCACGTAAGCCCTGGCTGGTCTGGAACTTTTATGTTGACTATGCTGGCCTCAAACTCAGAGATCTACTGGCCTCTGTCTCTGGAATGCTGGGATTAAAAGGTACCAATATACCTAGCCCTTATTAAAATTTTGGTGGCTCTCTGTGAGTTTCAAGACAGCCTGGTTTACAAAGTGAGTTCCAGGGTAATCAGAGCTGTTATATAGAGAAACTCTGTCTCAAAAAAAAATTAAATTATTTCATTACTTATTATTATTTATTTTGGTTTTTGAAACTAGATTTCGTGTAGCCCGGGCTGATGTGAGGAACTTCCTGCCCCACCCTCTAGAGTAACTGGAATTACAGGCTTGTGCCTCCAGGCCCACATCTATTTACATTGCTTTTGAAATCATAACAAATTCAAGGGACTTAAAAAATACACTAAAAAAGCACTTATCTCAAAAACTTTTCTTTAGTACCCAAGATAAGGTAGATCACACTGTGTCATATACATTTACAGGAGGACAAGATAAAAACGGACTGAAAAAGCCAAAGGAATTTTTACTATAGGTAGGTCACAAGGACATCAAGGCATATTTTGACTATAAACATGGTTGATTACCATCTGCGAGAGTTTCTTGGTTCATAGCTACCAGGGGTGTGGGGCTCCTTTGTCCTTCTTATGTTCTCTTATTTTCCCCTGTCTTTTTATCTCGTCTTCTTTCGCCAACATCTCCACCTCACCCCTCACTGTTGAGGCCACTAGGACTCTTACCGTCCTTGTTTGGAACTCCAACATGAGCCCAGGTCCTGAGCTGAAGTAAAGCTGAGTAAATAGATGACAAGCTTTCCTTGGAGTCACTCAGTGAGAGGCCTTTCTTGGCAAACCCGGACTTACTGAGGTCATGGTGACATAGAGATGTCTTATCACCCGGACACTAAAACTCAGAAGATGACGGTTGTGTTTCTGTGGGGGAGAGTATGAAACTGCTTCAATAAACTGATCTCTTTAAGACCCAGAATCTTACCAGGCATGGTAGCATACACCTTTAATCCCGGCTTTCAGGAGGTGGAGGCAGGTGGATCTCTGTGAGTTGCAGACTAATCTACATAGTGAGTTCCTGGCCAGCCAGAGCCTACACAATGAGACTTTAAGATAAGATCTGAAAAGCGAGCTGAACGCTTTGTGCTGTTCCTATAGGACAGAGCTGGCTGGCTGAGGTCAGAAAGGTCTTCTCAGCACTGGGCATCTAAGCCTGGCCTTTAGACAGAGGAGTGGTGGCAGTTTTCTAGGTGGAGAGCCTAGAAAACTGTTGTCCAGGCCCCGACCCCTGTTTTCAGGTTCTCTCGCCTCAGCCTCTCTAACAGCTAGAACAATGGATAGACAGATCTTGGGTTGACCAGAACTGTTAATGCCAGCATAGATTTTTTTTTTCAGGTACTATAAACACGTAAATAGCATTATAAAAATGGTATTTTAAAGAACACTTTCTGATGTCATCTAAACACAAAAATACAGGATGCAGCTGGGCACCCCCGAACTCAGGAAGCAGAAGCAGGAAGACCGTGAGTTCAAGGTCATTCTCATCTACTTACTGAGTGTGAGGCCAGCTTGAATACGTGAGAACGAGACTAAAATTAAAAATCCTCCCTGGAGATTGAAAAGGTAGGAGGGATTGTAACTGAACCTTTGCACAGAGAGCCAGGGGCCAGCAAAGTGGTTCCGTGGGTGAGGGCACTCACTGCCAAGCCTGATGGTTAGTTCCCCCAGGGCAGCAGCCTGCCTCAGCCACTGACACAGTTACATCATCACCTGTCACCATGTGCCTGTCCACTGGCGGCATGCGACATGTGCACCCCGTAAAAGTGTCCACCAGGCACAGATCTCTCTCTTGCTCCTCTCTTACCTGTCTTGCCTCTTCCCTGTTTCTGTCTGTCTGTCTGCCTCCCTCTCTCATGCCCCCACTCCAACACGGCCTTTCATTCTTTCACTCTCCTCTGCTCCCCTCCTCCCTCCCCCAATAAACCTCTTGCACTGACTCTGTTGTTTGAGGGTGTCTGCTGAGTGGCATACCTTGGCAGGGCCCACTTTGGAAAGTGGTACCCACTTTGCCTTTCTTCTTCTTCTTCTTCTTCTTCTTCTTCTTCTTCTTCTTCTTCTTCTTCTTCTTCTTCTTCTTCTTTTTGGTTTTTTCGAGACAGGGTTTCTCTTGTGTAGCTTTGCGCCTTTCCTGGAGCTCACTTGGTAGCCCAGGCTGGCCTCGAACTCACAGAGATCCACCTGTCTCTGCCTCGCGAGTGCTGGGATTAAAGGCGTGTGCCACCACCGCCCGGCTCTTCTTCTTCTTTTAATCCTTTCACTGATGGCCCAAATCCCATTCCTGGGACCCACATGGTGGAAAGAAAGAGCCGACTCTCACCAGTTTTCTCACCAGCTGTCCTCTGGCCTCCACACACGGGTCATGATGTAGCACACTGACGCATCCGCTCATGCACGCGCGCGCACACACACACACACGTACACAGATGAATAAATAATGAATCAGTAAATAATTTTTTATAAGACAAAAACTAATCCCCACAGAACACTCCAAGGAATATTAAATCGAGAGGAGCCGTTTCTACCCCTCTCTACTCTTGTTTATCTCTGAGGACAGGATGTTGGGAGGCCAGAAATCTCTCTCTTCCGGTGAGCTAGCCCAGACTGGTTAGATCTAAGATGGCTGAGTGAGCAGGGAACCTCCGAGGTCACTGTAAGGCTGTATTGTTTGCATGCTAAGTGACATAGGCACCCCTGTGCTATTACAGCCCACAGCATGGTGACAGTGACTGAAGCCAACAGGAGAGGAAAAGAGGTGGCACTTTCGTTCCTGGGAAAACCTCCCTTTCCCAGAAAAGATTTGAACATTCCCCAGGTTACCCACTATCCATAGCCTCCTTTCTTTCACTCTGTACCCAAGACCTCCTGACCCACGAGAGGGAAGTTGTGGCCCAGCAAGTTTCCTCCCCTGCCCTGTTTTGGCTACAACTCTACGAGGTCTTCCCTTTAAGCTCCCACAATTCTGAGAGGGAAAAAAGAACACAGTTTGGGGGCAAAAGTTGAGCTATGCTATTTTTGCAGTTCACTATATTAAAATATATTCATTTTTAGCCACTGCACCTTTAATCCCAGCATTAGGGAGGCAGAGGCAAGCTGATCTCTGAGTTCAAGGCCAACCTAGTCTACCGAGCGGGTTCCAGGACAGCCAAGGCTACATAGATAAACCCTGTCTCAAAAAACAAACACACACAAAAAATTGATTTTTAATTAGTAAAGTTTGTTCTTTCACAGTTTCATATACAAACCCTGTTGTAGTTGGAAGTTTTCCTGTGTCCCACTCAATCTGCAGCTGCTCAGACCCAAGTAAACACACAGAGGCTTATATTAATTAAAACGCTTGGCCGTTAGCTCAGGCTTACTACTGACTAGCTCTTACACTTAAAGAACCCATTTCTGTTAATCTATATGTTGCCATGTGTTCCGTGGCTTTATCTGTGTGCCATTACATGCTGCTTCCTGGATGTCAGCGGGCTGGAGTGTCATGACTCAGCCTTCCTCTTCCCAGAATTCTCCTTGTCTGCTTATCCTGCCTATACTTCCTGCCTGGCTACTGGCCAATCAGCATTTTATTAAACCAGTGTACAAAAGTACTATCCCACAGCATTTCCCCTTTTCTGTTTAATTAAAAAGACACAGAGTAAAGCAACTGAGAGACTCTAGGCCTGTAGGCTGAAGATGGATGCCCCAACACTGCAGATGAACTTTGGATGATTGTCCAGGCAGATAGCTGTCTCTGTCATTCTAGATTTTTGGAAGTTGCCTACTATGGTGATATTTTATTTGTGCTGAAATGTGATTTTATTTGTTTGTTAATAAATAAAGTTGCTTGGGGATCAGAGGTCATAGCCATTAAGCAGAAGTCTGGCAGTGGTAGCACACACCCTTAATCTGATCATACAGGCAGGCAGAGTCTGTGTGTTCAAGGACACAGCCAACATGGAGAAACACACCTTTAATCCAAGTACCAACCATAGAGACTTGGAGGTTTGTATAGACAGGCAATGATGAGAAAGTCATGTGGTTGGGTGTAGAGCCAATGAGAAGACATAACAGAAAGGCAATAAAAATACAGACACACAGGAAGTAGGTCTCTTTCTCAGGGGAAGGATGGCAGCGGCATAGGGTGGTAAGAAGGTGGTCTTAGCTCTTGGCTACTGCTCTCTGATCTCTGGGCTTTTAACTTGCATTTGGCTCTGTGATTCTTATTTAATAAGACCCTTTAGAATTACATCTACAGCCCATAGTGCTCTTCCTGTTTACTTAGGTAATATTATATCCTTCTGGGGTCTTTGATGTAGTTGAAGACTAGATAGTTATAATTTTTCTTGGTTATGATAAAAGATAAATTAGATATGAAACTTTAGACTCACAAATATAGGACAGATAGAACATTTTCTTTAAGTTTGCCAAAAACTAGATATTGTAACTGTAATTCTTGCTAGATAACTGTTTTGTTATATATAATTTTTTTGTTTTTGTTTTTTGAGACAGGGTTTCTCTGTGTAGCTTTGCGCCTTTCCTGGGACTCACTTGGTAGCCCAGGCTGGCCTCAAACTCACATAGATCCTCCTGGCTCTGCCTCCCAAGTGCTGGGATTAAAGGCATGCGCCATCACCGCCTGGCTTGTTATATATAATTTTAATAGGTTAAAGTTAAAACCCTCCTTTTGTTTAGACAGAAAAAGGGAAGTGATGAGTGAATGTCTTTCTGTATGCTATGAATATGTGTTGCTCTGATTGGTTGATAAATAAAGCCATTTAGCCTATGGCAAGGCAGCTTAGAGGCAGGTGGGAAATTCAGAGAGAGAGCCAGGAAGAAGGCAGAGAGAGACACCAGCAAGCCACCCAAGGAGCAACATGTAATGGGATGCAGGTAAAGCCACAGAACATGTGGCAATACATAGCTTAATAGTTATGAGCTAATTTAAGATATAAGAGCTAGCTAGCTAAAGGCTTGAGCCATGGCCTTGCAGTTATAATTAATACAAGCTTCTGATTATTTTATATGTGGCTGTGGGGTCAGTGGGGCTGGGCAGGACTGGAGAAAACTTCAACTACACACTGTGTGTTTTGGTTCCCTTTCCCACACTCTCACATTAAATCATATTCATAAATAATTGAGTAAATGTAATGAGCATAGTAAAAAAAAAATTCTTTTAGACATGTAAAAATAGCTTAGGAACCCCACTTCCCCCAAGACTGCTCCTAATAACCAGAACCCAGTGACATCACTTACTCAGATAACCAGATACAGAACTAGAACCCTGTGATGCCCACTGGACAGACTATAAACAGAGACCAAGAGCAATGCTCTGCTCTGCACATCGGAGAGATGCCACCTTGATCTGCCCTGTGGCTGGAGAGTCTCCCCCAGGATCCTGACCCTGGAATCAGAGACTTCTGTGAGAGACTGGACCTGACCTTCAGCTAAGATATAATGAACAGGTTAGCAGCACTGGTGAAACAGGTTTAGGACCGTAGTTAGGAACTTAGTGTGAACTTTGTGTGATGAGGTTCAGCATAATAAAACATGACTTCTGTTAGACCACCTACAACCTTCTTGCTTGAAGCAATAGCTCAATAGGGCTTATTCATATTAACAAGTCTGTGTTAGGGTATAGACGAGGCTGTTTTTGAACTCACAGACCCTCCTGCCTCTGCCTCCCAAGTGCTATGATTAAAGACATGTACTACCATACCTGGGCTATTAGAATTTTTTTGTTTGTTTGTTTTTTGCTTCCTCTTTTTTTCAAGACAGGGTTTCTCTGTGTAGCCCTGGCTGTCCTGGAACTTACTCTGTAGACCAGGCTGGCCTCAAACTCAGAGGTCCACCTACCTTTGCCTTCTGAGTGGCTGGGATTAAAGGTGTGTGCTACCACTTCTCGGCTTAGAATGTTTTAAAAGAATATTTTAAATCTAATTGACCTTTTTGTTTGTATGCTTTTGTTTTGTTCTTTAAAAGAGTGCCACAGCTGGGCTGGACAGTGGTAGCCCACGCCTTTAATCCCAGCACTCGGGAGGCAGAGGCAGGAGGATCTCTGTGAGTTTGAGGCCAGGCTGGTCTCCAAAGCAAGTTCCAGGGAAGGTGCAAAGCTACACAGAGAAACCCTGTCTCGAAAAAAACAAAATAAATAAATAAATAAATAAATAAATAAATAAATAAATAAATAAATAAAAGAGTGTCACAAATCATTCCAGCTGGTACAAGAGAAATAGAAAGGTTAATAATAGGTCAAAGTAGCTACCAGTTATGGGGTACTATTAATTATAGGAACCTGAATTAAGTGTCCTTTTGTTGCAGCAGGGGGATTCTTTCCTTCCTTCCCTCCCTCCTTCTCTCCTTCTCTCCTTCCCTCCCTCTGTCCTTCCTTCCTTCCTTCTGCAACATGGGACTCTAATAATCACCTACCCACCCCAGGATAAGAATCTTTGGGTTTAGACTGGGAAACCAAAGAGAAGAAGAAGAAACCCAAGATAAACAGTACCTCATGTCCATATAAATGTCTTGCTGTGTACACCAGCCCAGGCTGTAGCCCAGGTTGACCTTGATCTTGTGATCCTCCTGCCTCTGCCTTCTGAGTGTTGAGATTATAAGTGTGCCTCACAGCATCCAGCTTCTCTTCACGTTTTTAGTGACTGTACTGCATACTCAAATTCCCTCGTAGAAGAGTTCAGATTTGGAGTTAAGAAATAAGATTGCCATGCGATGGTGGCACACACTTTTAATCATAGCACTCGGGAAGCAGAGGCAGGTGGATCTCTGAGTTTGAGGTCAACCTGGTCTGCAGAGTGAGTTCTAGGACAGCCAGGGCTACACAGAGAAACCCTGTCTCAGAAAAATAAAAATAAAAATAAAGGAAGAAAAAGAAGAGTTAAACTTCATATTGGAAAAAATAACACAGGAAAGAAAGAACTACAAAGTGGTGCCGGGGTCCAACGACCATGACAATATAAGCTGCACCACCTTCGGAAGGACTGTGTTGTGTCAGAATGCATGTAAAGTGTGGGTAGGGGCCAGAGAGTGTGTAAATTTTTGGACAGTCATCCCTTCAGACTTGCATGCTTAGGAACCAGGCGTCTTGCTCTTCTCTAACCAACATCACTTCCCTGGGAGCCATCTGCATATTGATGTGCTAGGAGAAAAACCCAGTTAAGGACGGACTGCCCAGAAGTGACTTCTCAAGAGCCAAGCAGTGGCCGTCAGGGCCCCATTGACACCACAGCCAAGCATGGTTGCCTACAAATCTGCATATTTGAGCTGTATAAGGATCTTGAGTCTCTGCCTGGGACATTCAAAGGGAAAAAATAGGAATGTTCTTTTCTAACCTCAGGAGGGGAGGAAAACAAGCATGGGTTGATAAGGGTGACGTGGTGGGTGGGTGGGTGAGTGGAGAAAAGAACAAAGCCAACTTCCAGAAAAACGCCTTCCAAGAACAGAATTCATGTCTTTATAATGTGTGTCCCATTTCCTAATTGAGAAAAAGCTGCTTCCCCGAGTAGATTTGTTCTTCACATCTTGGCTATATCAACTTACATTTAAATTGCTTATCACACATTAAAAGAGAGGGCTTATGTTCTCCTTTTAATGTAGGGATCAAGGAATATTTCATCTTGATTGTTTCTTATGAGTCCCTGCCTGCCCAAGCTGTAGGCAGGAAAGTAAGTCCCTTACCTACATGCTTATAAGCACCTTATTCCTGGCAAAAGCTTAGATCTACCTCCTACTGGGACCTAGAGACAGACCTGATATTCATTGTGAATCTCAGGAGGGCTGTGCCAACCCAAATGCAGCTCAGCATTTGGGGGTACAGGTGAAGGAGGCAAAGCTGCCCACTGTCACCCTCAGCACCCTGAGAAGTTTTGGGGAACTTGACTCAGGCCAAACAGGGATTCAAGGCACATGTGCTAAAAGAATTTCAGGGCTAGCCTGTTTATGAAGTAGAGTTGGAGATTTTTATTATAGATATTTTCATATAAGGCTTACACAGCATGATGAGGGGAAAGGGAAGTGTCAGAAGACAGGAAGGCACACACACCTAAAAGGAGAGATGAGGACTTCTAAAACTGGAGGGACATAATGTGTGTTTCTTAGGGAGTCACAGCTCACTGGGATTTGGATTTTTGTTTGTTGGTTGGTTTGTTTTGTTTTGTATCTATAGGATTTTGAGGGATTTGATGTACTATCTAATCACTGGCTGGTTCCTGGAAGGCACCTGACAGGTTTACAATTAATAATGTCAAGGTGTAGTCCACAGGGCCACTGCATATTTTGGATCATTCACCCAGAACCTTATCTATACTTAAATCCCAGTAGACTTTCCCATTTCCCTTGGGCTTTAAAATTTAGAGTGGGCAAAATGTGAATGAATAAAAGAACTTTAAAAGTCTCCTCCTGGGAGTGGATCTGGGAAAGAGGGGAGATGGGGGAGGGGGAACTGTGGTTGGTACTTATTGAGAAGGAAAAAAAGTCTCATGGCTTTTGTTGGCTTTAAATGCTAACATTTTGTGGAAACAGCTCTCAGCCCATAGACTAACCTCCCTCCAGTAGCTATATGAAAATGAGCCAGGAGTCTTAAAACGATATCCCTGTCTAGCTAGGCATATTGAGTGTACATGGAGCTAATATCGGTCAGCCTGGCAGGGTGCGGCAGCAAATGGATTTAAAGTCATGTGATACCAATCTGCAGCAGAGGTTCAGTTCAAGACCATCTGCTCATTCTTGGCAAGTATGGTGGATGGGTTTCTCCTTTTGAGGAAAGATGGGTAAGAGCCTACACCTTAACTGAGCTGGCCTTCAAGGGCCGTCTCCAGCAGGTGCTTTCTGCCTTGGAAGGGCTGAGTTTTAAAACTGGGTCTCAATGAACTAGTGGTTTTTAAATCAACTTAAAGAGTCTACAAACACCTTGCGATTAATAAAATAGAACAGACGGAATACCTTAATATAGGGCTGGAAAGATGGCTCAGTGGTTAAAAGTATGCAATGCTCTTGTAGTGGACCTGAATTTAGTTCCCAGCACCCATACCAGATGGCTTACAACCTGCCTGGAACTCCAGCTCAGGAGAATCTGATGCTTCTGGCCTCCAGGGGCACCCAAACTCACATGCACATACTCACACAGAGACAAATACGTCTTGAAAGCTCATGGAAAATAGCAAGGAGAAGTGTGTTTCATGAGCCCTGAGCTTTGGCTGTGCAAGCTTGCATAGGCACCATTTCTAAGAGAACATGAGAAGCAGTGGGAGCAGAGGATGAAGGAGATTTATTTATCATACACAGAAAACGAAAATGTAAGCAACAGAAGATATTTGCCATAAATATAACAGACAAAAGCTTAATATTCAAATACATCCCCCAGGCAAACAAGAGCTGCGTGAAGACCGACATGTTTATGAGAACATTTGATTTCAAATCAGAAATGATGCAAGTGTCTATTAATGAGGAAAAATATTGTGCATACTTACTTTGAACTGCTAAAAAAAAGCAAAAAAAAAAACTACACATACAAACATGAAAATACATCTAAGATGTACCATTCATTGAGAAAGAAATCAACAAGAAAATTTAGAATGAAGAAGGCCAGCCTGGCCTATTTAGTTCTAGGACAGTGAGAAGTACATAGTGCATATACGAGACCTTATCTAAAAAAATTAATAATGAAAGAAAGAAGGAAATTCAAGCCGGGTGGTGGTGGAGCATGCCTTTAATCCCAGCACTCGAGAGGCAGAGGCAGGTAGATCTCTGTGAGTTTGAGACCAGCCTGGGCTACAGAGCGAGATCCAGGACAGGCACCAAAACAACACAGAGAAACTCCATCTTGAAAATACCAAAAAAAAAAAAAAAAAAAAAAAAGAAAAGAAAAGAAAAAGAAAGAAAGAAATTCAAAATATGTGTACTACAGTGTATAATTTTAAATTTTTTGTTTGTTTTGATATAGGGTTTCTCTGTGTAGCCCTGGTTGTCCTGGAACTCGATTTGTAGACCAGGCTGACCTCAACATTCAGAGATCTGCCTGCCTCTGCCTCTTAAGTGCTGGAATACAGTGTCGATTTTTATAAATTACAATTTATTCAACAAATATTTATTGAAAGCTTGCAGATTTCTGGACACTATTGTGACTATTGAGAATCCAGAAGTAGCCCAGTGGTGTTTGCACATGCATGCCTTTAATCCCAGCTCAGAGGCAGAGGCAGATGGAGTTCAAGGCCAGCCTAGTCTACATAGGAGTTCCAGGAGAGCCAAAGCTACATAATAAAGAGACCCTGAGGCTGGGCGGTGGTGGCACACGCCTTTAATCCCAGCACTCGGGAGGCAGAGGCAGGCGGATCTCTGTGAGTTCGAGGCCAGCCTGGTCTACAAAGCAAGTTCCAGGAAAGTCGCAAAGCTACACAGAGAAACCCTATCTCGAAAAACCAAAAAAAAAAAAAAAAAAAGAAAGAAATAAAGAGACCCTGTCTCAAAAAAAAATAAAAATAGCCAGGAGGTGGTGGGGCACGCCTTTAATCCCAGCACTCGGGAGGCACAGCCAGGTAGATGTCTGTGAGTTCAAGGCCAGGCTGCTCTACAGAGCGAGATCCAGGAAAGGCACCAAAACTACAGAGAAACCCTGTCTCGAAAAATCAATCAATCAATCAATAAATAAATAAATAAGAAACAGAATTATAGGCAGTGCACACCCATTTCTTCGTCTTTTACTCTATTAATGAAGAGTTGCAATAAACAAATAACTGATTTTATAGCATAGACTTGGAAGATGTAATGGAGGGTAATAAATCAGGAAAGGAGAACAGAGTCCTGTAAGAAAGGAGTTGCAATACTAAGTCAAACCATAGCGGAGATCTGCCACGGAGGAAGCAATTTGTGCAGAGACCTGAACGCGGAGAGGGAGTATGCCATGTGGCTGCTGGGGTGAGTTCTGCAGGCAGAGCAAGCATGTGGTTCTGAGGAAGGTGCTGGTTTTAATGCAGGGCTGTGTTACTCATTAAGCAGCGCTGTTACTGTACGAGAAAGGCCACGGGGCAGAACCCAGTATCAGAGCTTTGTTAGGTGAAGAGAAGGACAGAAGAGAGCGTGACCAGGCCTGTGGAAGACATGTGCAGAGAGAGAAGGCAGGGAGGAGAGGCAGAAGAAGGGGGCAGGAGTCTGGGTCCCGCTTCTTATGGATTCCCCTGCGCATGCGCATAAGGGCTTATGGAGCTACACCTCGCATGTAGCATAGATTGCGTGATCCCGTGGCAAGCAAATTACAAAACTACCCAGTGCGGCTTACGCAGGACGTGAGGCCCCTTACATGACTACTGAACTGCGCATGTGTGGTCATACAGATGGCGGGGGGGGGGGGGGGGGGGGGGCTAGCCAGGAATTCCAAGAGAAGGTGCATTCATAGAATTTTTTCAGGGATATTATGCAAAGACTGTTGTAGCTGCAAAAAAAGAAATGAGGGGCCTTACTGTTACACCCTGATGAGCAAAGTAGACATATATTTAGTAAATCCTTAAACTGCTTAGGCACGTAGACAGTGGCTAGGAATAACTAGTCCACACAAGAAGAAACACAACCCAAAGCCATCATTTGGGATGTGTAAGAAGCTCCTCAAGAGCAAAAATCAAACATTCGAGTCAAGCATTCTTCCGAACATGCTTCCTTGTTACAGGCCTGCCTGAAGGCCGTGTCTGTGCTCTGTGAAGAGGCTAGGAACCGTTTCTGTGTCCACTCTGTTTACATTTTTCTCTGGCACTGCTTGCTCCCTGTCCTCACAGGCATTTGTACTGGCCAGCAGTTACATGCTTGCAACCCCAGAACAATTCTGAGCACAGAGCTCATGGGATCCTCACCACACGCCTTGGAGGGACACACCATTGTTGTCACGTTAACCATAGCGCTGACACACAAACAAAGCAATCAACGTTCGGAACACTGTACGGTTAATCCCGCGGTGGGTTAAGAGTGAGACCGCTATCACAGTTTAAAGCCGCATTTGAAACAAGCTTTAATTAAACACTGGCCAGGTTGATGAACTCTCTCTGGCCAGGCCTATCTCTAGGTTTCCAGAAAATGGCCATGAGTCATACCTTGTAGAGGCTTAAAAAGGCAACTCCACAAAGCCACTTAACTTCCCTTCAGGTCCAATCAGAGGCAAGCATGCATCCTAATGAATTTCCTCCGTACATAGACCCCGCCTACATCCCATCAGGAGCAGGCATGCATCCTGATGTATTTCCTGCCCACAGACCTGTTAGGCATGGCCATGCAATCTGCACCTTAAAAGCTGGATGCAGATCTCTCTCTCTCTCTCTCTCTGTCTCTCTCTCTCTCTCTCTCTCTCTCTCTCTCTCTCTCTCTCTCTCTCTCTCTCCTCTTCTCCCCTCTTCCCCACCCCACCATTTTTCTCTCTCACCAGGCCTGGTCCCCTCCCCACCTCCCGCTTTTCCTCCTAATAAAGCTCTGAATACTGATACTGGGTTCTGTCGTGACCATGACCTTTCCACGCCGCCACCAGCACCAATTATCATCCTTTCAAGTACCTCCCACCCACATGTCATCAAGCACATCCAGTGCAGATGGGATGGGTCAAACAAAGCACAGGACAAACAGGATCTTATTCTTCACTGCAAACAGAACTCTTAACCTGTAAGTATATTTCTCCTGTTTTGGTCTCACAGTATGTCAAAGCAAGAATGTACAGCCAGGTATCCTGGAACAAGATGAATGACCTAAATCACTATCATCACCATCACCATCATCATTTAAAAGGTCTGGCTACCATACCACACTGTCAAGGAAGCAGGGAGGCCAACTGTGGGTCTACACCTCTCCCTCCTCTCCTCCCAATCCCATGTTTCAGTCTCACTCCCAGTTCCAGATCAACCACCTGCTTCAGCTTCCGCTTCCTCTATGCCACCGTCTCCCACTAATCACATAGACCTTCTCCAAGCTTCCTCTCCTGTGGCGATACATTGTGTGCCCTAATAAACATGCCCGAGGATCAGAGGACAGAGCCAGCCAGCCACTAGATTAGACTTAGAGGTCAGGCAGTGGTGGCATACACCTTTAATCCCAGCACTTGAGATCTCATGCCTTTGCTTGGGAAGCACACACACCTTTAATCCCAGGAAGTAATATGGCCGGGGAAGAGAAAAGGTATATGAGGTGTGAGGAAACAGGAACTCACTCTCTTTAGGCTGAGGATTTTGTAGAGGTAAGAACTAGTGGCTGGCTGTTCTGCTTCTCTGATCTTTCAGGCAAGTTTATTAGGGTACACAATATATCACCACATTCTCTACTCATTGCTTTATCCCAGCCCTCAATAGGGCATATCCAGCAGGCATTCCCTGGAAACCCACCAGCCAAGCCTACCAGAGAAGGAAGTAGGCCAGCAAAGCAGGTAGGAGAGCTTCAGATCTTCACTCCCACTCCCCTCCTCCATAATCCCCCAGTCTCATCCCCAGATCACAGGACCTGGTGTGGCCTCATGACGCTCTGCCCTCATTCCCAGAGGACTAAGCAGATTCTAGTGGAAACACCCTGTTTTCCTCCCTCTTGTGAACCTCCTCAGTCCCCATCCCCCATACTCATTCCTAAATGTCAGTTCCAATACCTAGAAACACATTTTACCCAGAAACCCCAGTGGCCACACGTGTCAGGATCTCAGATTTCCCCACCAGACAATATACAGCCATCACACACCCCTAAGAACCAGCGAGGGCAACAGAAACCAAGGAACAAAATGCCTACTGAACAAAGATAAGACCAGATATCGGCACCTTGAATTACAATCTTCCCAAGCCCATAAGACTAGATGCCAGCATAAAAACATAATCAATAACAGCTAAGACAATGTGTCTCCACTAGAACCCAGCAACTGGACCACAACAGGCCTTGAGTATTCCAAAACAGCTGAAGCACAGGGCAGAGACCTAAAAATAGCCTTTATGAATATGGTTGTCCATAAAGAAGAAAGGATACATCCCTTAAAGAAATCTATGACAAGCCGGGTGTGGATGCAAATGCCTTTAATCCCAGCACCTGGAGGCAGAGGCAGGTGGATCTCTGTGAGTTCAAGACCAGCCTGGTCTAGAGAGTGAGTTCCAGGACAGCAAGAACTGTTAGACAGATGAAACCCTGTCTGAAAAAAACAAAACAAAACAAAACAAAAAAACACAAACACACACACACACACACAAAAAAAAAAAAACAACAAACAAACAAAAAAGAGACCTGTGAAAACATAAATAAATAGTGGAAGGAAATTAATAAAACCATTCAAGACCTGAAAGTTGAAATAGAATCAATAAAGAAAAGCAAAACAGAGGAAATAAAAAAATTAGAACCTTAGAGGCAAGCCTCACCAACAGAATAGAAGAGGAGATGGAGGAAAGAATTTCAGACTTTGAAGACATAATAGAAAAAATAGAAACATCTGTTTAAAAAAATGTTATATCTAAAATAATCACCAGACAGTGGTAGCGCACGCTTTTAATCCCAGCACTAGGGAGGCAGAGGCAGGCTTTTTTTTGAGTTCAGGACCAGCCTGGTCTACAAAGCAAGTTCCAGGCCTGCCAGCCAAGGATATACAGAGAAACCCTGACTTGAAAAGAAAAGAATTAATTTAACAGACATTTAATAAGGTACTACCAAGAAAGGCCCATAGTAGGTGCTCATAAGCCAACAAAAATGTAAAATAATCCTGGTACAAACCATCTAGGAAATCTGGGATACTATGAAAAGACCAAATGTGAGAATAACAGGAATATAGGAAGAAGAAGAAACACAGGTTAAACACAGGCACAGAAAATATTTCAACAAAATCATAGAAGAAAATTTCCCTAACCTAAAGAAGGAAATACTTGGCTAGGTGGTGGTGGCGCACGCCTTTAATCCCAGCACTTGGGAGGCAGAGGCAGGCGGATCTCTGTGAGTTCGAGGCCAGCCTGGTCTACCAAGTGAGTTCCAGGAAAGGCACAAAGCTACACAGAGAAACCCTGTCTCGAAAAACCAAAAAAAAAAAAAAAAAAAAAAGAAGAAGGAAATACTTATCCAGATACAAGAAGCATACAGAACACCAAATAGACTGGATTAGAAGAGAAAGTCTGGCCGGGCAGTGGTGGCACATGCCTTTAATGGTTGAGGAGATAGGAACTAAAGGCTTTTTGGCTGAGGAGAATCCCTTTTGGCTAGAGGCCTTTTGGCTAGAAAATCTTTTCAGGCTGAGGAGTTGGTGAGGTAAGAGGTGGTAACTGTGGCTTGTTCCTTTGTCTCTCTGATCTTTCAGCATTCACCCCAATATCTGCCTCTGGGCTTTTTATTAAGATCATTTAGGAATTTGTACAACAGGATTGATCTTTTGTTTGAGCTAATTTGATAGGTAAGGACTATTACCTCCTAGCATATTTTTACTATAATGTTTTTATTAGTTCTTTGAGAATTTTGTACAACATATTTTGATTATATTCACTCCCCCAACTCTTCCCAGACCCATCCTTTATATTTTTACTCCCCCCACCATTATTTGTTTATTTTTTGTTTTGCTTTGTTTTTCAAGACAGGGTTTCACTGTGTAGCCCTGGCTGTCTTGAAACTCACTCTGTAGACCAGGCTGGCCTCAAACTCACAGAGATCTTCCTGCCTTTGTTTCCCAAGTGCTGAGACTAAAGGGTGTGCCACCTACACCCAGACCCACTCCTTACATTTTTATGCCCCCCCCCACTTTTTTTAAATAAAGTTTTATTATTTTATTTCTTTTTTTTGGGGGGGGGGGTTAGAGACAGGGTTTCTCTGTAGCCTTGGAGCCTGTCCTGGACTAGCTCTGTAGACCAGGCTGGCCTCAAACTCACAGAGATCTGCCTGGCTCTTCCTCCTGATTGCTGGGATTAAAGGTGTGTGCCACCACCGCCCGTATTTTATTTCTTAGGAGTATAATAAATATATGTGTATTTTTCAGGAAACAGAACTGAAGCGGAGGCCATGGAGGAATGCTGCTTACTGGCATGCTCTTCATAGCTTGCTCAGGCTGTCTTCAGTGTGGCACCACCCACCGTGACCTGGGCCCTTCCACCCCATCATCAATCAAGACAATGCACCACAGGCTTGCCCATAGAACAGTCTAGTGGAAGCATATTCCCAACGGAGGTTCCCAAATGACTCTAGCTTGTGTCAAGTTCACATAGAACTAGCCGACGCATCAAGTCAGGTGAAATCGGTAATCGTACCGTGGAAAACTATGCTAACTGTTGAAGAACAATTTCAAAGATATGTAGTTAAAAGACACACGTGACGCACAACAGGTTCCATCCATTATGTTACAACTATGGCTCACCTCACCTCTAGCTTGCATATTTGTAGACGTGTCTGTAAGGAAACACCAGATATTGGGAGCAGTAGTCGTTCCTGGGTAACAGCCTAGATGGTTGATGCTACAGGGAATCAGGGAAGAGTGCAGATCGATGTTTCATCATACGCTATTGCACATACATCTTAAATAATTAGGTGTAAATGGAATCCCTATTGTGTTAGTTTTCTGTGGTGATTACAAATACTTGGAAAGAGGAAAGGACAATTGTGACTCAGCGTTTGGGCAGTTTCAGTCCTTGGTGATTTGTTCTTATTGCTTTGGGTCTGTGATAGTATAGTAAGTCTTGGCAGGAACATTTGACTGAAAAGACCTTTGAAGTGCAAAGCAGCTGGGAAGCTCAGGTGAAGAAAGGGGGTGGAGCCCCTGTATCGTCTTCAAGGGAGCCTCTCCAGTGACCCAACTTCCTTTCATTAGGCTACAGGGCTGTGTAGCCCAGGCAGGCTTTGAACTTGACATCCTTCTACAAAGCCTCTCAGAGGCCTGGGTCTACAGGCCTGGGCCAACAAGTTTAGGAGGCCACACCTCTTAAAGGTTGCACTCCCTTCACATAGCATGGTGGGCTTGTGACTACACCTTTAACGCATAAGCCTTTGGGGGACATTTACCCAAACGACACCACCAGTCGACCTAAATTTCATCCTTTATCAGTTATTGCTAAATTTCCTGGCTGTCAGTCTCGGCCTATGTCATCCCTGATCACTCCACTGCTTCTTTCTCAAGGAACCTCAGCCATGTTTTCTTCAGTGTGCAGCTCTTAATGAGTTGTTTGTCCCATTTTCTCGCTGGGAATGTCTGTTCCTGTCTCTTGAAGGACTCTCATTTTGGCTACCCAAATGGTATAAAATCAGAAAAAAGCCATGAGAACTTTGTTTTCTTTTCATTGGCCCTAAAGAAGTCAGAGAAGACACCTCCACCCTGTCCCCTGCTCCAAGAAAATAACACCACAAGAGTTTAATACCGTCACTGTCTTTAATAGCATCTCTCCTTAAGGTTTAGCCCAATGGAGTTTCTTTTTAACAACCAGAATTTTATCCGACCAGGCCTTTCTCATCCTCACAGGCTCAAGCTTTTCTGTGCAATGGGATTTCTTCATTCACTGAGAAGAAAAGATCTGAGGAAACACAGGGGATCTGCTGTAAAATCTTCTCTAGAATTTTTTTTTTTTTTTTTGGTTTTTCGAGACAGGGTTTTTCTGTAGCTTTGGAGCCTGTCCTGAAGTAGCTCTGTAGACCAGGCTGGCCTTGAACTCACAGAGATCCGCCTGCCTCTGCCCCCCCCCCCAGTGCTGGGATTAGAGGCGTGCACCACCACTGCCCGGCTTTTGGAGGGCATTTTAAACATGATTGGAGGGCTGTGGAGGCACCTCAGCAGGTCAACATGGTTGTCTACAAATCTGATGGCCGGAGTTTGATCCCTGAAATCCTCATGTTGGAAAGACAGTCATAGTTCCTGCCGGTTGTCCTCGACTTTTATACAGGTACCATGGTGTGCATGGTCCCCTCCCCACCCCACTCTGCTCCCACAATAGAATTAATAAGTGTAATTTTAAAAACCTTTAACACAATTTGAGCTTAATTAGTAAAAATGGTTTTGTGTTGGTTTGGCTGTATGGAACAAAGCCTTGGAAAACAGCTTGCCATTCATTTTCCTTCTTGAAGCGACATCTCATGGCTTGACATCACAGAATCCTCACAAGGAACTGAAGGAGTCAATTATTTTCTCCCACACTAAGGATAAAAATCACAGCATGTGGTCCTCTGAAACTTCTAGAAAGACATTTCCCCACAAAGCAAACATTTTGATTTTTTTGTTTGTTTTTTCAAGACAGGGTTTCTCCGTGTAGTTTTGGTGCCTTTCCTGGATCTCGCTCTGTAGACCAGGCTGGCCTCAAACTTACAGAGATCTGCCTGCCTCTGCCTCCCTAGTGCTGGGATTAAAGGCGTGCACCACCACCGCCCGGCCACATTTTGATTTCTTCAAGGATCTCATTGTTAAACACAAAGCTTCCTTTTCTGGCTTGGTTTAGGACAGCATCTCATTACATAGTCCAGTCTGGCCTTGAATATGGAATCCTCTTGCCTCTGCGAGCTGGGATTCTTTTCCCTGTCAAGCCAAGTCCTGTCCTCTATAATTTCTACCCCGGATTGTTATTTGCCTTGATAATAATACCGAAAAAAGATCCCAGAGTTTGTTAAAGGGTCTGCTTACCAACATGTCTTTGCTCCTGATCAGAAACAAAACCAAGGATTTTCATGCCATCTTTATCACTGTTATGGAGATTTTAGCCAGTACAACTAAGCAAGAAAAAGAAACGACAGGCATCTGGATTGGAGAAACAGAAATACAAAAATTTCTATTTTAGGTCAGCTGGATAGCTTAGCAGGTAGCCAAGCTTGCTGAACAAGCCTGATGACCTTAGTTCAATTCCTGGAGCCCACGTAAAAATGCAGGTTGCATTGGTGCTCACCTGTAATTGCAACACTCCTGAGCTCAGGTGGGGCAGAGTCTTTATCATAGCAGAGGTTGGGGTGAGGGGATTTTCAGGGTCCAGGACCCTGATTGGCTGACAATTGTCTATCTGTAAAACAAAAAATAGGTGTGTGCTAGACTCAAGGACATCTGGCCACCTTATCTAATGGTTGGAGTGTTTGGGATGTTAGGTCACTCCTGGGTAGATCCCTGGGTGGCATCAGCTTAAGGCTTTTCCTGGATCTGAGTGTTGCCTGCCAGTAAACCTGTCACAGAAGCTGTGTCTGGGCCTCTAAGCCTGTCATGGCTGCTGTGTGGTCAAGCTGTTTGGGGGCCCCTCCACAATAAATTCAAATTGTATGTATGTTAGGCTTCTTAAAGTTCTTGCACAGATAACTGATAACTGTCAGAGTTTTATCAATTCTGTTTTCACTGTTTAATTTTGGATAACCTTTGATGATACATCTTCAAGGTCACCAATCTTATGCTTTGTCTAATCGGCTGTTAATCACATCTACTATATTTTTATATCACATTATACTTTCAATTCTTAACAGTTTATGTGTGTTGGTTTTGTTTTGTTTTGTTTGTTTGTTTGTTTGTTTGTTTGGGTGTTTTTGTTTTTCATGACAGGGTTTCTCTGTGTATCTCTGACCATGTCCTGGAACTCACTCTGTAGACCAAGCTGACCTGGAACTCAAAGATCCGCCTGCCTCTGCCTCCCAAGTGCTGGAACTAAAGGTGTGTGCCACCACACCAGCTATCTGTGCTTTTTAAATAACTTCCATATCTCATCTTAAGCTTTTAGCCTTTGTACTATCGCTTTAATATCTTTATTCAAAAAGTCTAAAACTACTTCATTTATAATCTAGTTTTAATTAATTACCTTATCATAATAGGTTATAATCTGTTTTTTTTTTGCACGTCTCATAATTTTTATTGGACTCTGTACATTAAGACATGCATCCACACCCAATGCCTGTACTCACACCCATATTCCCATGCACTATTTTCACATAAAAGGAAAGGAAACATTCATTAATTATTCATTTCTATAAACTATTCTCTTGGTCTTGGAAATTATTCTATAAAGTGGGGTTGTTTGGAGTTTTGTTTTGTTTTGCTTTTTTGTTTGTTTTTTGTTTTTGGAGACAGGGTTTCTGTGTGTAGCTTTGTGCCTTTCCTGGAACTCACTCTGTAGACCAGGCTGGATTTGAACTCACAGAGATCCACCTGCCTCTGCCTCCCAAGTGCTGGGATTAAAGGCGTGTGCCACCACTGCCCAGCTTGTTTGGAGTTTATATATATAAAATTTCAAAAATATTGACCAAGTCCAGCAGTGGTGAGTTTCAGGACAGCTAGGACTGTTACACAGAGAAACCCTATCTCAAAAAAAAAAAAAAAAAAAAAAAGATTGATCATGTTTGGTTCTTTTTTCCCCAATAATACTGAATATCTCAGTTATGGTTGATAAAATCTCTGTTTCATAGAGCCTTGTATAGACCATGCTGGGCTTGAACTCGCTATATAAATGAGGACTTGGAACATCCTCCTGCCTCCACCTCCCCAGTGTTGGGATTACAGGTATGTGCTACCATATATCATGTGGTAATAGGGATCCCCTTAGGGTCTCTTACATGGCAGACAACGGCTCTACCCACTGAGCTGTGTCCCGAGCCCTCAAATGTCTTTTTACAGCGGTTCTCCACCTTCCTAATGCTATGGCCCTTTAGTAGAGTTCCTCATGTGGTGCTGACCCCCAACCATAACATTATTTTCATTGCTACTTCAGAACTGTAATTTTGCTACTGTTATGAATTGTAACGTAAGTGTAATGATATGGTGCTCAGGAGGCCTTGGCGTGTTGGGCACCAGGGTGGGTGAGGGAGACATGCTATGCAGACGAGGTGTCGGTCAGAGTGGCATGGTGGAAAGTTACTCACCCCAGGTACGGCATCCACGTGGTAGGGAGAGAGAGAGAGAGAGAGAGAGAGAGAGAGAAGGGAAATTGGAGGTGTGCACACCTCATGGCAAGAAAAGGGAGGGAAGAGGAAGAAAGATGGGGTTTTCCTCAAAGGAGGCTTTATGTCAGGACACAGGGTGCGTCCCCAAGAGGCAGGCCAGAATGCCAACAGTAAGTATCTGATATTTCTGATGGTCTTGGGTGACCTCTGTGAAAGGGTCATTGGAACCCCAAAGGAGTCATTGTAAGGATTATGTCCTTAATTACGTCACCAGCTTGCAATGGCGTCCCAGCCTAAAAAGCAGGCGTGCCCTCTCTGGGCCCTCTTTTTCCGCACTCTCTCCTTCCGTATTCTCTTCCCTCCGCACTCTCTCTCTCTCTCTTCCCTTCCCCCCCTTTTCCCTCCCAATAAAGCTCTAGAAAGGTAACCATGGCTTGTGACTCTCCAGTCACCGATACATTCAGCACTCTCCTCCCTTGGCATGGCCGCCGCCACATGCGCCCCTGCTTAGCCCACAGTCACGACCCACTGGTTGAGAGTCACTGCTATAAAGCAATGCATTAAGAGTGGTAAACTGTCCAGGGGCAGAGGAAAGCAGATCTGAGTTGGAGACCTGCCTGGTCTACAGAACAAGTTCCCTGGACAGCCAGGGTTACACAGAGAAACTTTGTCTCGAAAAACCGGAAAAAAAAAAATCATAGTAAATAGGATTCTTCTGTAGATGCTTTTCTGCCCTGTGCTGGCTGATGAACCACGGGCAGATCCAACCCCTAACCTCTTTGCTGACTTCATGGATGTCATGGGTCTTCCCTTCTCCACATGGTTCCTGTGTAGCAGCAAGCTAAAAAAAATGACGTTTTCTTTTTACCCTTCTCTGTGATTACTTCAAATCAGTGAGCACGTCGATGGTATTTATTTGTTCTTGGTTCTTGAGACAAGAATCTCACCAAGGTGCCCAGGCTGGTCTTGAACTCCTGGGCTTAAGTGATATTCTGCTCCTTCCTCTGCCTGTCAAGATTGCCACTGTAGGTGTGCACCACCACTCAGCTCTAGTAACGCATTTTGAGGACTTAACCTTTCTGATCTGCAGTTGTAGCTAATTAGAATAAGAAAACTTAGCCACCACGCAAGACAGGAGGACTAAAAGAGACAGCACATGGAACGTTCCCAGAATGCCTGGCAGAGGGGAGCTCCGCAGTCAACGTGAATTCCTTCCCTGGGGTGTCAGGCGTATGGACACTGGGGAACGATGAGGCGGCGTTTTCTCTCCCCACTCTCTCCCTTCCTTCTTAACTGTGTGTGAGATCGACCTTTTGGCTAGACGAGCCGGCCAGGGAGTTCACAGGAGCCGCCTCCCTCCCCCTCCAGCATTGTGTGCCACTCTATCTGCGTTTCTGAGTTCTGCGAAATCTACTTTCAGATCCTCACGCGTCAAACGTCACAGGAAGTACCTTATCCACTCTCAGCCCCTCTAACTCCTGTTTTCCTCTTTTCTTTTTCAGGTCTGTAGCCCAGGTTGGCCTGGAACTCACTACATCGTCCAAGACAGCCTTGACTTTGCAGTGGCCCACCTGCTTCTGCTTCCAAAGATTCCAGGCATGAGTCAGCACCCGTGGTTGAGTTAATGTTTTCTTAACTCCCTCTTTCCCTTTCCTCCGAGATATGTTCCAGGTCAATCTAATCTCGAGGTAGTTTGACACTGCAGAAGTCTGTTTTAGAAAGTTTATTTGATTTAGCCCTCGCATCTGGCACAATTTGTTATTGTTATTGTTCTTAGTTCCACAAGTGAATGTACCTGCTGTCCAGCCGCATGACGCCCGAGGGGGGGGGCGGGGGGGGGGGCGCAGACCAGACATCAGTGCAGAGAAGTTATCCCTCAAAGTGGGAGGCAAGGATCAGCAGCACAACTATCACCCGAGGATTTGTTGGAAATCACATTTTGGGGGTTCTACTCCAGCAATTCCGGATCCGAAATTCTAAGGAAGGGACCTAGAGGTCTGTGTTAGTTAGGAAGCCCTCCAGGAGACTGTAGGCATACTAAGGGTGCCGGGAAATAGACAAATTAGAAGCTAGCTATCCTTTAATGGCCAAGGGTGCAATTCAGAGGAGGTACAATTCCAAGTCCAGAAGGAAATGGCAGAGGGGTGTGTGTGTGTGTGTGTGTGTGTGTGTGTGTGTGTGTGTGTGTACAGTGTGTGTAGAAATTGTAAAAAATAAAGTGTATACAGGACTTGGAGCAAGAGATACTTCTAGCCGGGCGGTGGTGGCGCACGCCTTTAATCCCAGCACTCAGGAGGCAGAGCCAGGCAGGTCTCTGTGAGTTCGAGGCCAGCCTGGACTACCAAGTGAGTCCCAGGAAAGGTGCAAAGCTACACAGAGAAACCCTGTCTCGAAAAACCAAAAAAAAAAAAAAAAAAAAAAGAGAGAGAGAGAGAGAGAGAGAGAGAGAGAGAGACTTCTAAAAGGGAAAGGGTAGTAGGAGGGGTCAGAGATAAAGGACAAAGTCCTGGAGGTGTGGTGTGGTGTGTTTTTGTACTTTTTTTTTGGCGGGGGAGGGGGGTTGTTGAGACAGGGTTTCTCTGTGTAGCCCTGGCTATCCTGGAACTCCTTCTGTAGACCAGCCTGGCCACAGATTCACAAAGATCCACCTGCCTCTGCCTCCCGAGTGCTGGGATTAAAGGCGTGCTGTTTGTTTGCTTCTTTAAGAATCAAAAAGAGCCAGGTGGTGATGGCACATCACCCCACCCAGTTTATGCCGTGCTGGGGATCGAACCCAGGACTCATACCACCCCCTGCTGTAAGAAAATAATTGAGGAGTGGCAGGATGGCTCAGTGGGTAAAGGTACTTGGGGCCAAACCTGACAACTTGAGTTTCATCCTTGGGACCCACATGGTGGAGGAAGAGAACCACCCGACTCCTACAGAGCAAATAAATAATGCAATTATTGAAATTTTATTTTTGAGACACGGTCTCACTGTGTACGCTTGGCTGTTCTCAGACTCAGAAGGATCTTGCTCCTTATGCCTTCTGAGAACTAGGGTTAAAGTGTAGACTGCCACAAATCACCAAATTATTTTAAAAAGGTTTTGACTGGGGTCCATGAGATGATTCAGCAGGTAAAGGTGCTTGCCACCAAGCCTGAGGATCTAAGTCCCCGTGGAACTCGAGCACCTGAAAAATCAATCCCCACAAAACCACCCACACTTCTGCGGCCCTTGGAAAGTCATCCCACAGCTCCGGGAGTGTTTGAACTTGGAGCCCTGCGAGTCAGGGGATTCAGTTTGTCCACAGTTCTCCTTCCTCCTGTGTGAGGTGGGGGGAGGGGGGCGGGCAAAGCTAGTGTTTGAATTTCTAGCTTGTATCAGGCACCAACCAGGAGTTTTTACCCTGCATTCATCCCGTAACTATAGTAACTATGCAAGGGCCCTGGGTGTGGCGCTCTCTATTTCTGCTTCAGAGCAAGCCGAGGCTCAGCGGTAAAGGGTCTAGCCTGGTGTCATAAGCTCGGGAAATCACGAATCCAGTATTTAATCCAAGCCTTACCTCTAAGCTCAGGCTGCAACTGTGCTTCAGTGAACCAGGGCTCCTCCCTCAGTTTTATTCACCTGTGCAAAGAAAGAAATGAGAATGTGAACCTTGAATTCACTTCATCGCGTCAAGGCTGGCAACCTGCCAGCCTTTCAGGGGTGGAGGCTGGGCAGGAGGTTAATGGCTCTCAGAGGTCAGACTCCTCAGAGGATTAGGAGCTGATGGCGAAAATCCTGGCGATTCCAGCAGAATCCAGGTTGTGTTGAAGTCTAGAGGATCTTGTCTAACATCCGATCCAGGAAGAATTCCATAGGACTGAGCTTAAGAAAAAGGATTGGGCCGGGCGGTGGTGGCGCACGCCTTTAATCCCAGCACTCGGGAGGCAGAGCCAGGTGGATCTCTGTGAGTTCGAGGCCAGCCTGGGCTACCAAGTGAGTCCCAGGAAAGGCGCAAAGCTACACAGAGAAACCCTGTCTTGAAAAACCAAGAAAAAAAAAAAGAAAAAGAAGAAAAAAAAAAAAAAAAGAAAGAAAAAGGATTGGGCAGCTAGCAACAGGACCTCTGAAATGGAGGCAGGGGGACATTAAAAGAAAATACATGTAGCCTTATTTAGGTTTGCTAAATCTACCCATAAAGTGAATTTTCATTTTATATACTCAGCGAGACCTGTTGAATATCAGATACAGTCCTAAGACCCGTAAAATGCCCAATTCTACAGCCAGCTAATAATGAAAGTGAAACGGTAACTACCCCTTGTTAGAGTTAGGACACATGGGTCACATGGATTTGAGACATTTGCATGGACTGCGCATCTCAGAACAGCAGTCTTTTGGTATGTACAACTTGGACATCAACGGTACAATTCATTATTTCACTTAACTGCTTCCAACTTGGCTCAAACAGGTCCACCGGAATTCTTTTCTCCAGTACTAGTATTCTCTCTCTTTACTGGTGAACTCATTTTCATTCTCCAGCTGCCTTTCTGCTGTGTCTAATGTGACTGATGAACCTTCTCTCTGCGCTAGTGCCCAGCTTTGGCATACCTGACATTAAATTCCCCAGCCTTTCCCTGTGGCCCCTGAGTATTCCTTTCTCTTTGTAGGGGACTTCTACAGACATTCATTGTGTGTGGCCACTGTGGATTTTTTTTTTTTTTTTTGGCCTTAGCCTTGTCTTTTTTTTTTTCCCCCTAGTCTTGATGATATTCAATATTCTCATCCCCTGGGGAAGTTTTAAGTCTCTCTGTTGGTGACTCACAGATCTGCTTCAGCTTTGTGTTCCAGAGCCTAGGTACTAAAATATAATTGCTTGCTGGATACCCTCAGGCCTACCAATTCAGCAAGTCTCAAGCCAAATGCTTCCCTGTTCATTTTGAAGTCTGTTCTTTTCTCCTGAGCATCCTACCTTGTAACTGGACTGCTGACCTCTCTGACACCAAGATAGACCGTGCGGTCTCTGACTTTCCTCAGTACATTTATAGGTAATAACTAAGAAAAATATAGAAATGAGAAAGAGCTATGTGCTTGCTTCAAGTACAGTGTGGAATGGCGAAGCTGGGAGTCCTTATATATTGTGGTTTCGAGGGAGAGGCGCTTATTGGGAAAGGACACCAGCAGGGGATGTTATCAGTAAATTCCACTGATAACGCCTCAGGTATCTTTTTCTTTGCATCTCCTTTTCAGCAACCTGGCTGTAATTCAGGACCTTGTCTCTTGGCCCAGATTATTACAATAGCCTCCTTAAATGGGGGGTCTGGGGCTTCCTTTTACAGATCTTCCTGTACAAGTCAAGGCAGTAGAACGCAAGGGGTGGGAGGAAAGAGTGGGTAGCGGAGTGGTCAGCTGACCACCCTAGAGAAACAGGAGGCAGCGATGTACAGTGGGCATCAATGATCAGTGCAATCTTGGGTTGCTCTAAGACCTAGAACAAGCAGATGAAAGGATATCCTCCCCACCCACCCCCACTGGTGGGGTGCAAAGTGAGACTACATTCTAGAAACAGCTCATTAAAGCAAAGGCATACAAAATGGAGTTTATTGGAGAGAGCAATCAGAAGAATACAGAGGCCCAAAGTACTTTTCTTGTTAGGGCTTGTGGTAATCAAGGAGATAAAAAGAAAGCTCTACCTGCAGCTACTATTAATGGGATTTGTGATTTACTGATAAAGCAGCTGCTGGTATCCTTTCCCAAGGGTGCCTCTCCCGCCAGACCACAAGAAATTAGGAGCATTCCTGGCTTTTCCACTGAGATTGCTATCTTGGTGAAGACGCAAGGTAGGTAGAAGAGTTGTCTGCATATCTGTAAAGGACGATCTTATAGAAATCACCTGCCATCTTTGTAAAGGTCAGAGTTATCCTGAAATGGAATGCGTTAATCTCAACAAATATTCATTGTGTGTTCACTTATCGCTAGGCACTGGGTTTCAACCCCAAGCAAAGGTGAGTTCTAGTCGGATATACACATGACAGGTGGATGAACAAGCAAATGAGGGGTATGCCAGGAACTGCTGGAATCTGCCGAGGTAAGAGGTCGCCATGTACCTGATGTCAGGAGTATTTGAGCCTGACTTTGATGGCCACTCAGCAGAGAGGTTTTTGTGTTTTTTTTTTTTTGTTTTTGTTTTTGTTTTTGTTTTTCCAGACAGGGTTTCTCTGTGTAGTTTTGCGCCTTTCCTGGAACTCACTCTGTAGACCAGGCTGGCTTCGAACTCACAGAGATCCGCCTGCCTCTGCCTCCGGAGTGCTGGGATTAAAGGCGTGCGCCGCCGCCGCCGCCGCCGCCGCCGCCGCCGCCGCCACCACCACCCAGCAACAGAGAGGTTTTTTACAAGAGATCTGGGCACTTGGATAGATAACTAACCTAAGAGGATCTCCCATTTCCAGAGTTTATCATTTTCCCCTTTCTATTATCACCTACCCAAACAGGACTTCCCTGGAGATATCCCGAGGCTTAGGGACTCTAACGGCCTGCTCCTCCGGGTTAGGCTCATGAATCAGCAGTGATTCCGTGTGAGCATTTGTCTACGTGGTTCCCTTGCCTCAATATCTTTCCCTTACTAATTTGTGTTCAGATCCTACTGATTCATAAAGGTTTAACTCAAGCTCCTCAGTCAGGCTGCCCCAGACACTGCTGAAATGTGTCATCCTCTCCTCCGGCCCTGGGCAGTATTAAGGCACTTACCGTATTTCCTGTGAACTCATTGTTTCTCACTCCGCTTCCCTCCTGGCTTTCTGGTTGTGGGGTTTTGTTTTGTTTTGTTTGGGGGTGTGTGTGTGGGAGAAACTATATCTTCCTCTTCTTATTATCATCCTTAGTGCAGATCTCCCCAAAGGGTTTTCTTTGCATTATGAGGTAGTCAACAAAGAAATAACTGTGACGGCAGGCAGTAAGCTTACTCATTATTATCTGCAATGAGTTAGACTTGTCCACTGCTTGGAGAAAGAGAATAATCTATCGGTTTAATTAAGAACTTTCTCTCCCTGTCTCTGCTGTATCCTCCCCCCGCCCCTTACTAGTTCTAAGCCCCTGGGCAAGCTGCTTAACATCTCCATGCCTCAGCTGCTCCAAGTCACCATACCTGCCTCACGGTACCTACATATGAAAGACAGAATCATATGAGTCATGCAAAGATTAAGTACAATAATCCACATCCAGCACCTGGTACAACACCTACCACATAATTAGTCTTCACTAAGTATTAGCAGCTATGATTAATTAATATTACACATTCTTGTCCTCTAATAGCTGAATTGCTAAAAGCTTGATGCTTTAGTGTTATGTTTTTCAAAAAAAATTTTTTTTGTTGAAAGCAGTGGTACACACCTTTAATCCCAGTAGGCAGAATCCCAGGAAACAGAAGGAAGCAGATTTCTGTGATTTCGAGGACAGCCTGGTCTACAAAGTGAGTTCCAGAACAGCCAGGGCTCTATTAAACAGAGAAACCCTGTCTCAAAAAAAAAATTTAATTTTTTTAAGACTTTTATATGTATGAGTGTCTTCGTGTATGAATTGTGTCAGATCTCATGGAACTGGAGTTACAGACACAGCGTAACAGTTTAACACAGTGTAGTTATAGAGGGCTCTTCTGTCACAGTTATTTTATTGTTGGACAACATCAATGTAAAGAACATTTATTGAGCTTTTCTTAAGTTCAAATCACAGTCATTTTCATCTCACTGCAAATGGATGACATGATCTCTAAACTCACCTCTCCTAAACGTAGAAGCATAAGCCTTGGCTCAGGGAGGGCTCTTAGTGGCCCTCTGTGCAAAAAAGGCAGAGCTGTGAATGATTCGAAACATCTTCCTGAAGGGGCTGCTACCAGAAGACTTGGATGTGGGACCACAAAAATGCACTTTTGTGCTAATGCAAGCCGTCATGCTATGCAGTAGAGGGCTCAGCCTATGCTATTGGGGTGCTTTTGGCCTTTGTTACGGATGGGTCCCAGCACAACAGAGATAATTTCTTAGTGGTAAGCTTTGAAAAGTAGTTGACTCTTAGTCTAGACTAACACACTCATTTGTAGGCATATTGAAACCTCTTTAATTCAAGTTCCATTTATTAATCTGAAGGTTGTAATAGAAAATATTTTTTCAGTTCCATGTCATGATTTAATTATTAAATAAAACTTTAAAAATTATAGGCAGCCGGGCGGTGGTGGCGCACGCCTTTAATCCCAGCACTCGGGAGGCAGAGCCAGGTGGATCTCTGTGAGTTCGAGGCCAGCCTGGACTACCAAGTGAGTCCCAGGAAAGGCGCAAAGCTACACAGAGAAACCCTGTCTTGAAAAACCAAAAAAAAAAAAAAAATAAATAAATAAAATAAAAATAAAAAAATAAAAATTATAGGCAATAATTCATGTTCAGATAATATATGAATTACAAGCATAATTTTCTACTCATTAAAACAGGTAGAAGATGATGAATCTCATTTTGAATAACATATAAATAGAGTATCTTTTGATTTAACAGTTTTTATTTTTAATTATTTTTGTGTGTCTGTGTCTGTGTGGAGAAGAGTGCAAGTACCACAGAGATCAAAAGGTGTTGGATCCCCTGTACTTGGAGCTATGGGAGGTTGTGAGCCGTCCCACTGACGCTGGGGACTTAATTGGGCTCCTCTCCAGAGCAGTAATTGATCTTAACCAAGGATCCAAAAATATTCTTATCATCAAGGCTTCCTCTGTTCTTGCCGTTCATGATCATCAAGAAAGTTTGAATCACTAACCACCTTTGAATTTTTACCACAGAAAGCTGCAGATGTGGTTTCCCAACTTGTAACTGGGCCGACTGTAACACGGTCATTACAGTGAGGTTTCCCAGCATGATTATCCTCGAAACGACCTTGTTAGCTTCAATTCAGAAGGAAAACCTTTGTGGACACTAATAATTCAATAGGCCATTCCCCAGGGGAACCTTAACAAGGTTGTTCATTATTCTTGTTCCCAAATCATTTAATTTAGATGGAAGACAATTAGCATAATTTTTCCTTCCGAAGCTCATTCATTGAACAAAAGCCTGCACCCTGCCCCCAGGTTCAGTAACTTCCCTAAGAGGATAGCAGATACTTTGTTTGTTTGTTGTTGTTTTGCTTGTTTCTTTGTTTGTTTATTGTTGTTTGGAGATGGGGGGGTCTCACTATGTAGCCCTAGCTGTCCTGGAACTCACTCTGTAGAGCAGGCTGGCCTCGAACTCACAGAGAGATCTGCCTGCCTCTGCCTCCTGAGTGCTGGGATTAAAGGCATGTGCCAACATACCTGGCCTCCATAGATTTTTTTTTCTTTTACAAAGGTCATTTGCTGCTCTAAGGCAGGTGGATATCTGTACACTTCAGGCCAGTCTGTTCTACATAGAGAGTTCTTGGCCAGTCAAAGTTACATAGTGAGACCCTGCTTTAAAAAGAAAAAAAAAAAACCAGTCATTTAGGTCATTTACTGTAAACTCTGTTGCAAGCTCACGAGAGTTTTAAATACTCTTTCTTGCCTCATGTGTCATTTATACCATGATACCTTGTCCCCTGGGTACCAGTTCTACACACCCTGTGCTTAGGACTAGAGAAACAAGTTTAGCATGGAATGGAAAGCATGTCATCTTGCTCAAAGTGGAAGCTCTGTGTGTAGGTTTGGGGTATATCATATCACCTGTCTGGGTTGCAGTTCCCTCAGCTATGAAGTGCAAAGGTCCCTCAGCTATGATGCATGTCAGATCCAACTAAATAAAAGATTAGCTCTCACATGGAAGCAGGCAGGTGAACAACATGGGTGTGGAATTCCAGGACTTGGAATTCAAGAGTGAAGATCTCAGCTTTTCTCTGAGTCAGAGGGGTCAATGCAGGTCCTTGGGAGGTGGGGGTGAGGTGAGGATAGTGCTGTTTAGAGTCCAATCAATATGACAAGTGTATTAGATGTGCTAGAATGGACTTACAGACGTGACACACTGTGGTAGCAAACTGAAGAAAAGCATCCCTTCATTAGTTTTGCCTCCTGGTAAGGATAATATTTCATTCTTGTCTTCTTGAAAATAGACAATTAAATAATGAGGGTAGAAGGGCTTAAAACATTTTTAATTATATTTAATTATATGTAGATGTGTGTGTCTGCACATGAGTGCAGATGCCTGTAGAGGCCGGAGGCCTCTGACCCCCCAGAGTTCGGGTTGTAGGGTTGTGAGCTGTTTGATGTAGGTGCTGGGAACCAAACTCAGGTTCTTTGGAAGAGCTGTGGGTGCTCTTAACCACGGAGCCATCATTTCCTTAGCTCCAGGGGGCTCCCATTTCCTTTATCAGTAATTCTCCTACTCACTACTAGCTCTTTAAAGTTTTCAAACAACTTTTACAAGTGCTATTTCATTTCAACTTCTCAAAAGCCAAGTTTTCAAAAACAGAAACAGCCCCAAGCCAGAGCCAAGAAGCAACTTGGAGGACAGACTCTTTCAGGCAACCTGACCTCATCAGCATTTCTAGGTGGGATGGTTCACACAGCTGATGGCCCACTCAGAGCACATACTCCTTGGAACCTGAGAAATAAGGCATCCCTGTTCTCATGATCTACAGTTATGACATCCACTTTCCACAAGATGAGAGTCCATCCTAGAGCTAAGTGCTTTTTAGGGCACATATCCTTTTATCTTAAGGTAGCTTAGTTATATGTCACAGGGAACTTACCTATAGGCAAGGAGATAGTTCAAAAATTGCCAGAGGCCATAGAATATACAGCAGGTAACAACTAATATTCAATAGGTTGACCCACCAGATGAATACCTCTCTGATTGGGAGCCCTACTAGGCAAAGACCATGGAGTTACTGGCTGTGGATACAATGTAAAAATTAGGTAAATCTTCTCATCTGTTGCCATAATTCCTCCCTAAAAAGAACAGCTGTGGGGTTCTTTCCACAGATCATTGTTAGTATGTTTTATACTTTTGGGGCACATTTATCTGTGGATCGTCAGAAAGATGATTTCTTCTTAAGCTGTACAATTTTAATGAATAGAAATAATATTTGGATATTTTTCATAGCTCAGACTGACAGAGGAAAATAACAGTATTCTCAGCTACAAAGACAGCTTTTTATACCATTAGCTGATTTACGACCACAAAACAAATTCAAAGCAGACTAGTTGCCCCTGCAAACAAATACCCAAGGACAAATTCTCAAGTGTCTGTTTGTTGAATCAAGGTCAGGTATGAGGCAACTTCAGTCAACATAACTCCCTGCAGCAATTGACTCTGCACGAACTCCTAACTACTCAAGGTTCAGCCAACTAACTGTTTATTGTTTAGGCCTGAATTTCAATGTTACTCTCCATCAGGAAATGCTGGACGCTCAGCCTACATGCCTCATGACTTTGCTTTACAGATGGCAGCACATCAGGGAACTTGGCTTACAGCCAAGCATTGCCATGGTCACTGAGTGGCTGGCCTGTCAATGAGACATACCAAATCTGAGAAAAACCATATGATTTCTCCTGTGTTATCAGAATTGCTCTATTTCTTATTGTTTACTCAAGAAATGTTATGTGACCCTCAAAATGTAACTCGTATATTTGTCCAGAGGTTTTTTTTTTTCTTCCAGGAGAGAGCTCTATAGAGGAGAGATATATGGCTGTGTATTAGAGAGATGTAGCTGTATAGAAGTATGTAGCTGAGTAGAGATGTGTGGCTGTGTAGAAGAGAGATGTAGCTGTGTGTAGCTGTGTGAAGACAGATTTTCAAAGATTTCAAAGAAAATTTCAAGATGAAGTAAGAGAGAAAGTTACCATCAGAAGGCATGTGTTCCTTTCCTTTCTTACCCCTCAGATAGAAAAAGTTTAGCCATCACCACATTTGTGGACTTTTTTTTTTTTTTTTTTTTTTTTTTTTTTTTTTGCATATCCTGGGTACTGCTGGAGACTGGGCTTCTAGGCAGTGATAAAAAAATGACCCAAGATTGGTGGGCAGTAATTACCCTACACACTGAACAAATTGAGGAGAATTCTGAGGCTGAGCTCTCTATTATCCATGTCTGTACCAGCACAGAAGTGAGGGATGGTGACAAGGGTCCTCATTTTAGCCATACCTGTCCTACTCCTTAACACTTAACACTGCCAGGCATGGTGGCACATGCCCAGAGGGAGGCAGGTCTCTGTGAGTTCAAAGCTGGCCTGGGCTACATTGTGAGTTTCAGGACAGCCAGAGCTACATAGTGGGACCCTGTCTCAATAAACAAATACACACCAAGGTGTGGTGGCGCACACCTTTAATCCCAGGACTGGGGAGGCAGAGGCAGGCGAATCTCTGAATTCAAGGCCAGCCTGGTATATAGAGTGAGTTCCAGGACAGCTAGGACTACACAGAGAAACTCTGTCTTGGAAAAATAATAATGAAATAAATAAATAAATAAATAAATAAATAAATAAATAAATAAATAAATAAATGAATGAATGAATGAATGAATGAATGAATGAATGAATGAATAAATAAATAAACCCTTAATCTGCCAAGAAAGGCCCGAGATTGATCTTTATCAAGGTGGTTTCCAACACACAAGGTCGTTACATTGATGAAATGCCTCTTCAGCTTTTACCACCCCTGGCAGCAAGTCTGTCTTCTGTGGCCAAATGTAGACTGTTTCCTGGCTTCTGTGTTATATAAGGTGCCTCTGCCATTCACTAGCAAGCTTGATTCCTCCCCCATCCTTGGGCAAATCATCATTTGTACATCACCACAGTAATCATCGTTTTCCTAAAGCTTTGAGATGCTGGATAGATTAAGTTTGTCCTGAGATCCTGAGATGCCCTAGGTTGTAGGCCACATTCTGGGAGAAAGGGTTGTTTTAGATTACTTAGTAAGATTTCAGCCAGGCTCTAAAATTTCAAATTTTTGACCATTTACTTTGGAGATAAATTTTGGTGTGTCTGATGAAAATTCTATTCTTGAAAATGTAAAAAGTATCAGTGAAGACTTTTCAAGTTACCATTTATTTTTCCTTCAAGAGATTACAAAGTACTGCTCAACTTTCTGTTCCATTATTGAGTAACATAAATCTAATTGTCCTAATTAGGGTTACTATTGCTATGATGAAACACCATAACCGAAGGTAATTGGGAAGGAAAAGGTTTATTTGGCTTTATATGTACTTCACTTCCATATTGTAGTCCATAATTGAAGGCAGTCAGGACAGGAAGTCAAACAGGGCAGGAACCATGCTGCTTACTGACTTGCTCCTCAGGGCTCACTCAGCCTGCTTTCTTAGAGAACCCAGGACCACAAGCCCAGGGATGGCACCACCCATGATGAGCTGGGTCTTCCCCATCAATCACTAATTAAGGGCCTACAGCCCCAATCTTATGGAGATATTTTCTTAGTTGAGGTTCCCTCCTCTCAGGTGATGTTGCAATATGTCAAGTTGATAGAAAACTAGCCAGCACATTCATTTAGATAGATGGATCCTGGCCCCTGTGTCCATCTATGGTCATCCTACTGACCTTGTGACTTTGCGTTATTTCTTCGTAACATCACATACCCTTAATCACAGTACTTAGGAAGCTGAGGCAGGTGGACCTCTGTGAGGAAGAAAGAGGCCAGCCTGAACTACACAGTGAGACCTTATCTCAAAGAGAAAAAAGAAAGGATACATGGCCTGGGAGGGGGGAAGGTAATTTTCTGCTTTACTTCCAAGGAAAACAATATCTTTCTAGTGGATCATTATCTGTCTCTACCTCTTGATTTCCTTAGCTTAAGTGAATAAGATATAAGAAAATGGTTTAATTATTTTATATTTAAGACTTGCTTTACAGCATAAAATACGCTCTTTTTCAGAGAAGGATCCATGGTCTGCTGAGAAGAATGTGCATTTCGTTGTATGGAGTATTCTGTAGAGGTCTACTGAATCCATTTGATCTATGGTGTAGTTTATTCATTTATTACTTTTACATTTATGTAGTTTATTTTTTGTTTTTTGAGACAGGGTTTCCTGGCTGTCCTGGAACTTGCTTTGTAGACAAGGCTGTCCTTGAACTCACTGAGATCCGCCTGGCTCCTTCCAAGTGCTGGGATTAAAGGCGTGTACCACCACTGCCTGGCTGTAGGGTGTTTGTTTGTTTGTTTGTTTGTTTGTTTGTTTGTTTGTTTGTTTTGTGTGTGTGTGTGTGCATGAAGAGCCAGAGAAGGATGTTGAGTGTCTTGTTCTATCACTTTCTATATAAGTCTTTGGTCTCCATTCAGCCTGAAACTGGATAAACTCCTGGGGTCCACCTGGCTCTGTCCTCCTCCCCAAGCTGGGATTACAGGTCTCCCTGGCTTTCATGTGGATACTGGTGATTGAAACTCAGGTGGTCATGCTTGCAAAGCAAGCATTTTTACCCACTGAGACTTCTCCCCAGCCCTGTTTCCTTAGTGATGTTTGGTTGTATTATTTTGCAGACTCTGTATCCCATTACTGACATTCTTCTTCTGTCTCACCTAGTCTACTGGTGATGTGTTCTATCATGTTTTTTGTTTCATTCATTGAACTTTTCATTTCAACTTGGTTTTAAAGATCTCAATTCCCTTGATGAATTCTGCACCATTTTGCTTTCTTTTCATCAAATGGACTACTTTCAGAAGTAGTCTTTTAAAAAAGAAAGTTTTTAGCAGAGTGTTGGTGGCACACAACTTTAATCCCACCGTTCTGGAGGCAGAGGCAGGTAGATCTCTGAGTTTGAGACTAGCCTGGTCTACAGAGTGAGTTCCAGGACGGCCAGAGCTACACAGAGAAACCCAGTCTCAAACAAAACTAAAATAAATTACTAAATTTTTTTAAAAAATTTTTATTATGCATATTGGGGGAGCAGGTATGTGCTTGGGCATACTTGTGTCTGAGAAGCCCAGAAGAGAATGTCAGATCCCCTGGAGCAGCAGTTGTTGTGGAATGTTATATTAGGGTGGGTTACATTTCTTTATGCTGTGGAGCATTTGTTTGATGATGTAAAGCTGTGTTGCATTCTTTTATGTTGCATTTATCTTTTTTTTTTAAGATTTATTTATTTATTATGTATACAGTATTCTGCCTACATGCATGCTTGCAGGCCAGAAGAGGGCACCAGATCTCATTATGGATGGTTGTGAGCCACCATGTGGTTGCTGGGAATTGAACTCAGGACCTCTGGAAGAACAGCCAGTGCTCTTAACTGCTGAGCCATCTCTCCAGCCCCCTATGTTGCACTTATTTATCTCTGTGAAGCTATGTTACTTTGCCTGTCTAAAACACCTGATCATCTAATAAAGAGCAGAACGACAAATAGCGAGGCAGGAGAAAGGATAGGTTGGGCTGGCAGGCAGAGAGAATAAATAGAAGCAGAAATCTGTGGGGAAAAGAAGAAGCAAGGAGCAAGAGAACAAGGAGAGGAAGACCATGACCACAGTATCCTGACCTGCTTCCTGCCTATGTACCACCCACCTATGTGGGACCAAGTACATCCTATGCAGTCTGGGCAACCAACCTTGTGTACAGAAGTGAAAACTCCTAGCTTGTATTTTACATGAACAACAGACCCCAGCATTCCAGGAAGCTATCTGTCCTTGGGCAATTGGGGCTTATAGGTTTGTGTGTCCTTGGGTAAGCAGGGGTTCTAGGTTAGAGGCATCTTTATTTTATAGATCTCTCTTTTTTAAAATTATTTTTTATTGATTATTTGGGAATCTCACATCATGTGTCGCATCATACTCACCTCCCAGTCTTCCCATGTCTGCCCTCTTTCCCCTGTGACCCCTCCCCCCACAAAAAAACCAAGTCCATTTTATGTGGTCCATATATTTGCTGGAGCATGGTCAAATTCCCAGTGGTCAGCCCCGCTCAGAGGAGGATGAGTCTTTCTTTGCCTGCATCTGTGCCAGAAGTCATCAGCTGAGGCTAACTCTCCTATGCCCACAGCAATGCCTGCCCCATGCCTCCAATGCCCCCCATACCTGGCCAGTGAGGGATGGGGCCAGCTCTCCCGTGCCCATGGATATCAGTCGGGCTTTGGTGGTAACAAGGGCTGCAGACATCAACATGGCCCAATGGCCACATCAGGACCAATGGACCCACTCACAGCCCTCAGTGGCTACATGACCAAGAGCCTCAACTCAGTCTCTGGTAGTTACACAGCCACTCATATCAGCATGGTGCCTGAGGCCGCAAAACCCATGAACAGCACCAAGACATCAGGTAGCAGCAGAGAAGACATATGTTCACATGGATCTCAGGCTTCATTGAGGCCCATGCCAGGCCCAGTCTTGCTCTCTCTCTCTCTCTCTCTCTCTCTCTCTCTCTCTCTCTCTCTCTCTCTCTCTCTGCCTGAAACTTAGAGGTCCCATTTGAGTTCTCTGCTACTGCTCCAGCACCATGCCTGCCACCATGCTCCCTCCCCACCATGGTAATCATGGACTAGCGGGAGGCCTTGGCAGGTTGGAACAAGGTACCCTGGCGGGTGAGGGAGACAAGCCATGCAGACGCAATGGTGGGTTGTGGCATGGAGTGGTAGGAAGTCATTCTCACCGTGCAGACACACATTCATGTGGAAAGTTTATTATAATAAGAGGGAGTAGAGAGGGGGAGAGAGAGAGACAGAGAGAGAGAGAGAGAGAGAGAGAGATAGGAAAAGTGTTGCTTTTAAATAATAAGCGGTGCTGGTTACCATGTGAGGAAAGGTCAGAGGCACAACAAAACCCAGTATCAGAGCTTTATTGGGGAGGGGGGACAGAAAAGAGTAACCAGGCCTGGGAAGAGGCACGTGTGGAGGGGGAGGGGGAGGAGAGAGCAGGCAAGAAGAGAGGGGAGGAGTCTGTGTCCGGCTTTTTAAGGATTCCCCTGCACATGTGCAGGTGGGCTTACAGAGCTACACCACCCATGTGCTGGTTGTGTGACCTCGATTTGTGCAATCACGCAGCGTACTGACGACATAAGGCGTAATACCCCCTCTGCCTATTGCCGGTAGATCATGATGTAAGCTCTTATCTACTGCTCCAGTACCATGCCTGCCTATCTGCTGCCATGCTCCCTGCCATGATGGTCATGGACTAACCCTCTGAAACTGTAAGCAAGCCAAACCCTCAATGAAATATTTTTTTTTAGAGGTTGCCTTGGTCATGATGTCTCCTCACAGGAATATAACAGTAACTAAAAGACACATATGCTGTGGGATGGTCTTTCCGTATACTGTATGTGTTGATAGTATTGAGTAATCAAGAAGTTGTTTTTGCCTATGGTAAGGCAGGATAAGAGGCAGGTGGGAAATCCAAAAGATACTGGGAGAGGAGGGTGGAGTCAGAGCAGATGCCAGCCTGCCCGCCCAAGGAGCAACATGTCAGCAGATCTGTAATGAGGCATGGCCATGAGGCAAAACATAGATGAATAGAAATGGGCTAATTTAAGATGAAAGAGCTAGCTAGAAGAAGCCTGAGCCATAGACCAAACAGTTTGTAGCTAATTAATATTAAGCCTTTGACTGGTTATTTGGGTACCAGCAGGTGGGAAAGATTTATCTGGTTACAACTGATGCCCAGACATTTGACAAGAATTTCCACGTAAAACCTGAGAGTTTAAAAAAAGAGATTCTAAAACAGAGCTAAGAGCAGCTTCCTATTTTGTGTCTCTCATGCAGGCCAAGGTACAGAGATGCCATGGTATAGAGATGCTGCAGCATTTGAGATTGAGCAAAGCATGGTGGATTCCCACCACAATACACAGAGGCATCTCCAAGCCGCCCAGCACACTGCATCGCAGATTTAGCTTTTCTAGGCTGCACACTGCTTGGTGGAGGCATAGACCCACTACTTCCCAGAGTTGGTGGTGAGCATGCTCCCAGAGCTGGCAGTAAGTGTGCCTCTGCCATGTTGAAAAACTGAGCAGAGCAGAGCTATCAGCCATAACCACAGCTTCAGTTCTAGCCACGAAGCTTAAACAATTTATAAACTCTCCTGGTCATAAAAGAATTACAGATACACAATAGCACAGATTCAGAAAAAAAAAAAAGTCTAAACGTTTTATAGTGTGTGTGTGTGTGTGTGTGTGTGTGTGTGTGTGTGTGTGTGTAAAAATGTATGTAGGAAGAGACAGGAAAAGGAGTGTAGACAGTTATATAAAGAAATAGTTTTAAAAAACAAAGTTTTTAAGCCGGGCGGTGGTGGCACACGCCTTTAATCCCAGCACTCGGGAGGCAGAGCCAGGCAGATCTCTGTGAGTTCGAGGCCAGCCTGGGCTAGCAAGTGAGTTCCAGGAAAGGCACAAAGCTACACAGAGAAACCCTGTCTCGAAAAACCAAAAAAAATAAATAAATAAAAAATAAAATTTAAAAAAAATAAAGTTTTTAAAGAGACAGTAAAAGTATATAAAAGAAATAAGCCACATGAAGATGGAAAATACACAGAGTCTGGATTATGTATATTTTTGTGTTTTCTTTCAATTTTTTGACTGTTAATGAGCTAACAACAAAAAGACATTTGATTGTAAAAGGCTGCTAAGTTAAACCAACATACATATTTTAAAGGTATCTTGACTTCAAAATTTGGGCCTAAGGATATGTTGCTTTGGAAAAGAGGTTCTGCTTTTATTTCCACAGCAAATGAAAGGATGTGGATTCATTCTTTGTTAAGAAAAAAACAGATTTTTTTTTTCGTTTTTTTTTTTGTTGTTTGTTTGTTTGTTTTTCGAGACAGGGTTTCTCTGTGTAGCTTTGCGCCTTTCCTGGATCTTGCTCTGTAGACCAGGCTGGCCTGGAACTCACAGAGATCTGCCTGGCTCTGCCTCCTGAGTGCTGGGATTAAAGGTGTGCACCACCACCGCCCAGCTGAAAAAACAGATTTGATTGAGGAAGACCCCCTGAAAAACCTCCAATGGGAACAGATGTCCCAAATGATCCAACATTTCAGAGCACCTCTATTGCAGCTTCCTCTAAGCTCTGCATCCAGAAAGGCTTCAAGGCTGCTGGTTGAAATGATCCAGTCTCATAGACAATTCAAGTCAGGATTTGACCATAATCCTAAATTTTCTTTGGGTCCTCATAAAATTAACCACACCCCTAATCAGCAGGAAGTAGCCTAGAAAACTACAACCACATTCCCAAAAAAATTGATTATGGATATTTGTCATTGTTTAGAGGGTTGGTTACAAGTTGTTATTGGTAATAGTCAGAAAAAAAAAAAAGGCTGAACAAAGATTAGATTCAGGGATCTTGTAGAAAGAAAAGTGGGATATATAGAAATGATGGGAAGAAAAGGGTTAGATTATTAAATCTACTTTAATTAAAAAAAACTTAATTTTACATATTTTATATCAGTATGGATTTTAGTTTATTGATACAAATTTAAAGTTAATTTTATTATACTCTAAATTTCTACTCTTATTTAGGGTATTATGTATATGGAGCTCATTTAAAAATGTAATATATAATTAAGAAATATGGATTAATAGTCATCTATAATAGCAAACTTATAGTCATGTTAGGTATGTTTTCAAGGTCATACAGAGCTATATTTCAGATAGATAGGCAATCTTCAAACATTTCAAAGACCTCCAGAATATGACATTTAACATATTTTAAGACCTTAGACTTTTCTGGACAGTGAGACATGTCTGCTTCTGGCAGTACCAATTACTTCAAAAAAGAAGATGGGCATCAAAGAAACTCATTATGGAGTTTGCTTACAATATGGAAAAGGCTAGCCATTTGGGCAAGAAACTGCTCTTGCCTGGACTGCTTGACAAGACATTTATAAACTGGACATGCAGGATCTGTAGGAAGATGACCACTGAACTTTGCCAAAACAAGGCGGGTTGGTCCTTCAGGTTCCTGCTTCACAGAAGAAACTGCCAGACATTCTGCAGGACACAAAGAAAAATGACTTATGAATTTTGCTGATAGGCAGAACAGTCCTTCCTTCAAATTCCCTGCTTCACTAAAAAGTATGCCAGAGACTCTAGGCCTGTAGGCTAAAGACAGATGTTCCAATGTTGCAGAAGAACTTTGGGTGACTGACCAGGCAGCCAGATGTCTCTGTCATTTCTAGAATTTTGGAAGTTGCTTGCCATGCACTTCCTGTTTACTCAGATAATATCCTTCTGGGGTCTTTGATGGAGTTAAGAATAGATAGTTATAGTTTTCCTTCATTACAATAAAAGGTAAATTAGTTATTAAACTTTGGACTCACAAATATAAGATAGACGATAGCATATTTCCTTTAATTTTGCCAAATACAAGTAGACTAGATATTGTAACTGTAATTCTTGCTTGATAACTGTTCTATTGTATGTAATTTTATTATGTTAAAATGAAAACCTTTCTTTTTGATCAGACAGAAAAGGGGAAGTGCTGTGGGATGGTCTCTCTGTACATTGTGAATATGTGTTGCTACCATTGGTGAATAAATTAGCTGCTTTGGCCTATGGCAAGGCAGCTTAGAGGCAGGTGGGAAAACCAAGCAGAGAGATGGGGAGGAGAAAGGTGCAGGGTCAGAGGAGACGCTGAGAACCACCCAGGGAGGCAAGATGTGATGCAACAGAGGTAAAGTAGCGAGATACGGTGATACATAGATTAATAGAAATGGGTTAATTTAAGATGCGTGAGCTAGCTAGTAAGAAGCCTGAGCCATAGACCCAACAGTTTGTAATTAATATATAAGCCTCTGAGTAAGTATTTTATAAGCAGCTGCAGGACAGTGAATAGGAGGGATTTGTCCAGACAGACCTGGGGCCAGGAAGGATTGAGAAACTTCTGGCTACACACATATATGTATATAACAGTAAAAAAAAAAAAAATCAAAGCAAGAGAGGCTCTCAACTTGAAAGCCATGGGAGGAGTTTGCGTGAGGGTAGCTTGGAGGGGCTGGAGGAAGGAAAGGAGGAAGAAAGCGTTGTAACTCTATTTTAATTTAAAAAAATGAGGGGCATGGTGACATATACCTTTAGTCCTAGCACTTGGGAGACAGCCTGATATACATAGTGAGTTGTAGGACAGCCAGGGCTGCAAACAATAAAAAAGAAAAAAAAAAGAGAAAGAAAGAAAAGAAAAATAATTGAGAAAAATGTTATGAGATGGATGGGAGAGAAAAAAAAAAGAGGCAAAAAATTCTGATTGCCAAATAAAGAAATAATTGATAAACGTTAAATTGAATATAAGAAAATGTATTAAGAACAAAAAATATAACTGCTTTGTAAAAAATAAAATAAACTCGCCAGGCAGTGGTGGCACACACCTTTAATCCCAGCACTTTGGAGGCAGAGCCAGGCAGATCTGTATGAGTTCGAGGCTAACCTGTTCTAGAGAGTGAGATCTAGAACAGACACCAAAACTACTCAGAGAAACTCTGTCTCTAAAAACCAATAATAATAATAATAATAAAATAAACTCAAAGTAAAATACAGTATTACAGTAAAATACTAAAAGTACAGTAAAAAAAGAGAGAGACAAAACACGAAGTGTTAAAGAAACAAGAAAACATGAAATGTTACAATGTTTTTGTTTTTCTAGGTGGTCTAAAATTACAGTCTGTCCAGTGTAGAGGGTGGATGTCAATGGTTCATTTGATACGGTGAGTCTCACTTCCCACCATGTAGGCTGTAGGCTGGTGTTGAATCTTGATGGGCAAATGTCAGATGTCAGTCACAGCTGACTTCACCCCATAGCTCTCTTCTTCCTGTACCAGGAATCTCTGCTGGGCACACTTAGCTTTGCAGTCTGTGGGATGGGCAGGCACTCTCTGATAAGTTTTGAATCCCAGATTATTGTGTATCTGCCGCCTCCACTGCTGGTATAATAAGCCAATCAAACTGAATTAATAAATCCAGGTTTAATGAACAGAGCAAAGCAACTCCTGGGTGACTCTCAGGAGGGCAGGAGAGGAATCACATGGCAAATATGGTTGCCAGGTCTTAAACAGCCTGTAGGAGTGGTTTTGAGCAGCCCCAGGGAGGGCCTGACTTTTGGCAGGCTTTTTCAAGGGTAGGGTTTGAAGGAGGCAGCTTCGGGCAGGATTTGGAGGGGCCAATTCCAGGAGCTATCCCCAACAGTCTTAAGATGCCCCTCTCTGTACACTCTGGGATGGGGCATGCTCTGGCCAAGGTGAATGTTCTAGCCTGATGTTGAATGTTGGGGAAGCAAATACAGTACTGAAATCGTCATAGGTAGACCAGACCAAGCAGTTTTGGAACCCACTCACCACTGAACTTCCTGCTAGAGGAAACAGACTGTGGGTCCCAAGGCCTCTCCTGGAGCTTCAGAGTTGTGAGTCCCACAGGCAGTGAACAGACAGTTGGCTCCAGAATGTGGTCCACCTATTGACTTGAGGCTTGATGCTATCAGACTGTATGTATCTCAGGTGTGGGGGCCTGTTCCCAATCACCCAGGGCAGCGTGACTTCAGTATCACATGACTCCAGTAGCTCTGACCTCCAGAACTACTTCCTTTCCCCGGGGCAGTGGCAGATTGATTCCAGACTCAACCTGTGATTGATTCTTCCTTGTCCTCAGGTCCCCAGGGTAGCCAGTCTTAACCAATATGGTTCCCTCTCAATGTCACATCTGGCCATAGCTCTCCAAGACATAAGGGAGTGACAAAGTAGACCTCTTTTCCACTGATGACACATCACAAAAGAGTCACCGCCTCAGTGGTGATGGCATGGTGGGTAAGTCAGGCCAAGCTTGATTATCTGAGTTCAACCCTGGGACCCATATAAAGGAAAAATACCAATGCTTGCATGTGGTCCTCTGACCTCTATAGTATGAGGATTGTGCATGTGTGTTTACACACACACACACACACACACACACACACACACACACACACACAATCACCAATCAACACGTTAATGTAAAAAAAAAAACAAGTCTTATTTACTATCTGCCCAAACCCTGCAACTAGCCTCCAGGCTCGAAAGAATTGTGGGCTTTTACTGTGTATGGGACTGCCCGTGTGTGTGTGTGTGTGTGTGTGTGTGTGTGTGTGTGTGTGACTTCCCTCGAATCTATGGATCTACAAGGAAGGGAGACAGGACTGGTGGGACATTATTCCTCCTCTGTACCTCTACAATTCTCCTTTGTTCTATTGCTTCCTTTGAGATTTCCACGACCTTCCAGTCTTTCATTGGAATACTCTATTCGCTGTTAGCCTGACTCTTCTCACTGATTCACCAAGTCAGACAGAGGGGATTTCTTTTTCTTTTCTTTTTCTTGTTTGGTTTTTCAAGACAGGGTTTCTGTGTGTAGTTCTGGTTGTCCTGGAACTTGCTCTATAGACCAGCCTGACCTTGAACTCAGAGATTTGTTGGCCTCTGCTGCTAGTTATTTGGCGGCGCTCTTACCCTGTGAGGAAAAGTCATGAAACACGACAGAATCCACTAGCAAGAGTTTTATTAAGATAAGATAAGAGAGAAAGACAGATGTGCTCAGGCCTGCAGAAAGACACGTGCATAAGGAGAGAAGCCCGGAGTATGGCTTATAAAGGCTGGGCTGCGCCTGCGCACACTGGCCCATGTGGCTATTCCACGCATGTGTAGAACACGTGGTTGCGCTACGCACTTTACGCAACCATGCAAAGCCACGGGGTCCTGGTCATGAGAGACGTTTTGACCCGGAAATGGCTATTTTGACCTGGAAATGGCTAGGCGGAAGTGTCTAGGTCCACCGGGCATGCCCAACCATGGGGGCATGTTGTGAATTCATATCATCTGCTTCCTGAGCACTGTCTTGAAAAACCAAAATAACCCCCCCCAAAAAAGATATCCTCCACCACTACCCAGTTTAGAGGCAATTTCTAATTAACTGAGAAGTTCCACACAAAAATCTTATACCCTATTGAAATTACTATAACCATTGCATAGAACTATGAAAGTTTTCTTTTCTTCTTTTTGTTTGTTTGCTTGTTTTTGAGACAGGAGGCCGTCCTGGAATTCATTATGGAGACCAAGTGGCCTTGAACTCACAGAGATCTGCCTGCATCTGCCTCCTGAGTGCTGGGGTTCAAGACCATGCCCAGCTCCTATGGAACGTCCTTTAAAAAGTGAAAATAGACTCACCATATGCTCTGGCCAAGCCAATCACAAAGATGCCCACTGTGATGGTTAACACTGATCAATGACACCAGCTCTAGAACCACTGGGAGACAAACATCTAGGTAAGGTTTCAGGGGAGTGCTTGGATTGAGTAGAGGTGAGAAGACCTTCTTTAAATGTCGGGAGGCAGGATTCCACAAGCCGGGAAAATGAGACGATCACCAGCGTTCATCTCTGCCTCTAGACTGTATGTTCAGTGTGACCAGCTTCCTTTTGCCTTTCTTACACTCTCTAACTCCCAGCTAAAAAAAAATTCTTCTTAAGTTTCTTTTGTCAGGTGTTTTGTTAGAGCCACAGTGCTCGGGCATGCTCAGGTTTACTGCAGCAGCACTAATTACCATAGCAAGCTAACACAGTTAGCAAAGATGTCTATCAATGTATGACCGGCTACAAACATGTGGTGGGCTGGGGTAGTCAACATTCCATCATGGACGGGGGATGTCTCTCGGAGCCCCACCTCTCTCTGAGTGGCTACTGGCAAGTAATGGTGGCGGCCTGTGGTCTGGTTATGATCTTCGGTGATGTAGCCACTGGCAAGTTGTGTATGCTCCAGTAAACAACCTGGCATGCATGCTCACATAAGCAGCCCTAGTTAAACTCAGGGGTTTGCAAAAAAAAAAAAAAAAGAAAGAAAGAAAAAAGAAAGAAAGAAAGCAGCAAGGGAGATTTCTCGGAAAAAAAGAATGGATTCAGTGGGAGTAGGAAGGAGGGGAGAGTATAATGGAGGTGGTTAAAACAACAGATTAGATTAAATACAAAAATTATCAAAGAATACATTTTAAAGAGAAAAATGTGATACACACACACACACACACACACACACACACACACACACCATTCTTTAGCCAGAAAAGGATGAAAACCTCATTTGTGTTACAAGGGAAAGGGACATCATGTTAAGTGAAACAAATGAGGAGCCGGGAAAACCTATGTTCTCACCTGTTTGGGGGAAGCTGAAAAAGTTTATTGCACGCGTGCACGCACACACACACACACACACACACACACACACACACACACACACACAGTAGAACAGAGGGCAGTGGAGTGGAAGGGGAGGGGGAGGTGACGTAGTGAGAAGGTGGATGATGGGTACCCAAAGAGTGAGAGAAAGGAATGTAGTTTGTGTTGGTTTGAAAGATAATGTCCCTCACAGGCTCATGTGTTTGGATATTTGGCCACCAGTTGGTGGCACTGTTTGGGGAGGTCTAGGTGGTACGGCCTTTCTGGAGGAAGTATGCCACTGGGGGCAGGCTTTGAGAATTTAAAGATTCATATCGTTTATTGTTTGCTCTTTCTGCTCTGTGCTTGTGCTTTAAGATGTGAGCTCTCAGCCACCATGCTTGCCTGCTGCCACGCCTCTCTGCCTTGATGTGATGGACTCTTATCCCTCTGGAACCACAAGCCCAAATAAACCCTTCCTTCTATGAATTGCCTTGGTCCTAGTGTTGTATTATATTAACGGAAAAGTAACCAATACATACTTCTAATAGTAAATAGCACCAGAGGGAAGCTACAGTTCATTACAATTAATTTTACATTTCTAAATAAGAAGAATAGAGTTGGAAGATTTTCACCACAAAAACATGAGTGTAGATGTAATTCTGAACAGTTTTATTAAATAAGAAACACAGAGCCAAATGCAGAGTTAAAAGCCCAAGAGGTCAGGGCAGGAGCCAAGAGCTAAAACCAAGACCACCTTCTTATCCCTCGCTGTCATCCTTCCCCTCAGAAAGAGACCTGCTTCCTGTGTGTCTGTCTTTTTATTGACTTTCTGTTCTGCCTTCTCATTGGCTGTAAACCCAACCAAATGACCTCCTCGTCACTGCCTGTCTATATAGACCTCCAGGTCTCTATGGTTGGTATTGAGATTAAAGGTGTGTGTCTCCATGCTGGAGGTATCCTTGAACACACAGAGATCTGCCTGTCATGTGATTGGGATTAAGAGCGTGTGCTACCACTGCCAGACTTCTGCTAAATGGCTTGCTATTAGCTCTGACCCCCAGGCAACTTAATTTATTAACATAAAAATAATGTCACATTTCAGCACAAATAAAATATCACCATACATGAGAATATTAAAGGAGATGGAAATTATAATTAGCCTGATTTGATCATTGCATAGTATACTATATATGTTTCAAATTATAACACTGTACCATATTAATAAATACTAATGAATGTTAATTAAAAAGAAAAAAGGTTGCCATCTGCCTATCTGTTGCTCAGGTTTCTGTTGTCACTGGTATTCAACAAGCCAGGTCAGCACAGCCTTCTGCTTGATATATTTATGTTTAACACTTTGCCCTCAAGGAATCAAAATGTTTGTGTTTCCTGGAGCCTCTGACACTGCAAAAATAATGTCATATGTCCCGCACAAGTGAAGCTAAGTCCCAAGATTTCCCTTTTATATATATTTTCCTACATAACTGAGATTTTAATACATGCTTCATTTCTGCTTTTGGTGCTCTTCAGTCTGAGTCCCTGAAGCTTCCTAAAGTATAAATTTGCAATTTAGGTAGGCACTGTCTGGAGACAAAGATGGCACTCAAAATAGGTTCATAGCTGGAGTGGCATGCACACTGACCAACTAGAATTCTGGCTGGGCTGTTGTAGTAGTGCCTATTGAAATGTAGTTGGGCCAAACCCCCTCCTCCCCAGCATCCACACTTCCTTGCAGTCTTTCTGCTAAACCTCTTAAGTAAATCACCTCTTGGCACCAGAACCCACCCATTTGCCAGATATGCTAAGACGTGTTTGAAGCCCAGTGGTGGACAGAGTCTGTCCTGTGCTGTGATTGTGATATTTGAATGCTTCCAATTTAAAAAAAAAAAGGCTCTCAGATTACATTGTAGCAACAATAGTGGACAGTTTTGGAATGTTACAAAAAAGTCCAGTAAAGTAACAAATTATTTTCAAAACCCTTTTTATTTTGGACATGTTCCCTGAACATTTGTCCCATATGCAAATATTTTATAAAATTATAATTTCAATGATATCACTAGGTGTCATATTTTCAATGGCCATTATGCCACTCATTCTGCCGATATTTACCAAGAATGTGTGCCCAGAATCAGTGAAGACCAGAATAATTTAAGTATCCGTACAAGTGCATTTAAGCTGGAAGAAAGCTACATGTGTGTATCCTCTTTTGTTAAATGTTTCCTGAGTGCTTTCTCATTATTGTTGTTTCTCCTGGTGCCGAGAAATTTCACTTGAACTCCTTGGCTTAGCAACAGTCTACTTCAGAGCTCCAGCTTGTGTGACTCTGCATGCGATCTGATTTTAATTGTGATCTTTTGGCCTTGGAAATATTCTAAAACACAAAACAAAAACAAACAAACAAACGAAAACTAACGGAACAGACTAAAGTTAGCTTTAAAAACATACACAGAAGTTTTCTCCTGCTGTGAGCAACTATGTCTCCCACCATACTGGCACAGTTCTGGGCACACAACAGATGAACAGTAAGTACTTTCTGGCCGACTCAGGGTACTTGTACTGAGTCTTTTCACATTATCTATACAAGTCAGCAGCTTTTATACAATCACAATCAAAATGCTTCATGTTAAAAACTATCAAAAATATTTGAGAGCCTTTAATTTTAATTTTTGAGACAGGGTCTCTCTGTATAGTCCTGACTGGCCTGGAACTCACTATGTAGACCAGGCTGGCCTTGAATTCTCTGTGAAGTGCCTCTGCATGGGTGCTGGGATTAAAGACATGTGATGGAGGGCTTAAGAGCACTCACTGGTTGCTCTTCCGGAGGTCCTGAGTTCAATTCCCAGTAACCACCTGGTGCATGGTGGCTCACAACCATCTATAATGAGATCTGGTCCCCTCTTCTGTCATGCAGGCATACATGCCAGCAGAACACTGTATACATAATAAATAAATCTTAAAAAAAAAAAGACATGCAGTGGGAACTGAACCTGGATCCTCGGCAAGATCCATAACAATTATGCTCTTAACCACTGAGCCAACATTCCAGCCCCTTACTTGAGATATCCTTCGTAAGGAAAAAAAAAAACCCAAAAAACAAAACAACAACAACAAAAAAAAACAGTTGCTGTGGATATCGCTCTATATAAATAAAACACTGATGGCCAGTGACCAGACAGGAAGTGTAGGCGGGACAAGGAGAGAGGAGAATTGGAGAAACAGGAAGAAGCGGGGAGAGACACTGCAGCCACCGCCAGGACAAGCAGCATGTAAAGATGCCGGTAAGCCACCAGCCACGTGGCAAGGTACAGATTTATAGAAATGGGTTAATTTAAGATATAAGAACAGTTAGCAAGAAGCCTGCCACGGCCATACAGTTTATAAGTAATATAAGCATCTGAGTGATTATTTTATACGTGGATTGTGGGACTGCGGGGCTTGGTGGAACCTGGAGAAAAGCCCTCCAGCAACAAACAGTATTCAAATTTTCAGAAAGTGCAGGATCATGATGTGTTCAATGATATTAAACAGACTGACTTTCCAAAAGCAAACCTGAGCTGATATTTGAGCTGTCTGAGTTCTGTTCAGCTAGTTTGAGAAATAATGTTTATTTCCCCTAATTTATTATACTCACTTGTCGGGTGTTCTGTGTTGCACAGGGCGTTCACAGGAGAGTCACCCCAGAACATAGTTTTAGGCTCTCTGGCAGAAGGGAGAACAGTTTCTGTGAACTGAACGTCAAGCCTCCGTTCAGAAGCATATTTACTGATTGTACACAAAGGCTGTGTTTGGGGTACAACAAGTTCCTCCTATCAAAGCCCGTTTGATCTGTTCTGTATGTTCTCGGAAGGAAATCGCCACGTCCCTGAAAACTTTAGTCCTTACTCTGCACTGTTTGCAGCAGCCAATAATGCAAGACCTCCAAGTGTGCATGGATAGTCTTGTGACCAAGGTCATGCAACTTCCTCAGAAAAACAACTCTATAAATCATAGAAAACAATCACTGTTCTCTCCTATGATTTCTTTAAGGTCTAGGTATGTTCAACAAACAGCTGATATATTCTACAGTTAGTTACCTTAGATACAGTAAGAAACTGTTTTTTGTTGGTTTTTTGTTTTTGTTTTTTGAGACAGGGTTTCTCTGTGTAGCTTTGGATCCTGTCCTGGATCTCTGTAGCCCAGGCTGGCCTCAAACTCACAGAGATCCGCCTGTCTCTGCCTCCTGAGTGCTGGGATTAAAGGCGTGGGCCACCACCACCTGGCTTGAAGTATTTGTTTTGAGAATATCTCAGGCTCACATTTGTTGTTATATCTGAAAACACAAAAAGTCAAATTGCCTAGAATTTGTTTTAAAAAGTGTGTTTCTAGTATTCAGTTAACATTATTTTCAATTTATGTAAATTCATTGATTTAATTCAAGGTGAAAATAGTTGCTTTTTCTCTTTTTTAAATAATCATTTATTTATTTTATGAGCATTGATTGGTGTTTTGCCTGCATGTATGTCTGTGTGAGGCTATCTGATCCTCTGGAATTGGAGTTACAGACAGTTGTGAGTTGCCATGTAGGTGCTGGATCCCCTGGAAGAGTAGCCAATGTTCTGAACTGCTGATCCATTTCTCCAGCCCCTTGCTCTCTCATTTTAAAAAAGCTCTTTTAAAAAATATGAACCAAACCAGGCGTGGTGGTGCAAGCCTTTAATCCCAGCATTGGAGAGGTAGAGGCAGGTAGATTTCTGTGAGTTCAAAGCCAGCCTGGTCTACAGAGCCAGTTCCAGGGCCGTCAGGGCTGTTACACAGAGAAACCCTGTCTCAACCTCCCCCCTCCCCCAAGAAAAAGAAAGAACAGAAATGGGGTAAAATAAAATCAAATTACTTCAAAATATTCTAGCCACTAATAATATAGTAAAACACATGATTATACCTTTAGGAACAAAAATGTGACAAGCATACAAAATGAAAAGGATTTGTCTCATTCCTTTGGATGTTAAAATTATTTATACGGTCTGTCAAAGGCTTTATAGGAAATGTAATGCAGCCAGTCTCCTCACAGTGGCAATGTTTCAAACACTCTCCCTCTCTGCTGGGGTGCACCCACTGCTTTCCCATTTGGGCACCCTTGGTTGGTTCTAAGACCCCATGACCAAGCACGCTGCTGTATTACCCCGAGGAACATTTTTCACCACCAAGGAAAACCACACAATGCAGGTTATTGCAGAGCCTTTCTCACAACGGAGCCTGGTCTGTAAAGTACCATCCACCATTCTCCAGTCCACGGTACAAAGCCCAGATTTCTTGGTGTAACATTCAAAGCTCCCTCGGATCTGACCCCACAGCACCCTTTACACCTTATCTCCCATTAGTCTCCTCTATCAGCTTTCCGTTTCGGCAAAACTGGTTTTTCTGAACTCAGATGAACAGGCACACGCACTGTCCTTAATTGCTCTGACAGCTCCGGCCCCTAGGGGTTTACTGAGGAAGGGCTTTGTCTGGCAGGCTGGGATTGAAGCGTGACTTATTTCCCCTTTCCTTCCTTCATCTCCAAATCCTTAGCCTCACTTCAGATCGTCGGGTCCTCCGTTCATGCAACTGATTTGAGCACGAGTTACAACCCTGTTAGCATTTTTATAAACTACTCCCCCATTTTAAAAGATTTTTTACATGAGTTTACTAACAAAATTATCCCAATTTGCATCATTTGAAATATTTACTATCTATCTATGTGTATCAGTGGAAGTCTGTGTACACGTGAACGTGCACACAGGGGCCGTGGCGGCTCAAAGAGGATGTTGGATCTCGGAAAGCTGGAGCTGGTTTTGAGCGGCTGGATGTGGGTGCCGGGGACTGAACTTGGGTCCTGTGGAAGAAGAGCAAGCACTCTTGAACACTCAGCCATCTCTCTGGCCCCTGGCGTTTTGTGTTCCACCGGCACTGTTTCGTAGAAGCATTTCTGAGTTACCTTTTGTTGGTTTTTGAGACAGGGTCTCACTATGTGTAGTACTGGTTAGCCTGGAACCTACTGTGTAGGACAGGCTGGCTTTTGCCTTCAGAGTGATAGGATGTTGCATTTATTTTTAATGGATGCTTCATACAGAGCTAATACAGCATAATTTACCCAGTGAAGTAATATCTAACACGGCTTTCTTTATTTTCTACCTGACCCTACATGCTCCATGATCTCAAACTACCTCCAAATTTCTGTATTCCTGATGCATAGATCTCTGACACCACGTAACATTGTTTTTCTTTGAATGTTCTTTCCTCCTATATTGATCTGGAAAATAACCCTTGTTTAAACTAATGGTTTATGACCTTTCGTCCGTGGATTAACATAAGATATACAGATAAAAAAAAAAAGATGAAAGGTATAGTAAGTGAAGCCTCAAACATCGTTATTTAAAGCCCCACATCGGGTGGCAAGAAGGTGCTTGCTGTCATCCTGACAGACTGAATTTGATCCTCTGGACCCATATGGTGGGAAGAGAGACTGACTCTCCTAAGCTGTCCTCTGGCCCTGAAGGGACTAAAGAAAACCACGGACCAGGACTCCAGCCTTAGTGGCCCTAGAGGGCAAGGCAGGGCTGGAGCTTTCGCTTTACTGGGCCCAGTGCCTCCTGAGAGACTGGGTCTTTAGTTCTATGCTCTCAAAGGTCGGCATGGACCTCAAGTCCCAGTGGTCACCAAAGGGCTAGCAGTCTATTCTGAGGTCCCAGAGGTTACTTTGGGCCCATGATTCTAACCACAGCCCACATCCAGTACACAGACTTCATTGAGTCTGGTGTCTGGATTTCTGCCTCAAGCAAGTTCACAGAATCTAAATAAGAAATCAGGGTTTTGACTCCATTTGGTCGCCATGGTGCTCAGTGTTTGGCCCCACCCTTGGTCCTACTGGTACACAGCCAAGACAGGACCACGTCAGTGGCCTCATTCAGCAATCAGCATTAAGGGGCACTAGTCTCTATAGCTGATCATCATGCAGCTATCACTCTAGGAAGAGCAACAGAAAACAACAACAAATAGATGGGCAAGGCAAACTGAAAGACAAACTGACCGGCCAATGAGCAAAGCCCAAAAAAGAAGAACAAAGAACAAGACACAACCATCTCCTATGATCCATCCCCAACTGGATAACTCTCCTATAAGATAGTAGAGATGGCAGAAATGTCAAGAAAGAATTTAGAGGATTAATGATCTTCTAAAAAGAATTAATGATCTCCAGGCGGTGGTGGTCCACACCTTTAATCACAGCACTCAGGAGGCAGAGTCAGGCAGATCTCTGTGAGTTCGAGGCCAGCCTGGGCTACCAAGCGAGTTCCAGGAGAGGCGCAAAGCTATACAGAGAAACCCTGTCTCAAAAAACCAAAGAGAGAGAGAGAGAGAGAGAGAGAGAGAGAGAGAGAGAGAGAGAGAGAGAAAGAATTAATGATCACATAGAAGGCTCAAACAGATGCATGCCTGACAGAACTGTATCCAAGACCTAGACTAGACAGTGCCTAAAATAAGTGACACTTTAAAATGGAGGAGGAAATCTAAAATATGTGTGGGTGAGTGATTCATCAAGGAGACTAAAACACTGAATGAAAGAACCAAACAGAAAAACTAGAAGTGAAAGAGATGGTCAACCAAATAAAAAGCACATCAGAAAGTATCATGGAATGGGAGAAGTGTAGATAATAATACAAACCACACACACACACACACAAAGAAGAAGAAGAAGAAGAAGAGGAAGAAGAAGAAGAAGAAGAAGAAGAAGAAGAAGAAGAAGAAGAAGAAGAAGAAGAAGAAGAAGAAGAAGAAGAAAAGATACACGAACATTATTTCTAAGAAGTCTGGGATATATTCATGAGGTCAAATCTGAGCATTCATGGCGCAGAAGAAGGAGCAGAGATAAAGCCAATTGTAACAAACAGACTATTTAGTAAAATAGTGTAAAACATTCCAAATTTAGAGAATGAAGTACACATCCAAACACAAGAGTCATTAAGAGTTCCATAATAGACACAACAGAGAAGACATTCTCATGACACATGAGGCGTAGTGGTGCACGCCTTTGATCCCAGCACTCGGGAGGCAGAGGCAGGCGGATCTCTGTGAGTTTGAGGCCAGACTGGTCTACACAGTGAGTTTCCTGGTTTACACAGTGAGTTTCAGGAGAAATCCTGTCTTGGAAAAACAAAACAAAACAAAAATAAAACAACAACAAAATCAAAGCAAAGAAATAATACTAAAAGCAGCATGAGAAAAATGTTAATTCACATACAAAGGCGGATACTAGAATTACCCCAGGCATTTTCACCACCAACCAATCACGAAGGCTGGAAGAGCATGGAATGGAATATTTCAAGTTCAGATAACAAACAATTGTAAATCAAGAATGCTCTACCCTACAAAGCTATCTTTCGAAATAGATGTAGAAAACCGGGTGTTTTTAAGACAACCACAAATTTAGACAAATCATGACAATCAAGCCAGCATTACAGAAAATTCGTTTTGTTTTTTTTTTCTTTTTGCTTTTCAATAATGTATTTTAAATATTTCCTTCGCATTTAATCCAGGTACAATGAATTGAACATTTACAGGGAATTGAGCAGCACTTTATAACAAACACCCTGGCTCTCTTCCTTATTTTGTACTCTACAGAAAATTCTTAATGGAATACTATAGAGGGAGGAAGATGAAAGATAACCTCTTTTATGAGAATGCATGAAGGTGTGCACTCAAGAAAGGAACAAAACCAGGCGGTGGTGGCATTTGCCTTTAAACCCAGCACTTGGGAGGCATAGGCAGGTGGATCTTTGAGTTTGAGGCCACTCTGGTCTACAGAGTGAATTCCAGGACAGCCAGGGCTGTCTCAAAAAACCACCACCATCACCACCACCACCACCACCACCACCACCACCAACAACAACAACAACAGGAACAAAAAAACCCAAGTAGTCCCAGGAAGGACATAACTACATATAACAGCAAATCCACAAACTCTCAAAACTATTATTGCAGGAAAAGCAATGCACACAATCCAACAAAACCTGAACATTACCTAGCAAATTTATAGGAAATAGCAAAACATTTTTTATAATCTTAAATGTAAATAGCCTTCACTCACCCCCAAAAGACTCTGAGGGACTGGATTAGACAAGAACCAACTCTATGCTGTTTCCAAGAAACACATTTAGCTAGCAGCTAGCAAACATGGCCTAGAGTCCTATCAAAGGATGGACACTAACCATTGACTGGAAGCCATACACAAGCATGCATAGTTAACCTTTTATCTAACAAAGCAGACTTCCAACAGAAGTCTTCTGACTGCCACATATGTGCCATGGCATGTAAGCTGCCCTTCAATCTCCCACCATAAATGCATATCGGAATTTTTGTTTTGTAATTTTTTTCCAAGACTGGATTTCTCTGTGTAGCCTGCCTGTCCTGGAGCTTGCTTTGTAGATCAGGCTGGCCTTTAACTCACAGAGATCTGCCTGTTGCTGCCTCCTGAGTGCTGGGAATAAAGGTGTGTGCCACCATGATCAGCAACCCATCTTTTTTATTCCACTGTCCCTCCCCTAAAATCTTATCAGAGTCTCAGGTGGTACCTTCGAACATTTTGGCGACTGTGAAAGCTTCCTACTAGCATAGCTCTATGTCTAGCTCATCTCTGTGTAGGGTGTGTTTTGACTTTAATGATAGTGGATGGTAATTTCATATTTCAAAAGCCTTTCTTAACCTGGCATGGTGGCACACGCCTCTAATACCAGCATTTGGGAGGGAGACGCAGGAGGATAGGTACACAGGGCCATCCCTGGCTATGAAGCTAGTTTAAGGCCAGCCTCAGTGCTATGAAACCATGTCTCAAACAACAAACAAACAAAACCCCTTTTCTTTAAAGGGTGATGGGATGATAATCCAGGGTTAAAGCTTTATCAGGTAGGACTTAAAAGAAATATTTATTTTATGTGCATTTATTTGTACCTCAGTGTGTGTCTGTACCCATGTACATAGAGAAAGCCCCAGAGGTCAGAAGAGGTAAAGGATGCCCTGGAACTGGAGTTACAGATGGCTATGGGCTGCCATGTGGGTGCTGGGAACTGAATCCAGGTCCTCTGGAAGAACAAGTGCTCTTAACACCTTTTAAAAAAATGTTTTATCTATCTTATGTATATGAGTGATCTGTCTTATCTTCAAGCATACCAGAAGAGGGAATCAGATCCTATTACAGATAGTTGTGAGCCACCATGTGGTTGCTGGGAATTGAACTCAGAACATCTGGAAGAGCAACCAGTGCTCTTAACCCCTGAGCCATCTCTTGTGGTGGCTCACCAAGGTTTCCTAGTGAGAACTTACTCAGGGTCAGAAACTCTGAGCTTGCTTTACCCTGCAGGGCTGCATAATGGGATGATTTGGCCAGGGCATGGTTACTAGGTGTTTGGAAGGGTCTATACTTGGCTGTATGGTGTGCTTTGATCTTGCAAGGGGGAGTCTTTTGCCTCTCCCTTTGGCATTGTATAAAAAGCCCCTTTGAATAAAGCTCTGGGTGGCAAGGTATTGATCCAGGGCCATCCTGAAGCTATCATGTGTCTTTGACTTTCTTATCGTCTCCTTCTATCTTTCTATCTAATATTTCCTCATTCCTCTCTCCTCCTGGATGGCTTTCATTCATCTTCGTACTTCTGCACTTTTAATGCTTATCATGGTATCCTACAAAGAAGGTCATGAAGTGGACTTGAGTGTTTTGGTAATTTTGGATAATTTTCTAAAAAGAAATCGCTAGGGGAAGGACATGAAGGCTACAAGGATGGAAATCTCCTTTTTAGCTGTGTTTAATTTGAGCAAGGATGTCTAAGCTTGTTCTACTTGCAATCCTTTTTAGCTTGAGAAAATTTTACATGACTCCAGGTATATGGGGATATAAAACAGGTATACAGATGATGATTAATCATGAAGAAATTTATTTTCAAGCAATTTGTTTACATTCTTTACTTCCTTAAAAAAGAAAACTTGCATATGAATGAGATGTTATGTGCCTCTTTATTTTTACATAAAGAATTACATCTTAAGGCTGCTGAGATGGCTCAGGGGGAAAAGGTGCTTACTGCCTGGCATGGAGAAGGGCAGAACCAATTCCTGCAAGTTGTCCTCTGTCTTCCACTAGTGCCTTCACCACACAACTACATACATTAAGGATCAAGAATTACATTTTGGTGGAATATTTGATGCTGCATGATGTAGAACATCTTCAACATTTTTCAGTTGAATGATATTTTCATTTTATAATCATCACTGTTGAGAATGTCACTTAGTGTTTTATGGCAGTGAAGAGACACCATGACCATGACAACTCTTGTAAAGAAAAGATTTAACTGGGGCTGGCTTACAGTTTCAGAGGTTTAGTCCATTCTCATCATGGTAGGAAGCATGGGGGCATGCACGCAGACATGGTGCTGGAGAAGCAGCTGAGAGTTCTACATCCTGATCCACAGGGCAGAAGGGATGGAGAGAGCCACTGAACTTGGCTTGGGGTTCTAAAACCTCAAAACCTACCCCCAGTGACATACTTCCTCCAAGGCCATACCTCCTAAACCTTCGTGTCCCCCTCCCTGCCCCCACCATTTTTCAAGACAGGGTTTCTCTGTATAATAGTCCTAACTGTCCTGGATCTCGCTCTGTAGACCACACTGGCTTCAAACTCACAGCGATCCGCCTGCCTCTGCCTCCCAAGTGCTGGGATTAAAGGAGTGCACCACCACTGCCACCCAGCCTCCTCCTAAACCTTCTAAGCAGTGCCACTTCCCTGATGACTCAGCATTCAAATATATGAGCCAGTGAGGGCCATTCTTATTCAAACCACCACAGTAACTAGGCATCAATGTGTAGCACAAAACCACAAAGGTATGTTTAAGGTCATTTCAGAAATCGTTAGAAAATCTGCCCTAGTCCCAAGCCAAAATTCATTAACATTTTCTTTTTCTTTTTTTTTTTTGAGACAGGGTTTCTCTGTGTAGCCTTGGCTGTCCTGGAACTTCCTCTGTAGGCCTTGAACTCATGCCTATGGGGAGAAGTCCCACAGAACTATACCTGGTTTGGCTCTAGAGTGTTAGCACCTAGTTTTGATCTGCCTTTTGTGATTGTACCTTCTGTTTGAAGTCTTATCTGAGAGTTTTCCTAGGGGATCAAAGCCTATGTAAACTTAAGTTTAAGAACAACCCAGAACACTGTGGTATTCTTTGCTGAGAATTTGCATTTGGCCATGTCCCTCTGGGGGGCCTAGATAAGAAGCTTTGGTATACAGAATTGACGTGCTAAAGGTGTGATTTGTATAAAAATAAAAGGGCCCTTTGCTAAACTTTGGTGGACTAGTCCAGAGAGAGGAATCCCCCTGCAGCTGGGAAAGGCTAAAGATTCATCTTCCAGGTGCCTCAGTCTCTTGATTCCACAGACCCATGAGAACCCGTACCCACACCAGACATACAACACCTGCTGTCTCCCGAGTGCCGGGATTAAAGGAGTGCACCACCACTACCCATCTACAAAGAGCAATTTTTAAAATCAGGTATTTAGGGGCTGGAGAGTTGGCTCAGTGATTAAGAACCCTGGCTGCTCTTCCAGAGAGGACCCTGGTTCAATTTCCAGCATCCACATGGCAGCTCACAACTGTCAGTGAGTCCTGGTCCAGGCGATCTGATGGTGTATCTGTGGGCATCAGGCACAGACATGCATACAGAGGAAACACCCATACACATTAAACAATAAAATAATTAAGAAAATAAAATTAGGTATTCTAGGGGTGCTGATATGACTCATTGGGTGAAGTGCAAACATTAGGACCTGAGTTCAGATCCCTAGAACCCACATTAAAGCTAGCCTGTTTATGACCCCAGAGGTGGGGGACAGGGACTGGTGGATTCTGAGTGCACTGGCCACCCAGATGAGCTGAACTAGTGAGCTCTTGGTTGAGTAAGATTGACCTGTCCTTTCTTATTATTATTGGGAGTGGTGTGTGCCATGGTGTAGTCATGTGGAGGCCAGAGGGCAGTGTAATGGACTTGGTCTTCTTCCAGTGTCAGATGGATTCTGGGGAGGAATTTACGTAATCAGGCTTGTATAGCTAGAGCCTTTAACCAGTCCCTAGGGGATGTGGGGACTGTGTCAAGATAGAATCGTGGAGGAGAAAACTGTGGAGGCTAAGGACAAGGGATGTGAATACTGGTTCTGCTATGTTAATTTTTGTGGATCTTGGAAAAATCAGTTAACCAAGGCCTCAGTTGACCCAATCTGAAAACAGTACTTTATTTAAGTGGCAGGCTGGGGGTAAAGCTCAGTGGTAGAGTGCTCCCCTAGCCTGCCCATCACTGTGAAAAAAAAAATTTTAAGTTAGATAATATGTACAAAAATATTTGAAAGCATTACCTAAGCATACTAATACCATTTCCAATAGTTCCCACCATAGAGGAAGGTAAAGTAAGAGGTGTTAAAATTCAGAAAGCCACTACTGAAGGTTAAGTTTCAATATTTCTGCAGTCTTCATGCCCCAACCCTCCAACTCATTATGTAGACCAGGCTGGTCTTGAACGCAGCCATCTACCTGCCTCTGCAGTACTAGGATTGAAAGTGCATGCCGTGAGTGCCACCACACCTGGCCATCCTGTGTTTTGTTAAATAAACCCTCCCCTTCCCCAAGTCCTATTTGTGGACTGAAATGTGTATATTTTTTTCCTATGAAAAGGGAAACCTTGGACAGATTTTTTTAAAAAAAATTGACGAGTTAAAAATATCTGAAGGCAACAGAAAAGTTACTAATCATAACCTTAAGGTAGACTATTTTGGTACTAGTTCTATATATAAGAATAGTCATGTTGCCAGTTTCTATAAACTAAACATTTGTTATTTACTTTTCTGTTGGTATAATTAGGAAGGATTTCAAGTTTTGCATGAAAGCATTTTAGGAACAGTGTCAAAGGTCTTTCCTAATAGCTTGGAGAGGCACCACTCAAACGAGAAGGTTGCCAAACAGGGCGTTTGCTTTTAACATTCTTTACCCTCCCCCATGGCATCCAGTGACCTTACTTTAATTGTGAAGATCAGGAGCCTCTACTGCTCTTGGGATATCAGACCCATGCTAAGGGATGACTTTCCAAATTGATTGCCCGTGGGCACATCTTTCCTGAGCTTTTCCTTTGGTCTACAAGGTTTAGACATCCCACTTGCTAACACTTAAGATTTAGAGACCTCACACAAAAACAAAACGTTATGGTTTTGATAACAAAAAGGGAGAATACGATTATCTCAATGGTGGACCTGCGTTCCTACAGGCAATAAGCTGCTAAAGCTGAGCAGCTGCTCCCCTGAAGAGCATGGATGGGTACTCCGGTTTCCACATCGCCTAACATTCCCATTGTCTTCTACCAGGCCAGTCTCATTCATTCGCGTTATTTGTCAAGCCTCTGTAGACATCTGAGTCTGCAAACACTATCCAGACGTTGGCTGTCTCTCATCAAAGCTCACTTTGTTCTGCCCCAAGTCCCTCATCAGATTTTAAAGCAACAGCTAGGTAATCTGATCAAGTACGTGTACTTTTACATGTGCTTTCTGGAGATAGCATCTCAACAGAAAGAGACGACTATGCAGGTGGATATTACAAGCATCACGGGATTCCGATCAGGACTGCGAGTGTCCACTCTAATTTACTCTAGCTATAGTAGCCATACCACACAGTTCTCTGACGGACCAAGGCAATTGTGTCAATTGTAGAACAATGGACCCTGGACTACGTGTGAGACCTACTTAAGCAGCAATGTGCAGATCACCTAAAAGACGAAAAAGTGCTACGAGCTTCTGACTTGCGTTTCCTCGGAGGCTCCGGGGTAGCTGGGTCTGACCACATTTCCCCTCACCTGTTTTCGGGGTTGCTTTTAAGCTAGGGAGTCGCGCCCAAGGAGCGCGCGCATCTAGCATGAGCTCATCTCTCGGGGGCGTTTCCAGAAGGCCGGGCCTGGCTGCACGCGCCTGGCGCAAAGGGCCCCATGCTAGCAGCGGCCCCCCGCGATGGTCGGGCGCGGCTGCCCAGAGGCGCTGCCTCTCTGGAAGCTTTGTTCCCATTTGAGCGACTGAGGGTTCAACCCCAGCCACGGCGGCCCTAAGCCTCTCGGATGCTAGGCACGCGCGGAGGAGAGCCTGGGGGGGAAACACTGTAAGCCGCGCCCCGCCGAGCTCCGGGGGATGGGGACGGCCCCTCGCTCCGCTCGAACACTCCGAGTGCAGCCCGCCGACCGCAGCACTTTCAGACCCGCTGCACAGACAGCACGAGCGTCCGGTCGGAGAGCAGACGCAGGCCGACCCTGTCCGCCCGCTCCAGGGACTACCCGAGGCCAATCCCACTGCATCTAGGTCTTGCGATTGCACGGCAGTGAGCACCCATTGGCTGCCGCCACGGGCTCCTGCACCCTCCGTCTCCCTTTTGCGCACCCCCCCGCCCCGCGCGCATCGGCTCGACGCTGCAGACCAATGAGATCGCACTTTATAGACGCCCTCCCTCCGCTTTATTCTTCTCCCCGCCTCAAAGCAGGAGGGGAAGTTCTGACTGGCCGGATGGCCTCGGAAGCCCCCGTCCCTTCACCAATCACTGAGAGAGGTGCAAGCCCAGCGGAGCTGTCCAGCCAATGAGGAAACGGGCGTGGCGCCCCGCCGTGCAGCTCCTCCCGCGACTCGGGAGTTTCGCCGTCCTTAACTCTTGAGGCTTTTCCCTGCGGGCTGGCAGCTCTGATTGGCCGCCGTTGCTATTGTCGACTCTCTCCTCCAGCCAGCCAGAGAACAAGGCGATTCCCTTCTCCTTCTGTTCGGCTACCTTCGGCATTCCTCGCCGCCGGGGCGTGGTCTCCCAGCGGCGCCCCCTCATTGGTTATTCGGGCCGCTCGGCTTTTTCCGGCAGGCGCTGCGAGCCAGCGACGCCTTTGATTGGTTCCGGTGTGGGTTTCGGCTGCCCAGCCGAAGCTGGCGGGCGCGGGCTCGGCGGGCGATTCCCAGACGCCTGTTACGCGGGCGGCGGGGCGCTGGGCGGTGTAAGGCTGGGTGGGGGAGGAAGGAGGCGGAGGACGAGTAGGAAGGGGGAGGGGGGAGTGGGGAAGGGCTAGGCGGCTGCGCAGACGGCGCGCCTCGCACAGAGCAGCCCCCGACCCGGCCGAATGCGGGCTTGTGCCGCCGCCGTCGCCGCCGCCAGGGCCGAGTGACAAAGGAAGGCAGGCAGCGAGGAGGAGCCGGCCCTGCAGCCGCTGTCAGGGCTTCGGGCTCCGGGCACAGCGCGGACACTTCCTGAGCAGCCGCTGAGCAGAAAGCGAGGGGCGGAGGCCGGCCGTGCCGGGGCCGCGGACGGGGGAGGGGACCCCGAGGGACGGAAGCGGTTGCCGGGTTCCCATGTCCCCGGCGTATGGGGAGCAGTCAAGGAGCCGCTGCCTGGGGTCTGAAGGGAGCTGCTGCTGCCTCCGCCGCCGCCGCCATCGCCATGGCCGCTGGATCCAGCCACCGCCTGCAGCTGCTCCTGGCGCAATGAGGAGAGGAGCCGCCGTCACCGTCGTCACCGCCCGCCGCCGCTGACTCGCGACTCCGCTGCCCTCCGGTTCACCCGGCCGCCGCCGCCGCCGCCGTCAGACCGCCGGATCCCGCAGCCGCCGGAGGAGCCGCAGCGTTTGCCGTCGCATCTCCGAGCCATCTCCTCCCTCCTTCCCATCCCCCTTCTCTTCAAGCGTGAGGCTCGTGATCCTTCCGCCGCTTCCCTTCTTCATTGACTCGGAAAAAAAATCCCCGAGGAAAATATAATACTCAGAGTACTTATTTTCAATCAAGTATTTGCCCTCGTTTCACGTGATATATATATATTTTTAAGGATTCCACTCCACCCTTTTTCTCCCCTCCCACGAGAGGGAGGTGAAAGAATTGTATTTTTTCCCCCCAGCCCTAAATCATCTATGTGTTAAATATCAGTACTGATCTGTCTTGAAGGAGAAATACATCGCTCTCAATTTTTTTTTTAATTAAATAGCTATACAAAAGGAGTGAAAAGCCAAGAGGACGGAGTCTTTTTCTTTCTCTTTCTTGCGGGAGAACTTAATGCTGCATTTATCATTAACCTAGTACCCTAATATAAAACAAAAGGAAGAAAAGGATTAAGGAAGGAAAAGGTGATTCAAGAAGAGCCATCATGTCGGGGCGACCGAGAACCACCTCCTTTGCAGAGAGCTGCAAGCCAGTGCAGCAGCCTTCAGCTTTTGGTAGCATGAAAGTTAGCAGTGAGTATCGATTTTATTTTACACCCTTTCTCCACCTCACCATTAAGATAAGAAACCTCGAAATGCCAGGACCTTAAACGAGCAGACCTGATAGAACAATCAGAGGTGCTGGAAAGGGCAAAACCTGTCTGGAGTCAGGACGCAGCATCGCCTTTTTCTCCTCCTCCCATATCCGTACCCCATCCCCCAGCCTCATTAACCTTGAATCGAGAGATTATTAGTTTTATTTGGCTGGTTGGAATTGAAACTCGTTTTCTTACGCTCTGCTCGCTGCTGGTAGTCAGTCTTTTCAAGTGCTCCAGTGCCTCCAGATTAAAAAAGCAAGCGACGGAAGCATTCCCATGCCCATCCCTTTGAATAAAGAGGAGGACAAAACTTGATTAATAAACCATGATGTACATTTGCGGAGTATGTGTCTTCTGGAATGAGGGAGGTTATTTTAGTTAGCTCAGGTTATCATGGTTCTGTATTCTAAATAGAGATATTAAGTGTCCCAGGCTCCTAATATTTCTTTTTGCCCGTGTGACCATCCAAAGTATTTCTTAATCTGGGGATGAACTTGCTTGGTAACCCACATTCATTTTGGAGGCAAGCTAGCATCCATCCCTCACTCACCGGGGGGCCGGTGGAAGCTGATAAGTACCCAGATAAATATCCGAGCAGTTGCATCTCTAAGTGCATTGTCTTCAATTGGTTAAGTGGTTTAATGTGTTATCTCTTAACCTTCCTGTTTTGACGTCGCCAATCTGCCACCATATAATTTGTTTAATCAAAAGGTAACTTGGAAGTAGATTCAACTTTTGATTGAGGTTGTGGTATCACTGTGCCAAATACTAAGTCAAGTGTTAATTGTCACTGACTCATTGTCATTGAAGTTTAATTTTGAGGTGCCATTGCGTTCATTACGCGTTAATTTTTAGAGTGCAAGTGCATACCCTTTGAGGATTATTTAAAATGTATCAGTACCTGTCACTGTCTTTTGTCCGCGGATCTGTGCCGAAAAGTCTGTGTTCTTGAAGTGTTTGATCTACTGAGTATCCAGTGTTCAAATGTATCTATTTGTGGAGATGTTTATGTGGCATTTAATGACAGCTTTTTTGAACATACTTGAAGATTCTGGCAAAAATCTCTCCTTTCCTTATCCTGTGAGCCAGAAGAGTGAGGACAGAAAAGTCCTTTGCTGCTGAGATAACTGGAGAACTGAGATTTTTAAAAAGGCAAAATGTATGTGCTATTACAGGAAATTGATGAAGCAGTCGGAAATGATTCCTTTCAGTTGCACCCAAGACTTCAGTGCATGTGTTTTGGAACTTGCCCGAAACTGGGTAGTCCAAAGTGATAGCTGAATGGGAAATATTTTTGCAAGTTAACTTTTTTCCTTCAGTGACTAGCTAGTTTAGAACTCAGGGTATATGAAGGGGGAAGCTGATTTTGCATCTTTCCGGGCAGAGTCATGCTTTCTAAGCACTTTATGGAGTCACTTGAAAGGAATTTTAAAAAATTTTAGGGTAATTTTCAGTTATGATGTAGACCTCATGATAGCTGCTGAAGAGCCTTTCGTGGTCCGTCAGTATTTGTGTGTTGTATGCTTTGGTTAGTGAGACCAATCAGTCAGTTTTAGACAATCCATTTATTAGGTTTATTTCAGAGATCTGTAACGACAGAATAGAATACCAAACATTGGGGACTTTTCCTGTTGTTTCAGGATTTTCTTTGAAAACAACTTGTTAATTCTTGATAGAGATTCCCTTAGGATGGAGTAAATCTGAGGAGTGTAATTTTAAAGTGTTTTAATTTCTGTATTACCATATCAGTGCACATTAAAAAGATTTTAATGTTAATTTAAAAAAGTTTAATGCTAATTATTTATTTGTTATTTAATAACCTCGATGTTAAGATTAAGGACGTGCAGATGAAAGAGGCTGGCATTTGTTAGGGTGCTGGTGTCCTAAAGGGACTCTTTCAAAACCTTAGGTACATAAGGCATTAAAGTCCTTGTCCCCAGAACCTTTGGTGGTAAAGGCATACATTCAGAAAATGGTGAAGACTGTAACATGATAACTGCAAGATTATAAAATGCAGATTGAATCAGTTGTTCAGAGGGACAAAGGAAAAAGGGGTGGTGAGAAGGAAGGGCTGGAGCAGGAGGATTTCTGCAGAGAAGGCACGTTTTAAAACAGGTGCTGGGGGAGGTTTGAGATGGAGAAGCAGGCCGTGGTGTAGGTAGAAGAGGAGGCGCAGCCTCAGAGTCCGTGTGTTACATGGGAGGCGGAGAGCAAGTTGGCGGGTCTCAATTACTGGGGCCTAAGTAGGCAAACCAGGGGATGGAAATGGAGACTTAGAGGAAAGTTAGTTCATAAAGAACAAAAGAGGCCTGTAAAAATTTGGGTGGGGATCTAAGAGCAATCTGCACTAACTGTGGATTTGCCGAACAAGATGTTCCAAGGTGATCTGGAGAGACATAGACACCTCTTTGGGAGATGATAGACTCGGTTATAAATCATGAAGCAGAATGTGAAAATGGGTTGAAAGGAACAGATTTGAAGACGGAGTGAAAAGCTGGCAGGACTCCTGCACTGGACTGAAGGGGGGGAATATTTGTGGAGTCAGGAGTTAAAAATAAATTCTGAGGTTATTGGTCTGGAAGACTTGACCGCTGAGTTCCATTGCTCATTGTAATGGGCAATTGAGAAAATGCTGAGATGAGAGGGTAGATGAGTTCAGATTTAAAAATGTCATCCACAATAGGTTTCCTTGAAATTCAGCAGACAGCAGTTAGTTACTGGCAAACATACGTAGCTTTCTAGTTTGTTAATTGCAATTTCTCATCTTTGCTCACAAATGTCAAATTTGTATTTGAAAGCAGGAACTAGAGGTTTATATTTAAATACTTTCTTTTCTTTTCTTTTCTTTTCTTTTCTTTTTTGAGACAGGGTCTTTCGATGTATCCCTGGCTGTCCTGGAACTCACTCGTTACGTAGACTAGGCTGGCCTTGAACTCACAGAGGTCCCTCTGCCTTTGCCTCCAGAGTCCTGGGATTGCATTAAACATTTTAGATATTTTATGTAGCCTTAATCTTTGGGTCATTCTTAAATTTATTTTTCACAAGTAATGATTCTTAGGTAAATTTTGCCTGTAAAATAATAATGATCTTTTTGTATTATTTAAAAGTTGATTACAATTTATTATTACTATTATTATTATTATTATTATTATTATTATTATTATTATTGGTTGAGGCATTTGTCCCAAGTCTAAATAAGTATATTTCAAATACTTTTTACTTGCTGTAATGAAATCTCCAGATTTGCATATGATTAAATGAATATCAACATATACACAGGTTTATTCTTTAGAATAATGCCTTTTACTCAAAATACAGAAAGTGTATGGTAATTTTGGTTAAAATTTTGTCAATAAGTGCTTATGGTGAACTATTGGAAGGAAATTTGACTAGTTGCCCAGCAGGCGGATCACTGAGTTCAATAAGGCCAGCTTGGTTTCCATACCAAGGCAGTTCCAGACCAGCCAGGACTGCATGGACAGACTCTGTCTGAAAACAAAAATTCATTAAGGAAGACAAATCAATTTGTAGTTGTATAGTGTTCTGCAGTATCAAATTATACTGTTTTAAAATCAAAGACTAGTTAGCAACTTGGAGGCTTTCTAGTTTCCAAGGAAGGTTTGTTTCCTTGTGGGATGCAAAAAATAGGTTAGTAGGAACTAGGTAATTTTTTCTTTTCCTTTTTTTTTTTTTTTTTTTTTTTTTTTTGAAACAGGGTTCCCCTGGAACTAGCTCTGTAGAGATAGAGATCCCCCTGCCTCTGCCTCCCAAGTGCTGGGATCACAGGCATGCACCACCCCGCCGGGATCACTACCTAATTTCTTGATTTTCCCATTTGATGGAGGAAAAAATTGTTCACATGTGAGATTGAAAACCAGGACCTTGCTTTTTCAGTTCTATCAGCTAGACTGACTCATAGTTCTTAGAGGCTTAAGATATCTAGGTAAGATTTGCACAATCTTTTGTTGCATACACCTTTAGAGTGCTAATCATCAAGTAGCAAGCACTACTCTGAAACTTTAAAGGGGCCCAGCGATTTAGCAGTTTGTTATGGCTGATTGGGGACTGCATTTAGAAGAGGAGGAGGCTTCTCATATTCCTAGCCCTTCAGATGGTCCTTGCATCCGGTTTCATCAGTCTCTTATATTGGACCTGAGTCGCAAGTGTGGGATTTTGTTTTGGGTAAACAAGGCTGGGAGAGCCAAAGTCATGAAGGACTAGCAATGTATTCAGAAAGAGATGGAGAGGCTCTTATTTTTGTGTGAGCTTTGTGCATAGAGAGGACTGAGAAATGGATGCCGGCCTTGGTGTCATAGCTCCTTTTGTTCTGTTTATGTTTTTGTTCCATGCTTACTATTAAAAACATTGCATCTATTAATTTAGCGTGCGTCTATGTGCATGTGGGGGTGAGAGGCGTCAGTTCTCTCTCCTTCCACAGTATGGGTGCTGAGGCCTGGACTTAGGGCATCAGGTTTGGTGGGGAGCACTTTTACCGGCTGAGCTATCTTTTCTTCCATATTTTTAAATAAGATTCAGGGGCTCGAGAGACAGGGATGAGGAAAGGCAGGACGTGAGAATAGTGCCTCTTGGGATGCTCCACCCTGCGATGGAGAATGGGGAGCAGAGGTGCATGGGTGTGACGGTAGTGAGACCTGACAGGACCAACCTGATTCCCCAGGCACTCTTCCACAAAGAGCGGAGTCACTCTAAGAAAATAAACTTGTTGGAACAGTTAGCATCGTTTTCTGCCTGATCTTTCAGGGCTGTTCCAGTGGTGGTAAAAAGGAAAACTATGCATAAGTCGAAGAAGAGAAAGAGTTTCATGGTACATGGAGTTTGGTGTGGATGTGGCAATCTTGGTGTCTAACTTTGGTTTTACAGGTCTTTCTTGGTTGTTATAAAATTCGCCTTTGAAAATTTTGAATATGATGTAGGAAAGCGTGTTTATGTAAAAACTGCTGTGCATAGAGAAGCAAGGAAAAACTGACCACTGAAGGGGAACCATGTTTCCTGAAGTTACCTTACTGTTAAGTTTACGGATGGAGGCTGGTGGCATGGTTCAAAAGGTCAAGGCTCTCGGTGAAGGCCTCAGTTTGACCCCAGGAACCACACTGTGGCACCAAAGAACCGCCTCTTTCCGGTTGTCCTCTGCCCTCCATGTGCGTGTTCCTTTGCATAAATAAATGTGGAAAGAGTTACATTATAATCGAAGGGATAGTTATCCCATGCTAGTATTTATTACTGGGTTTTATTCTAGTTTGGTTTTAAGCAAACAGTGTTCAGAACATACCTGACATTCAGTAAAATTGCCAAGAAGACATGCTTATGTCTTACAAGTCCTTGGTCTGGTGCCACTGACAAAGACACAGCTTGCTAGATTTGCGTCCTGAGCTTATCTCGCCACCTTTGCTTGTGTTTTGGAGAAAGAGGATTGGCAAGTTTCAGGTTTATAAATGGTCAGATCTTACATTTGGGTGTCGCATGGTTTTCACAGCATTTTTGATGATGTATTTCTCTTGGGAATAATTTTGCCAAATCACTTTTTTTGTTTCCATGATATAATAATATAATACATATAATATATATTATATATAATATAATATATAATGGTGTACGAGGCTAGTGCCACCATCCTCATTGAGTTTTATTTTCATTTGTATTTACATGTGTGTATGGATGGCTGTGTGTGCAGGTAGGAACCTGCTGAGGCTAGAAGAGGCCTTCAGATCTTCCCAGAGCTGTAGTTACAGGCAATGTTGAGCTCTCCATGTGGATGCTAAGAACTAAACTCAGCCTTTTGAAAGATCAGCAAGTGCAGTTAACCACTGAGCTCTCTCTGCAGCCCTTTAATCCCCCATCCCCTCTTGGTTTTTCAAGACTTGGGTTTGGCTGTGTAGCCCTGGCTGTCCTGGAACTCGTTCTGTAGACCAGGCTGGCCTTGAACTCCTCAGAGATCCGCCTGCCTCTGCCTCCCAAGTGCTGGGATTAAAGATGCACCAACCCCAAATTTTGTTTTTGTTATTTTTTTGTAAATAAGTATTTTTCTTTACTGGTTTATTTCATGTGTATTGGTGTTTTGCCTGCATGTATGTCTTTGCATACATACAATGTATGTGTCCTCTGGCCCTCAGAGGCCAGAGGAGAATTTTAGATCCCCTGAGACTGGAATTACAAACAGTTGTGAGCTATGATGTGGTTGCTGGGAACTGAACTCAGGTCTTCTGGAAGAGCAGCCAGTGCTCTTAACTTCTGAGCCATTTTTCCAGCCAACACCTCCCTCTTTTAAAATCTGAGACCAGGTTGCCCTGATTGGTCTTGAGTTTACTCAGGCAGGCTTTGAACTTGTGATCTTCTTGCCTAAAGAGCTGGGAAAACAAGCTGGCCACCATAACCAGCAAGTTTTAGGATAGCCTGTTAAGGGTAATTTAGCAATGACTATGTGACTTTTCATCATAGAGCTTTATGAAATTAGTTTCAGGTATGCCTGTTAGCAATTACAATATTAACTTAGAGTTGTGTTGCAAAAAGTATTAGAACTTATGCCAGCACAAAGGGAAAAAAATAATATGTGGCCTTTTTTGTTTGTTTAATGTTAAGTCAGCACAGGTTTCTGTTGAGTAGTATTGGCAGTCTGTGAATAAATCTGCTTCTGTTATATTTATAGCCCCAGGTAATATTAGAAAGTGTTTCTCTAAATTAGTCATTAATAAGAATTACTGTTTTTTTCCTATCTCTTTCCTCTTTTTTTTTGAGACAGGGTTTCTGTGTAGCCCTAGCTATCCTGGAACTCACTCTGTAGACCAGGCTGGCCTCAAACGCAGATCTGCCTGCCTCTGCCTCCCCGGTGCTGGGATTAAAGGCGTGCGCCACTGCCGCCCAGCCTAACATGAGTATCTTAATTGTGCTGAAGAACTCGTTCTTATGTATGTCTGAAAAATTTGTAGGGGCTTCACTGACCAATATAACTAAGCATTTTTGGTTGCTTCATATAGACCAGGTCTCTCTTTACATGTGGCATCCATCCTCTGTTTCCCCTGTTCTATAAAAATCAGTTAATGTTTTCAGTTAATTAATCCTTTTTTTTCATGGCATGTTGAAGTAGCTGAATTGAGTCAAATACATTTATTTGGTCTTCTACCTTCCAAGTCCTGCTTCTCCGATGCAGCCCTTAACTATTACAGCTTTTTTTCTCTAGTAGTCTTTGTCGTGTTCTTGATTCATATACTTTTAACTTAATGAGAGTGAGGCCTGGTGGCACAAGTCTGTTCCCAGCTGCTCAGGAGACTGAGGCAGGGCAGCAAGTCCAAGGGCCGCTTCGGCAACTGACATTCTGTCTCCAGTAAGAGTGTTGGGGATATGGCTCATGGTGGGGTGTTTGTCTAGCATGTGAGAGGCCCTGGTTCATTCTCCAGTGCTAGGAGAAACAAATTCAAGGCAAATAGAAGTAAATTAGCATTAGATATTGATTGCTTTCGGCTTCTCATGGTAGAGACCATTGTCATGTCCATTTGCCTTTTGCTATAATATCAAACTATTATTTTTAGTCAATTATTAAATTACTCTCACTATCTAGATATTAAGTGGTAGTCATAGCAGAAGTAAGTTGTTTATGATGTTCACACTTTTTTTTTGAGAAGAGCTGTATTGAGATATAATTCATATACCATAAAGTTCACCCATTGAAACATTTTAGTGGTTATTAGTATTTTCGTAGAGTTGTGCAGTCATCACCATGGATTAATTTTAGGATTTTTTTTTTTTTTTTTTTTGAGACAGGGTTTCTCTGTGTAGCTTTGCACCTTTCCTGGAACTCGCTTTGAAGACCAGGCTGGCCTCGAACTCACAGAGATCCTCCTGCCTCAGCCTCCTGAGTGCTGGGATTAAAGGCGTGCGCCACCACTGCCCGGCTTAATTTTAGGATTTTTTTATCACCTCCCCCCACCCCCAACACACACACAAAGAAACCTTGGGCCCATTACTGATCACTTTGCATCATCTATTGCCTAGCTATAGACAAACATTAATCTATGTATCTGTAGTCTAGATTTCATATAAATGGGTTTATATGCTATAATCTTTTCTCCATCTCCACTTGGGCTTTTTGTTCTGTTTTTGAAACAGTGTCTCATTATGTATTCCTTGCTGGCCTGGAACTTGTTCTGTAGACTAGGTTGTCCTCAAACTCCATCCATCTGTCTCTCTCCTCTTGAATACTGGGATTAAGCAGCAGTTTTCAATCTTCCTAATGCTGCGACCCTTTAATACAATTCTGTATGTTGTGGTGACCCCCAACCAGAAAGTTATTGTTACTGCTTCATAGCTGTAATTTTGCTGTTATGAATTGTAAAGTAACTATCTGATAGTCGGAATATCTGAAAGTGACCCCCTACCCCCAGTGGTTGAAAACCACTGTATTAAAGGCATGCACCATTGTGCCTAGCTCCTCTTTGGCCTTTTGTGACAGGATTTCTCTCTGAAGTCCAGGCTGTCCTGGAATGTTGGATCTTCATGCCCTCACTACTCCGGTGTCTGGGAGGCTGAAATTATAGATGTGATGTGTCCCTAACATATCTGACATTGTCGTTTTCTTTTATAACTAGCTTCTTTTACTTGACATGTCTTCACGGTCTTCCATGTTGTAGCATGTATGAAACTCTTCCTTTTTATTGCTGAATAATATTTTGTTATATGGAAATGTCATGTGCATTGGTCCATTAGCATTTGGGTTTTCTGCTTTTTGGCCAGTACGACTAATAACTGTTTCGGACATTCGTGAGCAAGTTTTGATGTGGATGTATTTAATTTAGATCTTTTGGATATGTATCCAGGAATGGAACTGCTGGGTCATATGGTAAATTGTTGAACATTTTAAAGAACTATGAAGCCTTTTCTAAATTCATAGTCAAGTTTCCTTTGGTTATTTATTTTATCATTATTATTTTAAATAACTTTTACTTCCAGACCAGGGGCAGGGACTGCTTCAGTTCTCTGCCTTCTCCTTGTCTGTGATGACCGTGCTGGAAAGATACTGCTGCACCAAACCTTGAACTTACATTATCCTTCTTCTTCTTGATCTTAACAGATTGGGCACCCTGCTGTCGGGCTCTGACCAGACAGGTCTTGATTTCCTCAGTTTTCTGAGGCATGGCGACAGGCACTTGGTGCTGGCAACTGTGCCCAAAAACCACCCTGTGACTATTTCTTTTTCTTGTGCTATTTGCAGGGACAACGGTCTCGATTTTCCTCTACAGTCCTATTGTTTCTCGGGACTCTTGGATTTCTACCTGCTGCAACCCCCTTCTCTCACAGCAGCCTTTTCTGTAGAGCCCTAATTCCACTGCTGGTCCCAGAGCTGGTGACTCACTCAACGGGATCTTTGGACTTCATTGCTCTACTCTACTGTTACTTGCATCATATATTTATCACTGAAAAGTTACTGTTTAATATTACCTTGTGATCTCAGCCAGTAGTGCGCAAAGTGCTATTTGGTAAATATATCCGGAGATGTTCTCAGTTCATTTTTACTTATTTACTTACTTAACTCCTTTATTTTTTTGAGGCAGAATCTCATTATGTAGCACAAGCCTCAAACTTGAAATTCTCCTGTCTCAGCTTCCTGAATAGTGGGTTAAGGATGTATGCCACTCTATACTTGGGTCATTGATTTTTCTGTATTTATTCAAAAGGGAGCTAGGAGAGGAACATGTCTTTTGGCAGATATCTTCTCTTCTGTATCAAGACATTGAGATACAAGTATTTGGAAGTTTCTTCTTAAGGTTTTAAGACAAGTTGATTATGTGAGAATTCTGCCAACTTCTAAGGATATCTGTCCCAATTACACATTCTGGGACCGGAGAAACACAGGGTGAGTTCAGGGACCCATTGAACCTACTGTTAGTTGGACTTCAGCCAAAACAATCACCTGACCTCCATAAGTACATATCTGCTGTAACGAGAGGTCCACAATGTTCCTTAGGGTCTCCTGGAATCAGCATCAATTCAGACAGAACCAGCATCTAGCAGAGCCTGGAAAGTCTTGATTGTTATCTTTCCCCTGGTGTACAATTACCCTTGGATAGGGCTGTAGGTCCCTCTGGGGAAGGACTGGAGAAAGGCTAACAGTACAACTTTTAGATATTTGTCTTAGTCATCGTTTTGTTGCTGTGAAGAGACAAAAAGACACCATGCCCATAGCAACTCTTAGACCAGAAAGCTTTTAATTGAGACCAGCTTACAGTTTCAGAGATTTAGTCCATTATCATCAGGACGGGAGCATGGCAGCATGTAGGCTAACATGGTGTTGGAGAAAAAATGTAGCTGAGAATTCTACATTTGGATCAGCAGGCAGCAGGAAGAAGAGAGCCACGTCCTGGCTTGGGCTTTTGGAACCTCAAAGCCCACCCCCAGTGATACACTTCTCCAATAAGGCCACACCTACTCCAACAAGAACACATCTCCTAATCCTTCTCAAGTAGTGCCATTCCCTGATGACTAAGCATTCAAATGTAAACATGTGGGAGCTATTCTTATTCAAGCCACCACAGTATTTTATCAAGGTTCTTGGGTATGGGGGGGACCTGGCCATTCATTCAAGGGGTTCTGGTTCTACAAACTCTCAAGTCTGGATGGAAATTGGTTCACGGGTCAAGATTCCTGTCTTAGGGTTTCTATTGCTATGAATTGACACCATGACCATGGCAACTCTTCTAAAGGAAAACATTTATTTTGGGTGGCTCACTTATTTACAGTTCAGAGGTTCAGTCTCCTATGGCGGGGAGTATGGCAACGTCAGGCAGACATGGTGCTGGCTACATCTTGATCAGAAGGGAACAGGAAGTGGTCTGTGACACTGGGTAGTTTCCTGAGCATAGGAAATCTCAAAGCCCACCCCCACAGTGACATACTTCCTCTAAAAAGGCCATACCCATTCCAACAAAGCCATACTTCCTAATAGTGCCACTCCCTATGAGCTTATGGAGGCCAATTACATTCAAACTACTACATTCCACTCTCTGGCTCCCATAAGCTCTTAACAGTATCATAAAAGCAAAATGCATTTAGTCCTACTTAAAAAGTCCCCATAGTCTATCATAGTCTCAACAGTGTTTTAAAGTCCAAAGTTCAAAGTCTTCTGAGACTCATTCAGACTCTTGACTATAATCCCCTATAAAATCAAAATAAAAAAATTACATACTTCCAACATATAATGGCACAGGATATATATTAATGTTTCAAAACAGGGAAGGGAGCATAGTGAGGGAAGACTGAAAACCTGCTGAGCAAACTCCAAACGCTGCATCTCCATGTCTGATGTCAAAATGTTCTTCAGATCTCCAACTCTGTTCAGCTTTGTTGACTGCAACAGACTTCTTTCTCTTGGGCTGGTTCCATTCCCTGTTAGCAACACTCCTTGCCGGGTATCCCATGACTCTCGCATCTGTAATATATTGGGTTCTCCAAGGCAATCCAGGCTTCACTTTCACAGCTTCACTCATTGGCCTCTCTAGTCTATTGACACATGACTGGCCTCAGTGGCTTTTCTTAGTCTTGTGTGTGTGTGTGTGGGGAAGTACATAGCCCCTTCTGTCCTTAGCTCCAGAACCACGTGCCTGAAGCTGCCAAGGTCTCCTTACTGTTGCTGGAACAAAGCCCCCTTGTTCAATTACATCTTCACCAGCTTTTTTTTCCTTCACGGCCTAAGGTTGGCTGTCCTGAAACTGGATTTCTAGAACAGGCTGGCCTCAAACTCAGAGATCCACCAGCTTTTGTCTTCCGTGTGTGTGTGTGTGTGTGTGTGTGTGTGTGTGTGTGTGTGTGTGTGTGTGTGTGGTGGTGGGGGGGGATGATTGAAGGTGTGCTCCACTACACCTAGCTCTAAGCTTTTCTTTAGTTCCTTTTCACAAGTTGAAAATTTAGCTGGGTGGGATCCTGCCCTGAGGTCACCACTCCCTTTATTCCATTTCTTACTCCAGTTATCTCCTTGAACACAGGACTTAGCTCTATTCCACTTCCTGGTGCCCCTTTTCTTAATCTGTATATTTTGTATATTTATTTGCTCAGCTTGCTCCTTTTCAATATAAATCTTCATTAGAGTTAACACTAATAACCACAAGACAGAGTCTATACTAGAGTGTTTTGACATTTTCTCTGCCAACAAAATTAATCCAAAACTCTTCATTTTAGCCTCAGGCAGACTCTTTGGACAAGGGCAAAAAGCAGCCACTTTCTTCACCAAAATATCACAAGAACGATCTCTAGGCAACATACTAAAATTCTTCTCTGAAACCTCTTGAGGTAGTCGTGCGGCCACCCCCCACCCCCCCACCCACCCCCCGCCAAGTTCATCAAATCACTTCAGCACCACTGTCTTCCATGTTCCTGCTAGTCAGACCCATGAAGCAGCACTTACAGGGTTCAACTGCTTTTCTAATCCACAATCCCAAGTTCTATATTCCTTCAAACAAAAGCGTGGTACAGCCTATCACAGCAGTACCCCAGGCCCTGGTGCCACCTTCTGTCTTAAGGCTTCTATTGCTGTGAAGAGACACCATGACCACGGCAGTTCTTCTAAAGGAAAATATTTAATTGGGGTGGCTTGCTTACAGTTTCAGAAGTTCGGTCCAATGTCATCATGACCGGGAGCATAGCAGCACGCAGGCAGATACGGTGCTGGCTACAGCTTGATCAGAAGGGAACAGGAAGTGGTCTGTGACACTGGGTAGTTTCCTGAGCATAGGAAACCTCAAAGCCCACCCCCACAGTGACATACTTCCTCCGACAATGCCACACCCACTCCAACAAAGCCACACCTGTTAACAGTGCCACTCCCTATGAGTTTATGAGGGCCAATTACATTCAAACTGCCACAATTCCCATTTGCCATGATCCAGTCTAGCCTTTCTTTTGAGGATTTTCCCACTTACTACAGATCAAACAGAAATCCAGTAGGCGGGGTTGGGGATTTAGCTCAGTGGTAGAACGCTTGCGAAAGGCCCTGGGTTCGGTCCTCAGCCCTGGGGGAAAAAAAAAGAAACCCAGTAGGCATCTCATTTATTTCATGCCTAGAAACACCATGATTGATTAGCCAGTACCAAAGGTCCATAGGAGTCATGCCACCTTAAAATTCACTTTGCTGCCATTATAGACATTGCTTTGTCTATTTTGCCCATCATGATAACTATGATCACTTTGTCTTTGGCAATTCAGTTCTGCCACCTGGCCCCTGCTACTTTGGAGCCCAGTTAAACCCATTGCATTGAATTTATCCAACTGAGCAGCAGCATCAACAACCCCAAGGTCTGGCACAAGGAAAAGATGACAGCAAAGCTCTTCAGATGTGGTGGTGCCCCTTTCACCATTTTGCACCCTACAGGATTAGTGAAGGGCGTGTCTTCTAGGCCTTCCCACTCCAGCATTGTTCTCTCTGAGTCTTCAAATGCCTTCATTAACACTAACCCAAGGGATATCGGGCATCTCCAACTCCTTTTGAGTAGACTATCTTTTGACAGATGCTTCAGCCAACCATTCAGACAAACTTTGGCCACCTTTTTTAAGGTGTGCAAGCTTCCATATTAAACTTAGAATCTCCCCTCATTGGGCCCATATCAATAAACTTAGCCTGATCCACTTTTATGTTCCTGCCATACCCTTAAAACCCATTCCCACACATTTCCCCCAGACTTCTGCTTGAGTGAATTAGAAAACTCATTAAGCTATTTAATAGTATAGCACACCTCCTCATGGACTATACTTTCTATTTCCCCTCTTGGAGCCTGATCAGTCTTAAGTCTGCTTAGATCTAGAGGCAACTATTGGGCCCCAGGGACATCAGTATTGTCTTGCCTGGCATCTCCTACAGAGAAAGTCACTGCTGCTTTAGGAGACAAGGAAGGATTAATTTCCTTGGTCAAAGGTGAAAATATTTCAGACAGTGGGAGGTGGGAGTACATCTTCTGCTGAGGGTGGAGAGACTCTTTCCTCAAGTGAGATAAACCTTTGAGAATCTGAGGGTTCAGAGTTCTCAGCCTCAATAGGGTCCTCCTACGCATCCCCGTCCCCAGTTACAGGATCCCATTCTTTCCCAGTCAATGTCCTTTAGCCACCGACATCCTCTGAGGCTGGGACTTGAATTTTTGCTGTAATGCTGCCAGTCTTCTATTCAGTTTTATTTTCTACAACTTGAGCTCTGTGGCTGCCGTAGAGAAGATTCCCTTCTAGGGCGTACTTAGAAACCTTTAGACTGTCTATGCACATTTAAAGCCCTGACAGTTTTATCACCGAGTTCATTGTTGTCCTGAGATGCGGTATGCTGAGGTGCGCTAGAAGCCGCTTTTTCTTTTCCTTTGTCCGTCTGTCTGGAGACGCTAGGAGCAACATAACTAGCATCGTCATTTTCCTTATTTTCCCACAAGTCGTCAAACATTTTATATGCAGAATCACCAAATTCGTTGCCATTCACTGTCAGTGAATCAGTATAATCAAATGCATTTGTCTCTTTAAGTTTGTAAAAATGGTTCACACCATAGGCTTTCAGTATTCTCCAAGCTTCAGTAACTGTTGGTGTTGGCAACTGGAAAGCCTATTTCAGATATTTAAAAGATAAAGATTCATCCTTACACTTCTGTTGCTCTAGAATCACTTCTGGTATCAAAATCTGTATTAGTCAGGGTTCTGTAGGGTAACAGAACTTAAAGAATGAATCTTTCTCTTTATATAGAAAGAGATTTATTAGAATGACTTACAGGCTGCAGTCCAGTTAATCCAGTGATGGCTGCTTATGAATGGAAGGTCCAAGAATCCAGTAGTTGTTCAGTCTATGAGGCTTTATACTGTTCTTCAGTATATGCTGGAATCCCAGAGAAGTAGGTTCTCATGCCAATGAGGGAATGGACTTGGTAGCAAGATGAGGGCAGGCAGGCAAAGAGCAAAAGCTTCCTTCTTCCATGTCCTTATATAGGCTTCCAGCAGAAGGTGTGGCCCAGATTAAAAGTGTGTCTTCCCACTTACTTCAAAGATCTGGATTAGAATGGATCTTCCCACTTCAGATTAAGCAAAAATCCCTCACAGGTGTGTCTTGCCATTTTTTGGTTTTAGTTAATTTCAGATGTAGTCAAGTTAACGACTAAGAATAGCCATCACAATTACCTTGGTAACATGAAGCAACCATAGACATCTGAAGAATACTAATATTAGTGTTTAGATCAAAGCCATTTAGAGTTGTATGAGCCACAAGAGTAAGTCAGTCACGTAGGTGACTTAAAATTTTCTGTGGGTCACAAAGTAAAAAAGACAGATAAATTTATGTATGGATATATATTTTAACCCTGCACATTAAAATATTTCAACATAATTATGAAGATTATTACATTCATTTTTCATATTAAATCTTTATAGTCTAGTTTTTTTCATACTTACTCATTTTGAGTAGCCATAGTGGTTATTGTACTGAATAGTTTAAAATTTCAGGTTTAAAATTTTGTACAAGAAGCCGGGCAGTGGTGGTGCACGCCTTTAATCCCAGCACTCGGGAAGCAGAGGCAGGCGGATCTCTGTGAGTTCGAGGCCAGCCTGGGCTATCAAGTGAGTTCCAGGAAAAGGCTCAAAGCTACACAGAGAAACCCTGTCTCGAAAAACAAAAACAAAAAAACAAAAACAAAAAAATTTTGTACAAGAATTAGTTCAACATACTATTCATGTATTTTATGTGGTGAGGGGACTTTTTTTTTTTTTGGATCCAGCCTATTTGGTGTTCTGTAAGCTTCTTGTATCTTCATAGGTATTTCTTTAGGTTAGGAAAGTTTTCTTCTATGATTTTGTTGAATATATTTTCTGTGCCTTTGAGTTGGTACTGTTCTCCTTCTATCCCTATTATTCTTAGGTTTGGTCTTTTCATGGTATCCCAAATTTCTTGGAGGTTTAGTGTTATGACTTTTTTGTCTTTAGTGTTTTCTTTGACGAATCTATTTTCTCTATCGTGTCTTCAGTGTCAGAGATTCTCTGTTCCATCTCTTGCATTCGGTTGGTTATGCTTGTTTCTGTAGTTCCTGTTCGTTTAGTCAGGATTTCTATTTCCAGCATTCTGTCAGCTTGTGTTTTCTTTATTGTCTCAATTTCATTTTTCAGATCTTGGAATGTTTCTTTCATCTGTTTAATTACTTTTTCTTGGCTTTCTTTGATTTCTTCCAATTTTTTGTTTGTTTTTTCTTCCATTTCTTTAAGGGAATTTTTTATTTCCTTTTTAAGGGAGTTTTTCATTTCCTCTTTAAGGGAATTTTTTATTTCTTCTTTAAGGGCCTCTATCATCTTCTTAAAGTCATTTTTAGGATTGATTTCTTCTGTTTCTTCTGTCTTGGTGTGTTCAGGTCTTGCAGGTGTAGAATCACTAGGTTCTGATGTTGTCATACAGGTCTTTAGGTTGTTGCCTGTATTTTTGCACTGGCGTCTACTCATCTCTTCCTCTGCTCAGTGCAGGCAGTGTCTGTGTCTGAAGGTGCCTCTCTTGTTCTAATTTTTAGTCTTGGTTCACTAGGAGTTCTTGGTTAAATTGGTGCTGTTGGGCTCTGTTTCTTCAGGATCAGCTTAGTCAAATCAGTGTTAGTGGGTTCTGTCTCTGGGAGCAGTTGTTCCCAGTTGGTGCAGGGTGCTTATGGTTTCAGTGGTTGTTAGGTTCGTAGGGGTTAGTTTTTTTGTTTTTTGGGTTTTTTTGTTTGTTTATTTTGGTGGGGGAGCAGGGAAAAGTAGCTGTCTGGTCTCTGGGACTCCAATGGGTAGGGCCTAGGGGCTAGGGACCTGATCTGTCGGTCTGGAGATGGGAGCTTACCTGTTCCCAGTCAGTGAAGTGTATACTTAGGATTCTGGTGATCTGGTTCGGTGGCTGGGTGGCGCCTTCTTCTGTGTTCTCAGGTCACGTTTTGTTCATTCATCAACTCCTCAGCTGATCTTGTTTCCGCAGACTTCAAACTGTAGGGTTCTGAATCCTCTCCCGGATGGATTTCAGCTGAGCAGGGTAGTCTCACCAACACCTCCAAGTTGTTGGGTTTCGAAGTTGTTGGGTTTTGCAGGATCAGCAGCTGGGCCCTGGGTTGGCCTCAGATAGAGTGTTCGGATCCGTTCTGGTTCCATCCCATGGAGATGGCTCCTTCCCCGGGTTGTGGTGGTAATCTAATTGTACTGAAATGTGATTTTGATTGTATGTTAATAAATAAAGTTGTCCAGGGGTCAGAGCTATTAGAGCCATAGCAAGAGTGTGGCGGTGGTGGCACACGCCTTTAATCCCATAGATCTCTGTGTGTTCAGGGATACAGCCAGCATTGGAGACATATACCTTTAAGACCTAGGGGGCTGTACATTCAGACAGTGACGAGGCAGTCACGTATTTGGGTTTACAACCAATGAGAAGGCAGAACAAAATACTATAAATAGACGAACAGACAGGAAATAGGTCTTTTTCGGGAAGCTGGGACATCGCAGGCGGAAGGGTGAGATTTTAGCTCTGAGCTCTGACCTCTTGGCTTTCTCTTTTACATTGTTTCTGTGTTTCTTATTTAATAAGACGGTTGGTTACATCAGTACCGGGTGTTGGGATTAAAGGCGTCCCTGTTCCAAGCTCTTGATTAAGAGCTTGTTTTCATTAACTCTTCAGCGGGTAATAGCTCAGTTTCTGGTCTTTATTGTGAATGTGTTTCGGCCGCCGCCGCCGCCGCACCTGCCTGTCTCTGCCCTCATGTATTTTAATTATTCTCAAGTAACAGGAAAAAATGTATATGGGTTGAAAACACTTCATTGATTCATGTCTTTTTAGTTGTGCTTTCTGTTTCTTTTGAAATTTTATGAGTGCAGAGGTTGAGAGAATTTTATGTTCTTCAAAGGGTTACTATTAGAGTAATGATTTCTCCCTATATTTTAGTACATCTGCTAATATATATGTTGATTTTTTTTTTTTAAAGATTGCAGCCTACATGCCAAAAGAGGGTACCAGATTGAATTATAGATGGTTATGAGCCACATGTGGTTGCTGGGAATTGAACTCAGGACCTCTGGAAGAACAGCCAGTGCTCTTAACCTCTGAGCCATCTCTCCAGCCCAATATGTTGATATTTTTATTGCTCTGGTTAGAAGTACACTTGCTATGATTGCCCCAGGCAAATTGAAATTGTACTGTACTAAATTATCTTTGTTGTATGTTCTTTCCCTTGATGTTTCAAAGAGCTCAGCTTTTTTGTTTGTTTTGAGACAAGGTTTCTTTGTGTAGCTTTGGAGCCTGTCCTAGAACTCACTCTGTAGACCAGGCTGGCCTCGAACTCACAAGATCCGCCTGCCTCTGCCTCCCAAGTGCTGGGAGCAAGACTTCAGCTTTTAGTCCCAAATCCCTAACCATTTAGGCAGTCCATTTCTTACCCATTGTTATGAAATTCACTTGTGTCTGATTCCTTCACTACTCTTAGTGACCTTTCATACATTCTACCTTACAGTCTAGCTAACTTATCTTGTTTCTGTCTAGGAGATTATAAGGCGTAGCCTGACGCACAGGTGTCTTAACTCACCCTGGTTTCTTGCAGTTTACAGAATACTGCTTTCTGTCTTGTGTCACTTCATGCAGCATGCCATGATGTGACAGTGAATGGCACTGCTGTAGATCCTGGAAACTGAACTGAGTTCTTTCATCTAACTTAATAGTCTTTGACCGTGTTTCCTAGTATGGCAAAGTGTTGCAAGTTCATCTTATTTAGTTAATGCATATTTTGATTATTTCTTCTTTTTTTTTCCTATTCTGAATAGAGTTACTGTGAACATAGATGTACAAGATTTTGACTGACTTGAACAAGTATTTCTTTGGGGCTATATACCTTGGCCATGTGCCATTTCAGTGTTTATTTTTCTGAGGGATAGTGAATATGTTTTTCTTAGTTCTCAATGGCCATGCAGGTGACTCTCCTCGATTAAACACCCTTTCACTTGCCAAGAGCTCCTTCTCCCAATTTTGCTGTCATTTTTTTTTAGGAGTAGTCCCCTTATTCTGAATTTCATTTCATAATTGTGTAGAACACAATTTCAAACCTCTAACTACACTACTTGAGAAAGTTAGGAAGTCTTAAAGCCTTTCAGTGAATAAAGATCATGTTTACTAGGTTTCAGTTAAAAATAAGCATATGCACACATACTCAAATTTTCTTCTTAGATAAAGCCTAGGCTTATCGTTTGTATCTTATATATTTATTTTACTTGAAAAAAATCTTCAAGACCTTCAAGTACAGTATATGGTGTACTTTTTTTTTCTTCAAAATTCGTGCGTGCTTGTGCCCTCCTGTATGTAGGCACATGCTGTGCCGTAGCGCATATGTGAGGCCAAAGGACAACTTACTGAAGTCTTTTCTGTTCTATTTTGTGTTCTGGACTTGAACAGAAGTCATCAGGCTTGCTGGAAAGTGCCTTTACCCTCTCACTGACTTATCTTTTACTGTTTTTTATGCCCGTGTAAAAACCAATTTTTGATTTTTTTGTTTTTTTTAAGCATGCAGTTTCATATTTATTGATATTGGAGTTTTATGTAAAGATATTTTATGGGTGAGGTTGTTTGGCTCTTCTTTGAAGTATTTTTTTTTTTTTTTTTGGCTTTTCTCATAGTATTTTACCAGAGACTCAGAACAGTACAAAGGTGTACACAATAACATGTTTAAAATATTCTGATTCTCATTTGCCCAGCTTCTCTCTGCTTTCATCTTCAAAAGCGTGACACTGGGACACTTTTCTAGACATTTTCACATTACAGAAAGGTTTTAAATAAAACATCATATTGTGAGTCTTCTGTAATTTCATATTTTGTTTTTCCTATCTCATTCTAGGTATGAGACATTATCCTTGGCTGTTTTTTGTTTCTTTTCAAGTAACATCAGTTAACATGAGCTTCTTTAATACAAGGACTTTTAATAATGATTTTGATACTTTTTCCTGTACTTAATATTGTATATGTATTATGTTCACTTCCTAAATTTTCTATGCTTGTTCCAACATCCATAGAATGGTATATATATTGCTGTGTTCCTGTAGATTTACTTTACTTTTCTTGTATATTTGAACTTAAATTTTGGAGATAAATTGACACAAATTTCACTGATTAATATTAAATTTGATGAAGCCAGGATGCCCTTTTACCATGAAAATTGAGCCTAAATTCCTTAGAATAGCAAAAGGCCTTGCCTGTCTTGTTCATCACTGGGTCCCTAGTGCTCAGGGCAGCCGCTGACTCTCCTCACCTTTCATTCTCTGTCTTTATGTTTCTCTGTAGAAGTTAATATTGGGTCATACTATACCAACCATCTATGTTCTTCATTTATCAGTGTTTCATAGGCTTTTTCCATACTAGTTCTGTCTTACTTAAGTCTTAGATTTACTTTTTAGATGTTTCTTAATTTTATGAGTGTTTACACCTGCATGTCCGTGTGTACACCATGTGACTGCCTGGTGCCGAGGAGATGGGGATCTGATCCCCTGAGACTAGAGTTACAGACGGTTGTCACCTGCCACATAGGTGCTGGGAACTGACTCCTGGTCCTCTGTGAGAGCAGCCAGTACTTGTAACCACCGAGCCAGCTCTTCAGCCCCACCTTGACCTTTTAAATGAATGTATTGTTGGCAGTACTTTTAATTGGGGTTTTATCTACCTTTTGCCTTCGGCATTGGCATGCTTATCTTGTTTTTATGTGTTAGTGGAAGATAGTAAGTTAGGATTTATGAGAAACTGAGAGTGGTTCTCTGTAGATCCATGAAGCAAACATGTTTTTACAGAATGTCACTATGTGTAATATATCTTAAAATCTATGTACTTATGACTGAATATTAGAACAGTTAAATACTTCTTATAGGCAATTTATACAAGGAGGATAGTCGGTATATGTTTAGAATGCAGTTAAGGAGGACAAAAGTAAAAGGAGAGAAACTTCACATTCCTTGTCTCTCAGATTGTCACTTTATGACAAAGGCTTTCCAGAAACGTTGATCAAGTAAAATAAATGACTATATTCTTTATAGAGGACAGTTCTGCAGTTTCAGAAATTAATACCAAGCGAGGTTTATTCTAAGGAGAAAAGTTAAAAGGTGTTCTCACATATTTAGATACTTATTAAAACTTTAATCCTGGAGCCAAGAGCTCAGTGGTTAAGAGCATTGACTGCTCTTCCAGAGGACCTGGGTTCAATTCCTAGTACCCACGTGGCGGCTCACAACTGTCTGCAACGTCAGTTCTAGGGGATTCAACATCCTCACAGACAAACATGCAGGCAAAATACTAATGTACCTTAGATAGATAGATAGATAGATAGATAGATAGATAGATAGATAGATAGATAGATAGATAGATAGATCAAGAAAACAAACAAACCCCAAAATGCTTTAGTCTTAGCATTGGTTTTTGACTGCTTTCTCTGTCCCAGACATTTCATTTGTTTCAGCTTTTCAACACTCCTATGATGCAGTCACACATTACAAAGACATGATAATGTAGAGGAACAGTTATGGGAGTAAGTTCCTAATAGTGAGTAAAAGAGACTATTGCTAAGGTATGTATCATCTGGTCCCATTGCAGCAGAATCTAGAGGACAACCCGTGAGCCTGTTTTCTCTAGTTTTTAGGCAGTGGCCTAGTTAGCTTTCATTGTCAATTTGACATGACCTAGAGTCATCAAGGAAAACCTTGATTAAGGAACTGCCTGGAGTATATTGGCCCATGGGCATGTCTGTGGGGGACTGTCTTGATTGTTAATTGATGTAGGCTTGTTCAGCCCACTGTGGAAGGTGTCATATATGGCAGGTGGTCCTGGACAGTATCGGAAAGCTGGCGAAACACAGCAAATACTGCTCCTCATGGCTTCTTAAAGTTGCTGTCCTGACTTCCCTCACTGATGGGCTGGGACCCGGACGTGAGGTCATAAACCCCCTCCTCCCCAAATGGTCTTTATCACAGCAGCAGAAAGGAAACTAGAACAGGTAGTTCCTGCAGTTAGCTTATTTTTTTAATGTTAGTTTTCTCTTGGTTTATTTTCCTCCTCCTCCTCCTCCTCCTTTTGGTAGAAGAAATTCACTTGAGGATTCTTGCAAATAGTAAATCTTCAAAGACCCCTAAAATAGAATTCCCTTAATAATAATTTAAATCTATAAGACATTCTTTTTAATTTTTTTATTTTTGGGGGGGGGGCGTTTCAAGACAGGGTTTCTCTGTGTAGCTCTGCACCTTTCCTGGAACTCACTCTGTAGCCCAGGCTGGCCTCGAACTCACAAAGATCTGCCTGCCTCTGCCTCCTGAGTGCTGGGATTAAAGCGCCACCACCCAGCTTCTATAAGACATTCTTGGCGAGTATATAAAATAGGAATTAAAGTAAAGCTTGTTTGTACATTCTTTGATTTCTGCTGTGTTCATCTTTTTGTTGTTTATATTTGAGACAAAGTTTAATTACATTTCTCTGTTCCCTTTTCTCCCTCCAAACTCTCCCGTATGTCCCTCCCTGCTTTCCTTCAAATCCATAGACTCTATTTTTACTGTTACTATATGCATATACGTATTTATATATACATAAAGATTTCTAAGTGTATGACCTCTTGAGATCATATAATATTGCATGCATGTTTTCAGGGCTGCCGTTTGGGCTCTGGACAACCAGCTGGTGTGCTCTTCCTTGGAAGGATCACCTCTACTGTTCCCAGTTTTGCTCAGCTGCCTGGTACTGGAAATCCAGCTAACTACTCAGTGCTAGTGAGTGAAGTCATGGTTATCGGAGGAGAGTCTACAAGCACTAGTTACTAAGCCAACGTAATCCCTAACAACAATCTATAAACATTTGTCTTTATACCCACAGATAAGTGTAGTCCTCATCCCTCACCAAGGAAACTTCTCCTTGCAACAGACAGAAACTGCTCCAGAAAACCACAGCCAGTCAAACTGCAGAGCTGTGGAGCCCGGTCCCAGTAGATACATCTCCAGAATACTTCTGTACCTAAGGCTCATTGCAGAAGAGGGGGCTGAAAGATTCTAAGAGCCAGAGGATCGGGGAGTTGGCTGTAAGATTGTGTCTCCTAGTAAAACCAGAAGCCATACTTAATTTCTCACCATTGTATTTGGCTTTTTGATAATAAAAATGCAGAGCATCTGAAGTTGGTTATTGCTGGCAGTAAAGTCTTATCAGAATGAAGGAGTGGGTGGAGTTGGCCCTTTTATTCAGGGTGGTGCAATCATTTTTCATTACCAGTAGGAACGCAGTTGACTGTTGCAATTAATACTTCGTTCTGATGGCAGTCTCACTCACTATCTAGTCTGGGTTGACTTTGAGCTTGTAATCTTGCCTCAGCTTCCCTCATACTGTGGTTTTAGGCATCTGCTGCTTTGCCTGGCATACCTTCTTAAAAGCTGACTTTTCCTAAATCTTCTGAGTCTTAACTTCTATCAAGAAGTGAAAAAAAATTAGGGCTGGCGAGACGGACAGCAGGTAAAAGCACTAGCTCTCCAAGCCCGATGACCTGAATTCAGTCCCCAGGCCCCGTGAGTTAGAAGGAGAAGGCAGACTCCTATAGGCTGCTTTGTATAGTCTGCCTCCTACTCAAATAAATGCATGAAAATAAAAAATTATAAATTTTATTTTGTGTTTGAGTGTTGTGCCTGAATGTGTGCGTACAATGTGTATGCAGTGCCTGAAGAGGCCTTAAAGAGCAATTGGAGTTAAAGATGGTTGTTAGCCACCATGTAGGTTCTGGGAATTGAACCTGGGTCCTTTGTAAGAGCAGTTAGTGCTCTTAACCATTCAGCTATCTCTCCAGCCCCGTAAAATAAAATAAAAAAAATTTTTTTTTTCAATGTGAAAACATTAGTACAATAGGTTGCTGCTTATGAATCTGATCTATTCATGACTAAAACCTGTGCTAGATTTAGGTACTTTTTTTTTTTTTTTTTTTTTTTTTTTTTTTTTTTTTGAGACAGGGTTTCTCTATGTAGCCCCTGGCTGTGCTGGAACTCGAGTTGTAGACCAGGCTGGTCTCAACCTCAGACATCCACCTTCCTCTGCCTCCCCAAGTGCTGGGATTAAAGCCTTCCACCACCATGCCCGGCCAGTACTTGAATCTTTTAAAGGTTGTCTTGTTCTTGTTTAAGAACTACAGCTCTTGGCCTTACGTTTTTACTTTCTTGCTAATACCTATCACTTCATACTGTACAACTGTTTGTGTCTACTGTCTGTCTTTGCCCATCTGTTTTTTAAAATGTAGGCCAGCCTGGTCTACAGAGCGAATTTCAGGACAGCCAGGGCTACACAGAGAAACCCTGTCTCAAAAACAAACAAACAAACCAAAAATACAATGTAGGCTGCTTAAGTGCAGAATTTTGATTTCTTGCCTAGTTTATTGTATTTTCCCAGAATTTACAATGATGCTTGTGGGTACACGAGATTTCAGTGTATTTGCTTTTTTTTTTTTTTTTTTTTTTTTTTTAAATGGATAGTAGATGCATGGTATTGGTAGATGGTTGGGTGCTCTATTTGGTGGTAGAGATGAAATTTTAGTGTTTAGAGGTTAGGGTTCTATGGTGGTATTTTATTTGTACTGAAATGTGATTTTCATTGTATGTTAATAAATAAAGTTGCCCAGGGGTCAGAGCTATTAGGGCCATAGCAAGAGCGTGGTGGTGGTGGTGGTGGTGGTGGCGGTGGTGGTGGCGGCGGCGGCGCAGGCGGCGCATGCCTTTAATCCCAGCACTTGGTAGAAGAGCTAGGTAGATCTCTGTGTGTTCAGGGATACAGCCAGTATTGGAGACATACGCCTTTAAGACCTGGAGGGCGGTACTTACAGGCAGTGATGAGGCAGTCATGTGTTTGGGTTTACAACCAATGAGAAGGCAGAACAGAAAGACTGTTAAAAGACAGACACACAGGAAGTAGCTCTCTTTTGGGCAGGTAGGAACACCGCAGGAGGTAAGATTTTAGCTCTGAGCTCTGACTTCTTGGCTTTCTCTTTTACATTGGTTCTGTGTTTCTTATTTTAATAAGATGGTTGGTTACATCTATAGGGTTCCATAGCGCTTTAGGATGGCTATTTTATTCTAGTTTAGTGAGGGAATTGAATAATTATAGGCTGGTTGGAGTTTCAGAACTTTGCTCTTTGGTACATGGTAGCTTATTAAATAGTCCTAGATGAGTGATAGAAAGAAAAAGAATAGCTAGAAAGCTAAAGAATGAGTGTCCTGTGGGTTAGAGCCTAGCTAGCTGGGAGTTCTAGCGTTAACAGGCGGCACACCATTGAACCCCCACAGCATTTCTGTGAGGTAGGCACTGCTGCCACCGTCTGAAAGACAGAGGCGGTCTTCACATGCTTTGTTTGCTATTTCTAATGGGTGCCTTTTTGGTGGGGGAATACAATTATAATTTCAAGGTTTCTTGTTCTCACAAAAGTTTTCCCCCAGACTTTCAAGTCTGTTCCTTTGAAACAATGTCGTGAGGAAGTCAGGCAGATAGCCCTGCTGTAGGATAGGCTGTTTTGCGATCATTTGTTGAACTTGACTCAGCTCTAAATAAAGCCTGGTGTGAAGGTTTTTAGGCTTAGGGATAATGAGACTCATTATGGGAGGAACGGATTAGGCACTTTAAGGCACCCACGTTTATTCATCCTACATCTAATTCCAACTATGCTTGGTGCTCTGCTAGACTCCTGAAGATTAAAAAGTCAGATAAGGCAGTTTGAATAATGAAGAAAAGGTAAGAACGGTTTGTTCCGGAGCACTGCTTCTAGTTTGCTGTTCTCCAAAAGGCAGAAGACATTATCTTGGATTCTTTTTGAGGTTGGTTTAATTTTTTTAAAAAGATTTATTTTTATGTGTGTGTGTGTGCACCTGAATGTGTGTGTGCACCTGAATGTGTGTGTATACCTGAATGTATGTATGTGCACCACGAGCAAGCAGTTGCCCCAGGAGGCCAGAAGAGGATGTCAGATTCTTTGGAATTGAAGTAACAGGCACTTGTGGGTCTCCTGATATGGTTGCTGGGAACTGAACCCAGGACCTTTGCAAGAGCAGTACATATTCTTAACCACTGAACCATTTCTCTAGTCCCTGGTTTAATTAAAAACATTTCAGAATTACATTAATTTATTATTTGTATGTGAACTTTAGAGGACAGCTTGCTGGAGTTGGTTCTTTCTTGCCACAGTGGGTTCTGGGTATCAAACTTTGGTTGTCTGGGTTGGTAGTTGGCATCTTTCATAGCTAAGCCCTTGTGCTGGCCCAGAGGTCGATTTAATTTAAATAGAAAGAATGTGAACCATAATGATATGCACAGCCAATATAATGTTATTGTCAATTTTACAGGGAGTAATGCTTTAGGCATGGGTCCTTGGGAAGGAATTAGCATCTGCTAAGTGTTTATTTTATCTTTTATTGTTTACTTGCATCATTTTCATTTATTTCTTTAATAATTCTGAGAGACAAGAATAGTTGCCTGTACTTTGTAAATAACAAAATTGAGTTTAGAAAGACTAAATAATTTGCTTGAAGTTCATAGCTAATAAGTTGTGGCTTTTAAAACAGGCTTTGCTACTGAAGTTCATCAGTGTAGAGTTCTATCCATAGCACTTACCTCCAACTTCAACCCAAATTTCCACGAAAACTTCCTCTGTCTTTAAAATAATGTAATAATAATAATAATAATAATAATAATAATAATAATAATAATACACACCCCATAGAAATGTTGTAGAGGTTAAGTAACGTAATGCACAGAAAACAGTTTGGCATTAGGATAGAGTAGATAGAGATACTCAGTGTTGTTAATCATTACTTTTCCATCTTCAAATTTTTGATTTTTTTCAAGCTGGATGTTTCTAGAAGTCTTGATAAGAAGGGTGTTACTAAGCTGAACTGCAGTTCAGGGCATTGATATGTTTTACAGAAGAAATAGAATGAAACAGCCATACGACAGATTGAAAGTCTAGGAGGGCAGTGAGAATTTGCAGCCAATAGGTTAGAAGTCGGTGGCTTTGTTACTGCAGTGTAAGGTTTCTGAGACTCATTGGAAACAATATTTCCTAAAGTGATTCTGTAATCCTTTTCTTTCTAATTGAATAACGTCAAGTATTTAAAAATAAGTGTGTGTGTGTGTGGGGGGGGGGGTGGGGGGCGTAAAATGGTGACCTAGAAATTCTGTGTGGTATTTACTTTAGGCATGGAGATGGGCAGTAGGGGTTTGTGAACTAGCTATTTTAAGACAGGAACTTCATGTTACCTGGTGGGGTTCATGAATATTGCAGGTTTAGTATGGGAACTACTGGATAACCTGTAATTCTGACCTGGGGGTACTACTTAGAAGACAGGAGTTAGGGTTTGTGCCAGGGTCTGAGAAAGCCTCTTTTTACTTTCATATACGAGACTTGTGCTCCGAAGAGTCAGAGTGGTAACCGGCAGCTTGGTCATTCCTTCCTCCCGTAGGAGACACCAACAGTAAACTCTTCTTTCTGGGTATTTCTCCGAGGTGGTAATGTTAATTTTTTTTAAATATTTATTTATTTATATTATGTGCACATTTATCTGTGCGAGGGTGTCAGATCCCCTGGAACTGGATGCAGTTATTGACAGTTGTGAGCTGCCATGTGGGTGCTGGGAATTGAACCCAGATCCTCTGGAAGAGCAGCTAGTGCTCTTAACTGCTGAGCTATTTCTCCAGCCCGGTAATGTTAATTCTTAACCATCGACATTGCTTAACCTGCATGGGAATTTTAATTAGTTTTAAATGTTACAGTACCCGGTTTTACTTTTATTGATATCTCATTTAGTTAAAAAAGATTATTTTATTAAATTCATCAATGATTTGGCATAGTAAGTTTCATTTCCTATTTTAGAAGTGTTTCCTATTTACATACCCGTGTCTGCAGTAATCCAAGTGACTCATAAATGCCTTGATTCTTTCCTTCCAAACAAAATTATTCTTCCAGCAATAGATACAACTCGCTGATGTTTACATTGCTAGGTCGGCAACTTAATCAAGTGGTACTATTTTTTTTTCCTAAAAGGGAAAAGAAGAGATGTTATCTGCAGATTGTTCAAATAGCATTACACACTTATCGGGGAGAAACCATTGTACTATTTATGGAAGTATCAAATCAATATGATTTAGTGTTTCTGACTTGGAATAAGATTTGATTGCCTTGCATTAAGAAGTTGATCTCAGGGCTGGTGAGATGGCTCTGCAGTTAGCCATAGCAAATAGCACCAGCTGCTTCTCAGAGGACCTGGGTTTGATTCCCAGCACCCCGGCAGCTAACGACTGTCTGTAACTCCAGTCTCAGGATCGGATGTCATCTTCTGCCTCTTCAGGCACCCATCACATTTATGCGATACCCTGATATACATGTGGGTGAACACCCATACATATAAAAATAAATAGATAAAATTTAAAAAGATATTGCTGTCATAGTTTAGTGCTCTTGCAAACCAATAGTCACACTAACACACGGAAACTTGAGTAACTCTTGTGGAGACCTCTCTTACTTAAACTAAAGCAACAAACAAACGCACCCCAAACTCGTGTTTTGGTTAGTGATCAAAATAATTATCTGTAGTGCTGGGCTAGTTCATCATCCAGTGTCCGTGTCAGGTGTCTCACAGCTGCCTGTAACTCCAGCTGCAGAGGGTCCAGTGCCTGCTGCAGTCTCCGAGGACACTTACCATGTGCATCTACGCTTCTCCACGTGCACATACTGAGAAAGAAAACAACAACCTTAAAAAATTAACTGTTCAGAAGAATCAGTTGCCTTAATGTGAAAATTGTTTCCAAAAGAAACCACATTATCAAAATTTACATTTTTAAGGGTTTTAAGCTTTTGTAATTTTAGGAAGCCAGAGAGAATCTCCTGCCTTGTCCTTTCTTTATAGTTTTTAATACATAAGTTACGTACTGTTACATGAAAAAAATCACCCGAAACTTGGCTTAAAACATTCACCATTTCTAAGTATTTGGATAAGTTGGGTTTTGTTACTGTGGACCAGAGCTAAGCGATTCTCTCGGAGCTCCCCCACATGATGTGGTGACCGAGCTGGTGAACTGGAGCTACCAGTCTAGGGTGACAGTACTCAAATATCTGGTGTTTGGCTGTGTTAGCCGGACAGCAGAATGTCTAGCCCATGCATCCTTAGCTCTTCTCTTTGCCTTGGGCTCGTGTTCCAGCATGACGGAGCAGGTTTCCACGAGAGAAGACGGTGGACACTCGGGGAGTGGGTCTGAAAGTCCAGCCTCCCAACTGGCACAGCACACTTTCTGCTGTCTTGACCAGAGCAAGACACATGGAGTCACATGAGGGAGGAGCGGACAGCTGGGAAAGTTATAGAGTGATTTTTATAAATACTCACTTAAAAATGCACATATATTTTAAAACCTTTGTTAATGATAAAACACATCTACAGAATAGCCTGAGTTTTAAATCTTCTCTCCACATAACAAAAACTGGGGTCCCTAATTAAATATCTGTAATGAGTAGAGGTGATAAACAGTGATAATTGAGTGAGTGCTTTTGGACTCATATGATACTTGGAAAATGATGCCTAAAGCCAGCCAGTCATTTATTTTAATGCACACACACTCCATTTGAGAAATCCTGTTTTCTCATCATGGTTCTTTGACGTGCCCACTGCTTGCTTTTTTTTTTTTTTTCTTAATTTTAGGTGAAAGGACATAAAACATGATCCTTTAAAAATATATGACTCTATGTCATTTAGTACATTTATAGTGTATGTCTACCACCTTTATGAAGTTCTAAAACATTTGAGCACCCCACAAGGAAACTACCCATTATACAGGCACTGTCCATTTCCTCCTTCCTCTAACCCAGTAATCACCCGTCTCTCTGTCGTTTATCAGTTACTCTGTTTGTCTGTGTGTGCGTGTGTTTGTTTGGACATGGATGTGTGGGAGTGTGTGGAGGCTTGAGGTTGATCTCAGGTGATTACTCATTGTTCCTCACCTTACTTTTTGAGGACAAGGCCTCTCACTGAACCTGGAAATCACCAGTTGGGCTAGACTGGCTGGCCAGCGAGTCCCAGGGATCCTTGTGTCTCTGTCTCCTTGGGACTGGGATTACAGGTACCCTACTTTTTGGTGGGTGCGGGGCATCCAAACTCAGGTCCTCATTGGTTGTGTGGCAGCCACTTTGCTGATTCCTTGCCGGGCTTGTCATTTGCATTTAACTACAATGCAGCACTGGTTTATGTTACTTACAACCAGAGTGTCCTACGTTCTCCTAGATGTTGGCAGTGTAGCTCATTAAAGGGCGTCCTCAGGAAGATCCTGTCTTGCCTTTCCACCCCGCTGAAAATGTTCTCCCAGTCCTCCCAGTCTTCCCTGCAGACCAGTGCTCCCCTTCCCTTCTACTTCAGTGTTTAGATTTTTATTTCAGCCTTTGTTGTTTCCACATTCCTTCTGGGCCGGCCTTTGCTGCTTCTGTGGCCAGATGCAGACTTAAAACTCTTTTATCTCTTCAGAATTCCAGACCTGTTTGAATGTTCTCCTCACTGTTCTGTAACCACCTGAAACTGAATCTGTTCAAACAGAAACTATTCTCTTGCTCTCTGTCCTTTAAACAAGGTAAAGTATTTCCACTTGTCTGTCTTCCTCTTCTGAGTAACGGCACTGTTGTTCGTAGGTTTCCCTTGGCTTTATTGTCCGAGAGTCAGTTGTTCCTCCTTATACCTATTTATTCCCTGTAGTTATTCTGCAGGTCTACCTCCTCCTTCAAGATTGATCTCTCCAGCCCTCACTTCACCTCACTTTAGGTTGTGGATGTTAGCACCCTTTGCTTAAACTGGTGTTGTGCAGACTGTAGCTTATAAAGCTAAATATGGACAGTTACTGTTTGTGAAGATCAAGCTGTAATTGAATACTGCCTTGCTCATTAATTCGTGCGTTCATTACAAATACCCCACAGTGTCCCAAACCTCAACTATTTATTACTTGGCCCTCCACAGAACAAATTTCCCTGCTCTCAGACTGTTACTAGTTTCTGTTTCTAGCTTTGTCTACCTTTCTGGTCTACCCAGGTAAACACTGAGAAGTCTGAGCACACGTCCTCTCGTGTGCATCTTTTGTATAGTAATCATCTTTACAGGGGAAAATTACAGAAGACCTCTATCAGTGATGTAAGACCTGCCGGTCTGGGGTTGCGTTTTGGTTCAGAGGGTATCCTGTGATTTTACCTTTCCTGAGCTGTCTTTTCTTTCCTCTCTTTTCCTGATGCTGTCTTCCTGTGCAGTTATAGTCAGATACGATGTCCTCCCCCCGCCCTGCCCCCGCCCCAGCCCCAGTGTGTTGAGTGCTTTGGTGCCCAGCTTGTCGTGCTCTTGAAGAATCATGAGAATGCTGAGTAGACAATCAGGAGGTGGGCTTATTTGAAGCTGGGCTCTGAAGTATTTATCTTGTCTCCGGACCCTCCCTTCCCCCTTCTTTCTTCCTGTCTGCCATGAGAGCTTTTCTTCACCACATTCTGGCCGCCAGGATCTTCTGCTTCACCATGCAACAGAAACGCCGCAGAGTATGACACATGAAACCATGAGTGAGTCCCATCATTCTTCTCCCAGCGTTTTATCACAGCGACAATGACTAGTGAACCTTCTCACATTCTAGATTATGTCCCCTTCCCTGCTTCCCCCCCCCATGTACAGCTTTTGTTGTGTTTAATGACCCATTGTGCAGTTTTACCCACTAGATAGTGTCTTCCTGGTAGACCACAAGCCAAACAGGGCCATGTACTGAAGGGATAGATGTTCAATCCGTGTAAGTGCAGATACTGGTTGAATTGTTGCTTTCAGTTGTCATGGAGCTAAGTTCCTAGCTTTTCTCATTGCTGTGACGCTTTCCCTCACGAAGGCAGTGTAAGGGTTTGTTTTGGCTTATGGCTTGAGAGGGAAGTCTACGGGGTGGCGTAGGCACAGCAGCAGCTGTGTGAGGTGGCTGGCCACATTGTGTCTGGTCAGCAAGCGGAGAGATGACTTTGGTGCTCCACTCGTTTCCTGCATTCTGGTTCTTCTGGGACTCCAGTCCGTGCCATGGTGTTGCCCACCTCCAGGAGGGTTAAACCTTCCTAGAAATGCCTCCGTAGACACACCCAAACATAAGATCCTAGGTTGTTCCAAATCTTGTCAGATTGGGAGTCACGATGAACCATCACAGGATGTGGGCATCAAAGTAAGACATAAGCCATTGAAAGTAACTTGATTCCTAACTGTTTACCCACCAGCTGCTGGCTTCCCCGCTTGTCCATACAGACAATCTTTTCCTCCTCTCATTAGAACCCATTGGCTTCCTTTAAATATTGGGAGCCTACATAGCGCTTATGTAAGGAACAGTTGAGATGGAGTGTGCTAAACTAGTCCATTACTAGGATTTTATTCCAAAAGGACCGAGTTGCTCTTGTTACAATTTGGAGCAGAAATGGAATGCTGCTGTGTCACTAGCAGTTAGCTCTCTGTACTGGTTACTTACTGGACTGCTCCTGCCTGGCTTTTGTTTTGGTTTGGTTTCTTGGTGGCATATAGGTACTTCTGACAGTAAAATGTGCAGCAGCAGCAGCAGCAGCAGCAGCAGCAGCAGCAGCAGCAGCAGCAAACACTTTATCATTTAATCTCAGTAATAATCCTCAGAGGTAGGATCCTATTCTTCTTCTTGTACAGATGAGGAACTTGAGGCACAAGGAACTGAACTAAGTAAATTAGACTATGGTATAGCTCGTAAGAGTTAGGTGCAGAATTTAAATCAGACCGACTCTAGCTCCGAGGTCCCCAACCTTCCCAATGCTGCGACCCTTTAATACAGTTCCTCATGCTGTGACCCCCACCACAAAATTATTTTCACCGCTACTTCATAACTAATTTTGCTACTCTTATGAATCATAGTGTCAACATCTGTGTTTTCCAGTGGTCACAGGCAACCCCTGTGAAAGGGTCGTTGGACCCCCAGGTTGAGACCCACTGCTCTAGAGGGATTGCTTTTAGTGACTGACTATGCTAGACTCTGAATGGATCGTGGAACATTTCAAGTACAAAGTCCTTGCATCCTCTCAGTTTTCCTCTAACATAAAGTAGAGTTTGGGGTCATCAGGGGAAACAGACATGCAAAATAATGTGCTAAGTAGTAGAAAATCATCACTAGAGTTGGATGAAGTCACTTTTTCTTGTATTGCTTTTAGCAGGCTTAAAAAATAAAAATAAAACATGTAGCTGTACAGTAGCTCGCACAAATCTTAAGGGCACAGCTAGGTATATACACTTGCACCAGATTAACTACAGAGCTCCCTCTGCCCCTCTACGGGGAACCCAAGGGCCTTGGTTTTCATCATTATTTCAGAAGTCTTTTTTTGTGTGCGTGGGGGGGGGGGTGGGTTGTGACAGGGTCTCTCTGTGTAGCTCTGGCTGTCTTAGAACTCGCTCTGTAGACCAGACTGGCCTCAAACTCACAGAGATCCTCCCACCTCTGCCTCCCCGAGTGCTGGGATTAAAGGTGTGTGCTACCGCCACCCTTCTCAGAAGTCTTTTAAATGCCTCCCACTCAGTAACTACCCTGTTCTTTGCTTTATTTAAAAATATGTTTATTATGCTTGATTCATATGAGTCTGTTTTCTCTATTGGGGTATAAGTTTGGTTTTGTTACTGTTACGTTTCATTGCTCAGCAACTATTTTCTTATTAAATTAATTGAAAAGTATGTGATTGTTGTGTACTGTATTGTATGGTGCTCAGTTACTGTTTTGGTTCTAGGTGCTGAGGATAGATAATGAGTCTTGTGTGAGAATTCTTTTAACATTAAAAAAAATACTTTATGTATATGATGAATGTTTAACCTGCATATATATATCTGTGTACCACATTTGTGCTTGGTGCTCATGGAGGCCTGAAGAAGACATCAGATTCCTTTGAACTAGAACTAGTGACCATTGTGAGCCACCATGTGAGAACTGGGAACCAAACCCTGGCTGTTGGAAAGAGCAGCTGGTGCCTTAACTGCTGAGCCACCTCTCTAGCCCTCCCTCCCTCCCTCCCTCCCTCCCTTTCCACCCACCCTCCCGCCCTCTCTTCCTCCACAGGGGTTTTTTTTTTTTTTTTTTTTTATTTCCTTTTCTTTTCCTTTTCCCTTTCCTTTTTCTTTTTCTTTTCACAAGGTTTCTTTTGTGTAACCCTGGTTGTCCTGGAACTCTGTAGACCAGGCTGGCCTTGAACTCCCAGAGATCTGCTTGTCTCTGCCTCCCTGAGATTAAAGGCGTGGGCCACCCCGGCCAGGCTTAGCCATGACTTTTGACATTTAGTATGACACCTAACACCAGTTTTGAAAGTAGAGCTGTGTAGGCACTGTGTTTGGTTTGTGCTGATCTTTGCTCCTGTGAAGGTGGGAAGCAGGAGAAAGTTGCTATCAAGTGAGAGATAATGGTATCTTATCTATTGGATTGCCTTCCTAAGACTAATTTCTTATGTTTATCTCAGATTCTTAGCTTATACTCTTGATGGTCCTTTGGGTTATCTCAGACAATTGCAAAATAGTTAATGATTGGTTTTTGTTTTTGTTTTTGTTTTTTTGTGAGGAGAGACTTGTGATAGAGACACAATAGATTAATCAATCTATGTGGATGTAGTTGATTGCTTTTGTGGCCCTTTGGTTGAAAACAATGGAAAATCTGCCCATCTTTATTAGTTTTAAGATAAGTGGGGAGTATAGGGCTCTGGCTAGCGGTCCTGCTGCTTCCCTGTATCTTTTTAGTGTTATTCCCAGCGGTGCTGTGGCCCGTATACCTGGCCAGCACTCTACCATTGCTCTGCATCCTAACCTAGAAGTCATTTTAATAACAACTGATATGCATGGAGAGGTCAAGGACATTTTGAGGTGAATGTAATTCTATAGTTTTCATTTTCCTTTTTCGTCTCTTTCATTTTACAAAGAAATTAGGTTATAGAATAGTTTACCACCAAAACAGCCTGCTCAACTTACTGGTTACTGTGGGTTTTTTTTTTTTGTTGTTGTTGTTGTTTTGTTTTGCATCTTGCTAGGTAAAATTACCTAGGAAGCTTGATAAACGTGTATGTGTCAGTTGCACCCCCCCAGCTTTAATTTGTATTAGATTGAGGCAGCCAGAGACAAGAGGAAAAGGGTCACAGAAAAAAAGACAGAAAGCAGCATTCTTTTTTCTTAAAATGTCAATGAATTCTCCAAAGATGTACTATGCTATTATGCTCTTTTCTCATTTTTTTCTTTGAAAGTAATAGACTTCTAGGTTTACCAAAAAAAAAAAAAAAAAAAAAATGAGGAATAGAGTAGACGGGTCCTGTAAAACCCCCTCTCCATACCCTTGGAATTGATTCATTGCATTAATGAGGTGCATTTTTTATAATTAATGTTTACAATTACAATGTTGATACTAACTAAAGGCTGTTGTTTATTATTAGTGCTACTGAGACTCAGGCCGTTTTGTCTATTTTGACTAATAATAAGTCATGTTATCACTATTAAAATAGCATATAGAGTAATTTTACTGCCCTCATCTCCATCTTCTGTTTACCAGTCCCTACTACACTGCGGCAAACCTGAACTTTTTAATGTATAGTTTTTGTATAGTTTTGTCAGAGGTCATATAGTTGTAATTTCACAGTATGTAGCATTTTGTTTTTCCTTCACTAAGCAATATATATCTAATGCTCCTTCATACCTTTTCTTAGTTTAATATGATTTTTCTTTTCTCTTTATGGATATTTTCAGACAGAGTGTTGCTCTATATCTTAAGCTGATATTGAACTTAGGTTTCTTCTTGCTCCAGCATGCTAAGGTCATTTAATTTTATGAGTGTTTTGCTTGTGTGTGTGTGTGTGTTTACCATGGGAGTGTCTCTTGTCTTCAGAGTCAAGAGGAGGGCATCAGAAAGTCTGGAACTGGAGTTAGAGATGGTGTGAGCCACCCTGTGGGTGTTGGTAATTGAGTCAGTCCTCTGGAAGAACAACCAGTGCTCTTAACCACTGAGCCGTCTCTCCAGCCCACCATCATGTTCTTATTGTTTGTTTTATTCTAAAACAAAGAGATTTAGAAACTCTTTGTACAGTTTGCATACAAGTCTCTTATCAGATATTGAGTTTTGCAAGTAATTTTTTTTTGGACATTTTTGGTAGAACCAGTATTTTTAATTTTAATGAAGTTCAGTTTTGCCTTAATAGCCTATTTAGTGTGTGCATGTTAGGTAATTTTTTCCAAGGTCACTTAGATTTTTGTTGTCTTTGGAAGTTCTGTAGATTCACATTTTCTTTAGGTGTATGAATATTGAATTAATTTTTGTGAGTTTTGTGCTTTTGAATTAATTGCATAAAGTTGCTTTTCAATTCCTTTTCTTGTATATGGGTATCTAGTTGTTCTAGCCATTTTCCAAAAAGATTATCTTGTCTTTTCTTTTTCTGTTAAAGATTTATTTTAATATTTATTTGTATTTGTGTCTGTGTGGGACATACATGCAGGTGCCGCCGAGGGTATCAGAGCCCCTGGGACTGGAGTTACAGAGCAGTGAGCCACATGGCATAAGAGCTGGGAATTGAACTCGGGCCTCTGGAAAAGTGGCAAGCACTCTTAACCACTGAGCCATCTTCATGGCCCCTTAATTTTCTGTTTTGCAATGCTGGGGATCAAGTCTAGGGCCGAGTTACATCCATAGCTCTTGCTGTTCCTTTCTGATGTTCTCTCAGTCGAATACTACTAAGCATAAATTATGATAATTAAAATAAACTGAAGTTCTCATAATTAATATTTTGACTATCTATTATTCCTTTAAGGTAGCTTAGTAGGACTTGAGAGATGGCTCAGCAGTTAAGAGCACTTGCTGCAGAAGACGTGAGTTTGATTCCTAGCACCCATATGTTAGCTCACAACTTCAGATCCAGGGGATCAGGCTCCCTACCTCCTCTGTTCCTCATGGGCACCAGACACTCACATACACGTGCATACACGCAGGCAAAACATAAACACACATAATGTAAACTAAATAAATCCTAAAAACTTGAAAAAATAGGGATATTAGTCTAGACAAGAATAAACAGCAGACTTGCATTGTTTGGTGTCATTTTATTAGACCTCGTGTCTGAAGTAGATTTATATAAGGGAGTTTAATGACTGATTAATCACATTTAAAGGATATAAAGTGAAAAAACTCGGGTTACTATGTTCAACATGTTCAGCAGTTTCTAAAAGCAACAGCGGACAGTTGCGTGTGATAGAGTCCCTGCTGTTTTATCTGTCACCTTTGCTGCCTGGTAGATCTTTAACTCCCTGAGTTGAGCGCTTCTCAATACAATTAAGAAATGCTTACCTGTTTTTCCGGTGAGGACTGGGTAGATGAGATGGATAAACAGGAGTTCTCAGGAGTAATACCCTGAGTAAACGCTGTTAGGCTGCAGGAACGGACTAATAACTAAAGCATATCCCCAGGAACGCGTGGTGAGATGCTTAGTGGTCAGTGCCTGAAAGAAAAGGACTTGTGGAGTCCCCAGAAGTTTTGAGTTGTAATGAAAGCAAATTTGGTTTTTAGGTTGATTGTATTTAAGAACTTGTGTGTCTGAGAGTGACTCTAAGGTGTTCATTGGAGTGTGCTGTGGCTTTGGTCTTTGCATACGTGTTTCTTTCTGAAACCTACTAGATGGCATAGATTCATTTTGACCCAAATTTTTTTCCTCAGAATTATGTAATGATTAAATGAATCATGGCACCTCTAATTCATGGTATCTTGAGAATGTTAAAAACATAACACCAGCAGCAATTAGTGATCAGCCTTAAACACGTGTTCTTAATGTGGGTCTTATTGCTTCTGTTGCTGTGAAGAGACACCATGACCATGGCAACTCTTATAAAGAAAACATTTAATTGGGGCTGGCTTGCATTTTCAGAGGTTTAGTCCATTATCTTCACAGTGACATGCAGGCAGACACGGTGCTGGAGAAGGAGCTGAGAATTCTACATCTTGATCCACAAGGCAGCAGAAGGAAACTGTGTCCCACACTGGGTATAGCTTGAGCATAGGAAACCTCAAAGCCCACCCCGACAGTGATATGCTTCCAACAAGGCCACACCTCCTAATAGTGCCACTCCCTATGGGCCAAGCATTCAAGTGCATGAGTTTGTGGTGTCCATGCCTACTGAAAACACCACAGATATATATCTTCTGAATTAATGGAATAAATTGATATTTCTTTTTTTTTTTTTTTACTAAATAATACTGTAAGACTTTTAAAAACTGTGTGTGTACACGTGTACGTGTGTACATACATGTACATAGTATATATTGGCATATATGCACAGTCAGAAGATAACTTGGAGGAGTCGATTTTCTCTTTTGCATGGCATAAGGGATTGAATTTAGATGGTTATGCTTGGCAGCAAGTGTCTTTACATGCCAGGCTGTCATAGCTCCGTAAGACCTGTGGTAAGTTGTAGCCACCGCTAGCTTCAGACCTTGAACTCATTGAAGAGAACCAGTAAGGTACACATTGTATGGATTATACCTGACATTCATGAAAAACAAAACACAGCCCCCCAGCACACTAGCTGTAGAAGACAGCTTTGTGACATCGGTCCTCCCTTCCACATTTCACAGGTTCCAGAGATTAAATTCAGGTTCCTAGGCTTACACAGCAAAGCTCCTTTAGCTGCAGAGCCACCTCGAGAGGAAAGGGTTTATTTCAGCTTACTTCAGGTTACAGCCAGTCATTTAGGGATGCCAGCACAGGAACCTGGAGTCAGGAACCAAAGTAGAGACCGTGGAGGAGTGCAGCTTCTTAGCCTGCTTCTCTGGCTTACTCATCTACTTTCTTATACAGCTCAAGTCCACCCGCCCAAGGATACCACACCCACATGGGCTGTGCCCTCCTGCTCAATCAGCAAACAAGAAAATATCCACAGACCTGTCTGAGGGAAGCAGCTCCTCAATTGAGATCTTCCTCTTCCCAAGTATGTCTAGGTTTGTGTCCAGCTGACAAAAGTTAACCAGCATATCACCCTTTCTGTACCGAGTACAAGAACCAGGGCTTAGGGGCTGGAGAGATGGCTCAGAGATTAAGCGCACTGCCTGCTCTTCCAGAGGTCCTGAGTTCAATTCCCAGCAACCACATGGTGGATCACAACCACCTGTAATGAGATCTGGTGCCCTCTTCTGGCCTGAAGTGATACATGCAGGCAGAACACTGTACACATAATAAATAAATAAATCTTAAAAAAAAAAAAGAACCAGGGCTTAAATAATAAACATGGCTGTGAGTTCAGTATTCAGTCCAGCTCCTTGTAATGGTCTATGATAAATTTTAGAACTAAGGATACATTATTTAAGAAATAGCTATTTGTAGTTGTGTGTACCTTTAATCCCAGCACAAGAGGCAGGCAGATCTGAGTTCAAAGCCAGCCTGGTCTATGGCATAGTAGTTCCAGGACAGTCAGATCTACCTAGTGAGACCTTGCCTCCAAAAAATAAAATAGAAATAAGAGAGACATGGGGTAAGGGAGGAGAAATAGCCATTGTAATATTGTAGTTAAAATAGAAGTTAGGTAATATCAAGAATACTTCTGGCCAGCATAGTGATGCACATCTTTAATTCCAGCACTCAGGAGGCAGAGGCAGGTGGATTTTTGTGAGTTTGAGGCCAGCCTGGTCTACAGAGTGAGTTCAGCCAGCTATGTAGAGGGACTCTGTGTCACCTCCTCCCCGCAAAAGATACTTCTGGGGGTGGGGCTGGAAGGATGGCTCAGTGATCTAGTGCGAATGGTGCTTTTACAGAGAACCTGAGTTTGATTCCCAGCACCCATATGGTGTCTCACAACCACCTGTCAATCTGGTTTTACAGATCTGACACCCTTTTCTAACATCAGAGGGCACCAGGCACACATGTGGTACATATACGTGTATTCTGGAAAAACATTCATACACATAAATAAAAATCTAAGACGAAAAAAAACTTCTGAAGAAGGAAAATCCTTATAGAATATGAAACAGATTTATCTTGTTAAAATGTTGTAAGTGCTCAGCTACAAGTGATTTAGAAATTATAAAAAGGTACAAAAAAGAAAAAAAACATTATCTGTTTTCATGATTCAGAGACAATTCCTGTTTGCTTTTTGATGTTGGAGACCACACAGTAAATAGCACTTTGTAGCCTTCTTTTTGATGTGATCTTGTATTGCAAATAACTCTTTTATAACAAATACCATTTGTAATTTCAGTAGTTGGTTAGTATTCTTTCAGTGTGAGCTTATCATAGTTTACCTAATGATATATTTTTTTTTTACAATTGTTCTAGATTGGCTTCAGTTTATTGCTATTCTACATAAAGTCTCAATGTGCATGTGTACATACGTATATATTCATTGAGAGTTTATATATATATATATTCATTAAGATTGCACACACACAATTTTTTGTCACATGACTAGATAGTGAAATACTGGGTGAGAGTATAGTTTCACTGTTACTAATCCTCATACATTATGAAAGAGAAGCGGTGTTTAAAGTTAATATGTACATATGTATTGGTGATAGGCATTTAGTCATCTGTCCTAACAGTGATTGATTTGTATATGCATTTGCACTGTTTTGCAATTACAGATCTTAATGAGGCTGTCCTGACACTTAGGTTGAGATTCACTCTCCTGGAGATAATCAGCTAGCTTTAGTTCTCTTTCAGGTAATTTCACTAAAATGGCAAGGATAGCCCTTGCCCTTAACCAGTTTTCTTTTCCTCTTACTTAGTGATTGTTTTTTGTTTTGTTTTGTTTTTTCTTTTCTAGCATCTTTTGCTTTAGGTTTTGGGAATAATCTTAAATGATTAAAAAAATTTACATTTGAGGGCTATGGGTACCGTATAAGCTCAGTGACAGGAGTTAGTATGTGCCCTGGACTGTACCTCTCCCACCAAAACATTTGAAGATGCCTAGTTTTGTTGTATCCCTTGTTAAAACCTTGAATTCAGTACCCTTAACCTACCTTAGTTTGGCAGTGTGGAATACTGTAAAGTAATGTTGTCTCCCCTGTCAGTGGGAGGCTGCCACTGTGGGAATAGTACTAGGGAGAATGAATGGTACAGTACATATCGCTAGCCTCCGAGTATAGCTTACTGAATGTATGTCACTTTCCCACCACATTGAAGTTGAACCTTTTTAAATCAAAGATACTGTTAAATTGGTGTCTTCGTGTTACTTGTTGCTGTGATGAAGCATCATGACCAAAGCAACTTGGGTAAGTACACTTCCATATCACTGTTCATCATTGTAAATTAGGACAGGAACTCAAACATGGCAGGATCCTGTGGTGGGTGATGTCGTTCTGTATACTGTGAATATGTGTTGCTCTAATGGGTTGATAAAGCTGTTTGGCCAATGGTGAGGCAGAATAAGGTTAGGCGGGACATTCTAACTAGAGAGAGAGGAAGGAGAAAGACAGAGCAGAGAAGATGCTGCTAGCCACCACCAGGAGAAGCAAGATGTAAAGATACTGACCAGTAAGCCATGTGGCAAAGTATAGATTTATAAAAATGGGTTAATTTAAGATGTAAGAGCCAGCTAGTGAGAAGCCTGAGCCATTATTAATATAAGCCTCTGTGTTTATTTGGGTCTGAGTGGCTTTGGACTGGGCAGGACACAGGAAAACTTTCAGCTACAATCCTAGAGGCAGGAGCTGATGCAGAGGCCATGGAGGAATGCTGCTTACTGGCCTGCTCCTTATGGCTTTGCTCAGCCTGCTTTCTTATAGAACCCAGGACCACCAGTCCAGGGATGGCCCTACCCACAGTAGGCTAGATCCTGCCCCATCAATCACTAATTAAGAAAATGCCCTATAGCTGGATTGTGTGGAAGCATTTTCTTAATTGCAGTTCCCTCCTCTCAGATGATTCTAACTTGTATCAAGTTAACATAAAACTATCCAGGACAATTGGAAACTGTATGCATTTGCTAATTTTATCATAGGCAATTTAGGGATAAGAGGAATGGTTGAAATAATTTCTTTCCTTTTCTGACCTGTAACTTACTAACAGTTGGAAGATGGAAGTAGACTGAACACCAAGTGTTTGAAATGATCATTGTGGTGGTTTGAATATGATATGCCCCTGCAGGCGTGGTTCCCAGTGTGTGGTGCTTGGTGGGAGGTTTAGGTGGTGCAGCCTTGCTGGAGGAAGTGCATCACTGGAGGCCACTTTGGAGATGATACAGCCTCGCTCTGCTTCCAGTTAGCTCCCTCTAAACTGTGCTTGTGATTAAAGGTGTGCTCTCTCGTCTTCCAGCCTCCGCTACCACGCTTGCCACTTGCTGCCATTCTTCCAGCCACTCTTCTTCCCCTGGCACCATCAACCCAATAAACCCTTTCTTCCCTAAGTTGCCCTGGTCGTGGTGTTGAACCACAGCGACAGATGGATGGACGGACGGACAGATGGACGGGAAAGTCACTAACGCAGCCCTCTTCATCTCGCTTCTGTCATCACTACAGAAGTATTCCAGGTGCATGCTTGTCCGCCCCTTTCACTGTAGCTCTCCTAAGCTCAGATCTTCTCCCCTGCCCCTAAAACGGGAAAGAGAACAATACAGTGTTGGGCTTTGACAGAGATGCACATCACTGCCCAGGCATCATTTAGTGATTACTTTGTATATTTGCTTGGGTGTTGTCTGTCTGGTAGATTACTTTTTGGTCTTGAGTATTAATTAGGGCACTTCACTTCCTCCTTTTTAAGAATTTATTTTATTTTTTTAAGGACAGAGGCCTGTGGTGTAGCCAGAGATGGCCCTGAGCTCAGTCTTCCTTCCTCTGCCTCCAGCTTGCTTAATCTTTCAGAGTCTGCTCTTTCTAATCTAGACTGTATCTTTTTGTCTTATAGACACAGCTTTCTTAATTTCTAGAAGCTTTTATTACTGGATTTTTGGGTATCGTTTATAAGAATTCACTTTGGGCACAGTGATTCATCTTTGTTTTCCATGCCTGTCTCCAGGGTTTCTTTAATCTCTGTGTTTACTATCTACAGTGATTTCCTTTCCTCCTTGGCATTCTGCTCCACTTGACCGTGTCTCTTTGCTGTTTCTTGCTTATTAGATCTGAGATTGTTCTGTTAAGCTAAAGAATTAAGTTGAGAGGCAGGGCAGTGGCGCACGCCTTAATCCCAGCACTTGGGAGGCAGAGGCAGACAGATCTCTGTGAGTTCGAGGCCAGCCTGGTCTGCAGAGCGAGATCCAGGACAGGCTTCAAAGCTACACAGAGAAAACCTGTTTTGAAAAGCAAAAAAAAAAAAAAAAAAAAAAAAAAAAAAGAGTAAGTTGAGAACTGTGATAGTCGAAAAATGGCCTTTTGGAAAATAAGTTAAAAGCAAAACACCATGGACTGGATGGCTGAAGAAGAGTGGCATTACCCCCTCTCTCCCAGTTCCTGAGACTGAAAATTCTTGGTCCTAGATGCCAGCAGATTGAATTCTTTCACCCTGTTGCTTTGAGGGTAGATAGCTCCTCACTGTGCTTTCACGTGGTAGAGGGAGAAAGGTCTAGTGACCCCATCTAAATTTAATTACCCACCAGTGGCATTAATCTACAGCCTGACATTAACGTTTTGGGATTTAGAACTTCAACCTATACATCACAAATTATGGTGGTGGGGGCCTCAAATATTCAGTCAGGAACAATAGCCACATCAATCTCCTGCACCTTATGATGATGTCTTACCTGTCAAATGAGTTTTTGTAGATTGCAGTTAATTTGAGAATCTTGAAATAAGGTCATCTTAGATGATCCATTGGGACAGATATCCTTAGAAAAGAGCACAGGAGAGAAGAGACAGGAGAAGTTTACCACCGAGGCAGAGGGGACTGGGCTGTGAGGACACAAGGCAGGGGCTGCACCCAGTGAGGAGGAGGAGGGAGGGGAGGAGGGGGAGGAGTTGCAGCCTTGAATTTCTGGTTCCACTGCTGAAAGAGTGGAGACCCATTTTTGTTTTGTAAGCTACCCAGCTAGTGGCACCTTGTTACTGTAGCAACAGCAGCAGTCAGATGCAGAGACCCAGCCGATTTTTCCTCTTTTTACTCGTTATTTTACCACTTTTGCCTTGAATTCTTGCTTTGTTTCATGTTCTTAAGTTCTTCTGGAGCATCTAAATCTCCAAAGGATCCCCCCCCTCCTTCTTGTATTTTCTTCCAGCTGTAGGTTTTTTAAAGACAGATTCTCACTATGTACCCAAGCTAGCATTGAGTTGCCAAGTGCTCAAAACTACAAGTACTTACATCTCCTGAGTTCACTAGAGTTTTTAGTTTGTTTTGCATTTTTTTCCTATAGTATGTTTCTGTCTTTAAAAAGAAAAAAACTTTATACGTGGTTAGAATGAGCTGTTTTGCCCCATGTCCTTAGTTTTAATATAGTGCCCATCAGTGACTTTTCCTGATACCTCATCCCCTTATTCTGGGTCTTTGTCATTTATGAATATGGCTGCTTTTAATTCATTCCTGTGTACCTTGAGGTACTGTAGTGATGTAAAGAAAAGTCTTCAAGATGACTCAAGATCAGGGATGCATTTTTTGTGGGATTCTGTTTCTTCCCGCAGTGTAGTACAGTAACCTGGAAAGTGGGTGGCCTTACAGGTGATGAATAGGGCACTGGGGGCCAGGGAGAAAGAAATTAAGTGTAGGAAACTTTTAGCACGTGTTTTCTTCCCTTTCCTGCACACTTGAATAGCTTACTCTGGAGACTGTCATAGACAGTCGTCAGGGGAAAATGATGCTTCAGAAGGAAGCAGAGTGGTGGCAAATTGATTTACTTTCTCAGCCTAGATGATTTTTAAAAATTAAAACAGCATCTGTGTTTTGAGTTCACCCGTTATCATTGTTTTCTAAATGTAGCTTGGTAAACGGTCTGATTTTACAAATGATTTGTTTAATTGGGAGCTCTTCACTTCTCGTTGACTGTAAGTCCAATTGAAATAACTGACTGGAGATGACAAAGAATATCTAAAAGGGACAAATTAGACATTGGAGCCATCCAAGGGTGAGATTGTTTCCTGCCTTTATGGCTCTCTGAGCTTCTGACATTGCGAGCAGTGAATAGACAGTGTGGGAGATGTCCTCCGTTTTCCTTTACGACACACTGTCAGATCAGCAGCCATACTTCTGAGTCAGGCCAGTGTAGGACTGTCGTCCCGACGGCCCTTTCTAGTGACTGAGAACGCACCAGGGAGCATCTCTTCTGGTGCGGCTTCATGAGGGAGAGACACAAAATAACTTTGCTCTGTGAACGACATAGTCGGCCATGCTCTTCCTTCCTGGATCCATGGATTTTTACGGGTCTTCTTTGCATGCCGTTGCTAGATTTTCTTGTCTTCCTTAAAAAAAAAAAAAAGACTATTTTATTTTATTTGGCAGGGAAAGGGTTGGGGAACCAGTTTTTACTGGGAGATAACAAATATAAAAATGAATATGGATTTAACTCTATATGATTAAATTGGGTTATTAACATCTTTTTAAATTTTTATTTTATTTATTTTTGTTTTGTTTTTTGTTTTCTTTCCAGACAGGGTTTCTCTGTGTAGCTCTGGCTGTCCTGGAACTCACTCTGTAGACCAGGCTGGCCTCGAACTCAGAGATCCTTGTGCCTCTGCCTGGGATTAAAGACATATGCCAGTACTGCCTGGCAGTATGTCTTTTTAAATGTAGTTTCCTAGGCTGTCCTATAAAGGCTTAATAACTAAGCAATGGTTACCATAAATATTTGCATATATACAGTGAAAAATTAAAAAATTTACTAATAGCAAGTAGACAGAGGGACATTGGAGGTGGAGACTTGTGGGAAATGATAGGTCTTTCTGCACATGCGCAGCAGCTTTGTAAGTTGTTGATACTGTTTTTGTGTGGTGCTGGTACAAAAGAGCACTCTTGTGTCTTCCTTCCTTCCTTCCTTCCTTCCTTCCTTCCTTCCTTCCTTCCTTCCTTCCTTCCTGTTTTTAACTACCTATGGATAGGGTTGGTTTTAAATCTTGGGGTTTGGGGTGAAATCTGTAGGGAGGAGAAAAGTGTTTTTCAAGTAACTAAAGATTTGAAAGAACAGTAGAAGTTAGAGGAACCTGAGGTGTGTTTGAGAGTTGTCTGCCATTGATTGATGGTTGTAAAATACTGCACACTCATGGGCACGGGAGGGTTTATATGTGAGTGATTACTGACGTAAGGATGGGACGATGTTAAGGGGTCGGGCTGGCAGTCCTTGTGCTGTGTGCTGTGCACTGACTGCCGCTGAGTCTCTTCGGAGTCTGTTCAGAACGGGACGTGGGGAGCGCTGTGCTACCCTACCATATTTATTTATATAATTTGACAGCAAAGGTATTAAGTAGTTCATAGTCATAAGATTAAAATCTTCTTTTTAAGCAAATTTATACTTTTCAATTTATAGACAGTACAATTTTTTTAATCAAAGCTAGTATGTGATTTAGTAAGATCTGCATTTCATATCCCCCCTTGCTTATAGAAAAATCATGCTTCCCTGTTTTCTGTTCATGTTCTTTCTGTTCTTGGAAGAGTAACAGCTGATGTTGAGCAGTTGATTATTCCTTTGCATTGTGATAAATTTGCTTAAATAGTTTGTTCTGATTATATAATCTTCAATGATTTGAAGTTAGTTTTTGAGCTTTAACCTTCTCTTCCCTGCTTTCAAATTGGTTTTCAATTTCCCCTTTAGGATTATGGCTTAGCTTAGATGAGATACTGTATGGTAAACTTTGTATACTATACCATGCTTCATAAACATATTGCTTGTGATGTCGGTGTGTGATAATTATGATTGGCCCTAGGCAGGATTGTCGAATAGTTTAGTTGTCTTTGTCGTATCTTTTTAAGTCTAGGGGATTTATTTCAGTCACTTCAGCTGTATGTAGTTTCTGAAGTGTACTGGCAGCTGCAGGGTTTTTCACTTATATGAGCAGTTACTTTACAGTCTGCTGTGTGCGTAGGTGTGAAATGGGGTCATTCCAAGAAAGACGAGATGAACATGAGCGTTGCCTTCGTGTAATGGATTCTAGTTGTTAAATAGTGATTAGTAAAACACATAGGAGTAAGCAGTAACCCAGAGAATGCAAACCCTGTTGTCAGTGATATTTACCAGCAATTTTTAGCTTAATAATCTTTCACTTTAAAATATGTGTAAAAGCATGTTTGTGTGTGAATTTGTGTGATGTGCCTTGGGGAAGAAGTGTTGTGGGGTATTTGTACACTGTGTGGAAATGTATTGCTGTGATTACAAAGCTGAAAGGTCAGTAGCTGGGCAGGAGGTATAGGCGGGACTTCCTGCAGAGAGAGAGGAAGGAGGAGATGAATCTAGACCAGCATCAGACACTAACAAGACAGGGAGGGCGTTGGACATACAGAATGAAAGAAAGGTAAAAAGCCATGAGACAAAACATAGGTTAATATAAAAGGGTTAATTTAAGTTATAAGAGCAGTGGAACAAGTCTAAACTAAGGCCGGGCTTTCATAATTAATAAGAAGTCACTGGGTTGGTATTTGGGAGCTGGCAGTACAGAGAAAGACTTGTTGCAAAGAAATTTGGTTATCTTTGGTGCATATTTCAGTGGAAGGCACACTTGAGTGAACTGCTAGCTTGTGTCTTTTGGGATGAAAGGGATGGGTGGTAGATCCCAGACAGACTTACTCCATTGTGAAATACTTAGAGTGTTAATTCTGGTGCTATACTTGGATCTGTGACTGGGCAAGAAACAAACCCTCATTGAATCGGAATCGGAGCTGTTAGAGAAATTGTTGCTTTATACTGTAAGCACTTAGAGTTAATTCTTTACTTCCATGCATGGTGTATTACTACACTGACAATCTGGAAACTTTCTTCCTTAAAGGAAGAAATACCATCTTTCTACCTTCCTTCTCAAAAATTGGGCAGTTTGGGAAGCGCATTAAAATTTTAAAGGTTGTCAAAGTGACTTGTGTACACCATGCAGATCTTTTAGATATCAGTGGTCAGTACTTATTTCTAAGATCTGCCTTGTAATTATTTCAAGTGTGGGGTTAGATCAGGTGAAATATTTATTCATTTCGGGCTTAGTTTGATTCTATTCTAGTTCATGGAAGCTAGAAAAAATAGAAAATAGGCTTGATTCTATGATTTTTAGTAAACTAATAATGAAGTTTCAGACTGTTAAATTAGTACAGTTCATTCTCATTTTGGGGTTATTGCTTTTTTTAAAGTACAGTTCTGCGTCTAAGAGAAGATAAAAAATAAGTTAATTAAAAGTAGTTCAAAACAAGTATAGCTATTTCCAAGTAAAATTTTGGGTAGCTAGTAGAGTCTGTTACCAGAATTTTCTGTGAACTATTTGAAGTTTTTTGTTTTGTTGAACACAGTTAGGTTTTGGGAGCTGGAGAGTGATATGCTGTCTTTTTTGGTTTTGATTTTTGGAGATAGGGTTTTTCTGTGTAGTTTTGGTGCTTGTCCTGGATGTCGCTCTGTAGACCAGCTGGCCTCAAACTCACAGAGATCCGCCTGGCTCTGCCTCCGGAGTGCTGGGATTAAAGACGTGCACCACCACCACCTGGCTGATATGTTGTCCTAATAACAAAGGCCATAGCATATTGTTGGAAGAGAGTAACTATTGTGCTTGCCTTAAACCCATGTGTGGCAAACACTGACCTGTTTGCAGTAAGTCCAGAATTACATTTTACTGTTGTAAAGGCGTTTATATGCTTTACCCCAGGATTGGGATCTGAGCAGTGGCAAGCACTGTTGTGTTTGGCCCGAAGTACAGTCAGTTCTCAAATTGTAACAGTTCTTCTGCTTGAATGGTCTTTGTAAATCCTGTAACAAACATTGCTGAGCACTTTCATTGTGCTAATAATAAGCAGACGGGAAATGATCAAGATAACCTCTGTTTTCCTAAGAGCTCCCAGTGGAGAGAGGGACCAGTGCTTTCACTAAGTATAGAACACTGATAAGCACGGCAGGAGGTCACAGACAGAGAGGTCAAAGAGCGTAGCGGAGCGGGAGGATCTTGTCCTTGTCTGCCCGGTAAGTCAGACTTCAAAGAATATGAAGTCTTGAGCACCCACACTACAGTGTGCTATTAAAAACAACAGAAATCCCAACACTGTTTGGTCAGGGTTAGCATTCCTCACAAGAACCCTTTGAAGTAGTCCCTGCTGTATTACAGATAGCCAGTTACGGTAGAGCGTGTGGTTCAAAACTTGGTGTTACCTGTCAGTTGGCTGTAGTCCTTTTGTTTTACTTGGAACATGGGCAGGCAAGGAGAAGGCCTTCAAGTATTGGTCTTGGCCACTTTCTTGTGCCTTAGTTTCGGACAGCGGCGGCGGCGGCAGCGGCAGGCAAGCAGTAGCAATAGCAGGTGGCACCCTCTAGTGTTTCATAGCTCTTGTGTAGGCCTGTTTCCTGGGACAGTCAGCTTTCCAGTTGTTACTGTTCCTGTAGGGTTCCTCAGCCTTTCAAGGCAGTTGGCCTTGCAGCGTGTGGACCTAGGTTTTGGGTTTCTCTGCCCTGCACCGCAGCCATTGTTACAGCTTGCGTTGGCCACTGTCGTGGCTGCCACCGCTTGAGAGGAAGCTGCTGCTGCTGCCTTTGTTTGTTTGTGTGTTTGTTTGTTTGTGTGTTTTCTGTTGCTCTTCTGCTGCTGTTGCCACCGCCTGGTTTGTAGCCTACCTCTTCTGTAACTGTAAATGCACCTGGCACCCCACTGCACTTGAAGCTCCGCCTCTGCGCTCTGTCTCTGCTGGGCAGTTGTGCATCGCCCTGCCTCTGATGCTTCTCAAGGCAGGTGCAGCTTTGGCTTGCTTTTGCAATCCAGCTGGCGGATCCACCTCACTTGCTGCTGTCAAAACAGCTGGAAACTCTCTCTGCAGCCTCTGTAGTGTGGTGTACCATGGCTGCCACCACTTGTGGCCACTGTCCTCTCTCACTACTGTCCTCTTTCTGCTACCAGATTAGTCTGCTCTAGTAGAAGCAGGCAAGAAGAGCCCAGTCAAGAAGTTCTTTTGACCGAACCTAATGTTGCAACATAAGGGAAGGCAACCCAGGAGTGTGTATTAGTTGGTTCAGAAAGTGAGCCAGATAGCCTTCTTACGTAGGCAGGGAAGAGGCACTTTCACCAATCACAAGGAATCTTTCATACAAGTGAGGGTTTGTGTTTGTACCAGTTATGACATTGTCCTTTTGTACCAGTCACAGCAGTCCTGCTAGGCCCCCAGGGAAAATGTATTCCTATCCGACCTAGGTGGTAATGATTGTCTCCTAGAGCAGGCCTTCTGAAACTCTTTCTTCTTGAGACCCCTTTTTGTTTGAAAACATTTTTGCCACGTCAGGTGTATCACTACCTAAAATAGGTATACAGCGCCAGCAAGGTTGCTGAGTGGGTACAAGCCTTAGGATGTGAGTTCGATCCCAGATCCCACAGTGAAGGGAGAGAAACTACTTCCAAAAGCAAGAGTGCACATAGACACCGAAAACAATGGAATTTTAAAATCTAAAACAAATATATGTATTATACCATATATTTACTGTTAATAAGTAAAATATATTTTAGAAAATTCTGTAAGTATAATTTTACTACTTATTAAAAACAATCAAATTTGCACACTGAGATGGATGTTTATTTTTACATAAATAATTAAATCGGGGACTATTCAATGTTTTATGATGTAGAGTATCTTGAGAATTTTTTTTGCAGTAGTAGGGATTGAACCCAGATGCTGTGGGATGTTCTGTACGTTAAATGTGTTGCTGTGATTGGTTAATAAATAAAACACTAATTGGCCAGGCAGGAAGTATAGGCGGGACAAGGAGAGAAGAGAATGCTGGGAACAGGAAGGCTGAGTCAGGAGATGCTGCCAGCCATTGCCATGAGTACCAACATGTAAGATACCTGTAAGCCACGAGCCATGTGGCAAGGTATAGATTTATAGAAATGGGTTAATTTAAGATAGAAGAACTAGATAACAAGAAGCCTGCCATGGCCGTACAGTTTATAAGTAATATAAGTCTCTGTGTGTTGACTCAGTTGGGACTGAGTGGCTGTGGGACTGGTGGGTGAGAGATATGTCCTGACCGTGGGCCAGGCAGGACTGCAGAAAACTTCAGCTACACCCAGAAGCTTCTACTTCTTAGGTAAGCACACGGCTGTTGAGCTGAGTTTCCATAGTTGGTGAGTAGTCTGATATTATGATGGTCAGTGCCAAGGTCACAGAATGGTAGAAGTACATTGACATAGTGTTGTCAACGTGGCAGCTGTTAGTATTATCCGAGAAATGAGTCTTTGGATAAATGTGTGGGTTATGTTAATTGAAGTGAGAAGCCCCATCCACTATAGGTTGTCCCATTCCCTAAACTTGGGGTCCTAGAATATAGAAGAGTGGAGAGAGTGAGCACTAGCATGCATGCAGCTAACTTCTCTGCTTCAAACTCTCGGGCTGTGACTTTCCTGTTGTAGTGTTCTGTACCTGCGCTGTGAGCTTGCGATAGAACTGTGGGGTACTGAATAGTATCTTTTAAAGTTTTCTGTTTGCCTGCATGTATGTGCGTCATGACATACGTGCCTGGTGTCTACAGGTAGCAGGAGATGGTGGGTGTTGGGGCCGTTGGTACTCAGGTTAGAGCTGGTACTGTAGGTTTACCACGTAGGTTCTGGGACTTAAACCTCGGTCCTCTGCAAGAGCAACAATTGTTCTAAACTGCTGAGCCCTCTCTCCAGCTTCAACAGCAATTTAAAAAATAAAACATTCTAATATAATACAAAGATATCTAATTTGTTTTGTATTGAGGGATGATGGTAGAAGAACATGAAAAGTTTTTGTTTTCTGTATAAACCATTTCTATAAGAGCAGAAAACTTGGTCTGTATAGTAAGAAAGACTGTAGTTCCTAATGTACGGTAGTCTAGAGTGGGCATCACTGTATGGTAAGGAGACTGTAGTTCCTAATGTGCAGTAGTCTAGAGTGGGGATCACTGTATAGTAAGAAGACTGTAGTTCCTAATGTGCAGTAGTCTAGAGTGGGGATCACTGTATGGTGAGAAGACTGTAGTTCCTAATGTACGGTAGTCTAGAGTGGGGTCACTGTATAGTAAGAAGACTGTAGTTCCTAATGTGCAGTAGTCTAGAGTGGGGATCACTGTATAGTAAGAAGACTGTAGTTCCTAATGTATGGCAGTCTAGAGTGGGAATCAAGGCATTTCAGGCAATATTTCTTGGTTGGCAGTTTGTGCTGTGCCAGCATGAAGTGCCCATCTTGTGTGTTTAGAGCCAGTGCCACATGAAGTGAAAAGCACGGTTCAGCACAGGCTAGCCCTTTCAGAAACACAGTCAGTCAATTGTTTTTGTTTGGTTGATTTTCTCGACTGCTTTAGATAGGATTATGTGGGGTTGAACTTTTTTTTTTTTAATTTAATAAAGGGTTTACTTAGAAATTGTCCTGGAATTTTTATATGCTGTTGTTAATTAGTGTTGACTACTTTTTTCTGATTTTCTGGTATTCCTTTTCTTTCCTCCTCAGCTTCATTTGCTCCAACGTCCGTGAACAATTGCACTGTGGCCTAGAGAGTTCCCAGAAAAGAGTAGGGACTTTTATTTTCACTGTGAAGTTTTAGAATTTGTGTCATTCTGAATCTGTAGGTCTCAGTTCTTGATTTTCCTTGGTGACTTTTATGTTGTTCATGTTTCTAAGCAAGTTTATTTGTTTTGGGAAAGCATCTTGCTTTAATAGTTGTTTTTTATCCAGTTTTTTAAGATAGAGTTGATTTTTTTTTTAACCTGAAAAATTGACAACAGCTAGTTTCTGTTTCTGCCAATCATAATCTTAAGGGAAAATTACTGTTATTTCTCTTCATGATCAAGAAATAATAGGTAGTGTCATTTTCCACATGATATAATGTTCTTAGGTGTGCAGTGAGTCTCAGTGCAGCCTCAGATGGCACGCTGCAGGCCTTTCAGTCTGTGTTATTTACATCAGGACTGTGTTCTTGAGGCAGGGGAGGTTTTAGAGATGGCGTTTTTGCCAACTCCGCTTCCCATTTCAGGTCACCAGAGCAGCCTGCGGACAGTTTCGGGCCATTGGCCTGGGTTGTGTGGCTTCTTCATGCTTTTTAGAAGTCTCTTGGTAAAACATGCTTCACTTGTTGCCTTTTCTCAGCTCTGAATCTTGAGAACTTTTTTTCCTTTAAGAAGGAAAAAATGGCTTTGTTAAATAAAGTATGCTTTAAGTTTTATGAATTCACATAAAATTAAAATGACAGTGCTAGAGTTTCAAATTTTAATTTCTTGAGGTGGGCTTTTGATATTTTTTGGATGTTCATTTCACATTTGTATTCTATATCTTAACAGTCTCCAATCAGACATAGTCCTTGGTATTTTTAGAAAAGCTTTGAAAAGTTTATTATGCATCTCTCTGTGTGTGTGTGTGATGAGCGGGAATGTTCCATCTGCAGGTATGGGAGCCTCGGCTCTTTCCCTCCATGTGGATAGGGCATTTGATGGGATATTGGGCTTTCACAGCCGGCACTTTCCCTGCCGGGCCTTCTCGCTGGCTGGAAGGTGGTGGTACATTGCATATCATCTTTCCATTATTTTCACGAGGGATCCATAATGATCGATATATTTAGGATCTCTTTACTATGCTAAAAAGCAGGAAGGTACACCTCGACGTTGTTCTAATTATAGCAGGAAATGTGTACCATGTAACCAGATTCCGTTTGTTACAGAAGAGCAGAGGAGTCAGAGGGAGGGCCTGGAGCTGTGCTAATTGCCACAGGTCTGCTGTTCTACCCAACAGACAGGACAGCTTTTGAAAGCCAATTTTATTTTAATGGTGGGTGTCATACAACTAGTATGAGAATTGTTATGCCCTACATTCTAAGATATTTAGTACTAAGCAAAGTGATTGTTTTTTCTAATGTAACAGATTTATTATTTTTAGTTTTTTATGAGGATTCTGATTTTTGTATGTTAGTGGTATTGTACAAAGTCATCTAACTTTTAGCAGTTAATTTTTAATTATTTGGATGTCACAGTCTAGTGTTCAAAGTTTTTATTTTTCATCTGCTTTTGGGAAGTATAAGCTTCAAGACATAATGTTGCCAAACTATTTTTGGAAATACCTTCTTGTAGTCAAGGGTGGGAAACTTTTTTAAAGATTGTTCTATATTCCAGTCCTTTCTGGCACTCTGGAGCCAGTCCTTTCACAGGCTGTCACCAGACTCTCTCTTTTAGGGGAGTGGGAAAGCATGTGAAGTTAGTCTTAGGCAGTGGCGAGGCTATGCATTGCAGGGGGGCACCACAGGCACTGGTACCTAGTGTAGAAGCTAGTCTCTCTTACTCGCTTTCTATTTGCATAGGAGACATAATAGTCCTCTTTGATGTCAGTGTTAAAGCGTACAAAAACAGTGAAGTGGGAAGTTATCTGGGGAAACACCACATCAGTCTGTATAGTTGTTATGCTGTTGCCAAGTCAGCTGATTCCAATGCCACTGACAGGCTTTTCCTTGGCACACCAATTGCTGATTGCCAGTTCAGTAATTGTTAGCTTTCCCCCAGTATTACCTTGTTGTATGCTTCAGCTGTTATTCATGTTGCGTCTTCAAAAATCAGTTACCTTAATGAGTTACCTTAATTGGTGTAAATTCTATCTTACTTTCTTTGCTTCAAAGAAATCTTAGTTCCTTTTCCTTTGTTTTTTTTTTTTTTTTTTTTTTTTTTTTTTTTTAAGACCAGGTCTCTCAACATAGCTCTAGATAGCTCTAGCTATCTTGGACCTCACTATATATACACAAAGCTGGCCTGGAGCTCAGAGAGATACACCTGCCTCTGCCTCTCTAGTGCTGAGATTATAATGCTTGCATCTCCACACCTGGCTCATTTCTGAAGAGAAGAGGAGGAGGAGGAGGAGGAGGAGGAGGAGGAGGGACAAAACTAAGAATTTTTTTGAGGAGGGAGCGGATAGAGTTTACAACCAACTGAGAAATTGTAATTAAGATAACTATAGTCACAGTTTTGAGGATGGAACATGATGATTTAGAATTAAAGTAGGTTTCAGAACATCATTATGATGTAAGTGAGCAGTTAAGAGCTCTGAGGACCACAATATATATTGTGTTGACTTGTGTGGCTATTTGTGTGCATACATAATAGTGTTATAGATAGAAATTTTGGAGTTAACGTGTCTTTCAACAGGTGATACTGTGCTAATTTGAAATTGGTATTAGTAATAAATTTTTTAGTGTTTTGATTTGAAGCTAAAGACATAATGCCAGAATACCTGTAAATCACCTGGCTATCCTTTTTAGAAATCATTTATACTTTTCAGTCATTGTTTTGTATCTGATATGAAGGGTATCTTTTTGGTTTTTCGAGACAGGGTTTCTCCGTGTAGCTTTGCGCCTTTCCTGGAGCTCACTTGGTAGCCCAGGCTGGCCTCGAACTCACAGAGATCCGCCTGGCTCTGCCTCCCGAGTGCTGGGACTAAAGGCGTGCGCCACCAACGCCCGGCTGAAGGGTATCTTTTAAGGAAAGGTGATCTCACAGACATTGCATATTGACTTTTGTCTGTATTAAGTGGGTATACATATTGGTCATTGTATGCTACGGACATTTTGGGTATTTATCAAACAACTGGTATTTGATAGGGAAAATGCCTGGGAGAGTTACTTCTTCACTAGGTTAGTATGAGTTCAGTTGGCATCTTAAAAAAGAAGTCACATGATGGAAGAGAAATAGAAAAAGATAAAGTTCAATGAGGCTAAAGAACTTACTTTAGATACACATATTTTTATACTTTGCATTAGATTGGTATTAGATTTGTTAGGAAAGAGCAGAAAGAGTTGAAATTGTCCTTTCATCATGATTGTTGTTTCTAGAACTTAGGTTTATTGTGACATCACTAAAAGAATGGTTTAAAGCTCTTGAGAACCAGGTGATAGGTAGCCTAGGATAGTTTGGAATTCAGAGACAATTGTGGACTATCTAATCAAATGGGAAGCTGGTCTCGAGCTTGAAGGGGACTGTATGGATTGCTGCTAAGGATGAGGCAACGCAAAAAGGTAAGGAAAGGTCTGTAAATGAGATGAGGGTATATAGGTAAGCCACACACGGGCTCAGTTTCGAATGGGTTTTATTGTGCTTTGTTTTATGCATTTTCCCCAAATTAAAGTTCTTTTCCTCCCAGCACTTGGGAGGCAGAGGCAAGTGGTTCTCTGAGTTCAAGGCCAGCCTGGTCTACAGATCGAGTTCCAGGACAGCCAGAGCTACACAGAGAAACCATGTCTCCAACCTTCCTCCCCGCTCAAGTTAATTTTCTCATGTGACTGTTTTCTCAGAGGCATTACACTAATTTTGTTAAAAGGGAATAAGATAAAAGCAAAACCTCAAAGCCTTACTTTCCAGAAGATAGAATGGTCAGAATGGAGTTGGTGTACTTACTCATTTTTAGTTACATTTATTTTGTTTTCAAGTAAACAGCCTTTAAAAAAAAAGTTGGACAGAAAGTCAGACCCTAAGGGAGTCTACCATTTGGACTTTGACTTGGCAACTTTAATTTTGCTGGGCTTATGTATGTATTTTATAGACTCTAAGTATGTGCCCAGGGTGGCATTGGGTAGCCTGGCCTGGAGTCCAGGCATGAGCAGTGATACCTGGCTTCCCATTTGTTGCTTAAAAACGATGAATTCTTTCCCGGTTTCCCTCGCACACTCCTTCGATCCTGTCTCCCTCCCTGTTGTCCTCTGGTATTACCCTTCCTCCACCTTTCTCCCCAATGCATTATTTAATGTGAGCACGCTACATCACGTTCTAGGCGCTTGTTTTCAGCAGATGACGTCATGTATTTAAATGAAGCAGAATGGACTTAACTAGAATGGCTAAGTAAATGGTGGGTTCAATCGCCTGTAACTGAAAACTGTCTTATATGCTAAACTAATAAATATTTAAGTCAAGACTGTGTTTACTTGGTATGTGTTGGCAGTTTTGCTATACACTTTTCATGTTTGTTTAAATCCTTCTCTTCCTGTAGGAGACAAAGATGGCAGCAAGGTGACCACAGTGGTGGCAACCCCCGGACAGGGGCCTGACAGGCCACAGGAAGTCAGTTATACAGACACTAAAGTCATTGGAAATGGATCATTTGGTGTGGTGTACCAAGCCAAACTTTGCGATTCAGGAGAACTGGTTGCCATCAAGAAAGTTTTGCAGGACAAGCGATTTAAGGTAAAACCTGGTGCTTGCATCTTTGTTACTGTATATAGATTTTTAAAATTACATTGCTCTTAACCACTGAGCCATGTCCCTTCCTTTCTTTTTCCGTTCTCTGCCCCTCCCCTCCTTCCCTTCCTTTCCTTCCTCTCTCCTTCCATTCTCCTTTCCTTCCGGGGTCAGTACAGCCCAGACTGCTCTGGAACTCAGGAGCTTCCTGGGGCTCAGCCTGCGTGGGGCTTGAACTCAGTTCTCACTGGTTTGTTTTGTCACTTACATTGTACTTCCTATGTGATGAGAACCAGCAGTGCACTTGGTGACTGTTTTTTCTTGTTTCACGATCTTGTTAAATCTCTATCTTCAACAGACAGCTGCTGGAGTGGGGGCAAAATTATATAAAAGTAAAAGATACATTCTTAAACTTGACTTAAAAATTTTTTTTTTTAACTACACTTATTTTAGTTGTGTATATAGGGTTGAGGGGAGACATTCCTGCTCGGGGAAGTGTAGAGGTCAGAGGGCAAAACATAGGACTCTCCCCCTACCCCCTGTGTGAAACCTGGGGATTATCAGGCCTGGCATCAGGCAGTTTAAGGAATTTCTTAAAGGATATTTCTTAAGGCCTGGCTAATCCCTGTGATCTAACAATCCAGGCTTTTTGCCTATATATTTGCATATATATAAAGAAATGGGCCAGACAGTGGTGGCGCACGCCTTTAATCCCAGCACTAGGGAGGCAGAGGCAGCCTGATCTACAGAGTGAGTTCCAGGACAGCCAGGGATAAACAGAGGAACCCTGTCTGGAAAAACCAAAGGGGGGAAAATTTACTTCCTAGAGTCAGGTTGGTTAGAGGATAGTGACGCCCAGGGGATTTAGGCGTGCCTACTTGAATTCTTGATACTTGTTGATGAACTTGGCACAGTGTATGGGCTATGGCTAAGCTCTTCCCTCTGTTGGAATTTTTAATTGGGATTTCATTAAGCTTATAAGTTGGGAAGATCTGGTATTTCAAATGTTGAATTGCATAAGAATAAGAAATACTAATTTTTTAAAGTCTACTTTTTGTTTCAGTTTTCCTGACAGGGGCTATTCTTAATAAGTTAATTCCTGAATTTTTTTGGTTTTGGTATTACATTTGATCACTTACATACTAAAAAGTGGTAGGCTTCATTACTCAGCTCAGGTTCTTTACATTCACTCACCCCTTCTGTGTAGAATTTAGTCTTTATTCTCTTTACATACACAGTGGAGGCCAAAATTAAAATAAAGTGAGTTTTTGTTTTGTAGGGAGTGTCTGTGGTGAAGAAGTAAACTTCAGCTAATTACCTACTTCATGTAGGAGACCTTTAGTTATAAGACAGACAATAGGTCAGTCAGTCCTGAAAAGTGACTTTTTAAGTGTTTGAATCTGGCTTTTACAATTTGAGTATCAGTAAACTGCATTTTTAATTATTGATTTTGGTTTTATTAGCTATTAATTTTAGTTTTCCTTTGTATTGTCATAGATTTCAAGTCTCCTGTTTGGTTTCACTTGTGGTTGGGATAAAGAGAAAATAATGGGTGTGAAATCAGTACTGTTTTATTGTGAATATGTACTCCTATGTATAACATATATTTTGAAGGATAAGGAGAGATAATATCTAGTACTCTTAGGGATTTGAATTAGTACATGCTGGTGCTCATGTGAGATTTTGGGTCATTTTCCCATCTCCCCCTTTAAAAATGTCTTTCCTCTTTGTTGTACTTTTTAAATATAGTGATCTCATTTTCAGGCAGTTTAAGTTATGTGGAAAGCCTATCAACAAATAGTTTTATATATTTATATCTTTTTTATATAGAAATGTTCATTGACTCTTAGAGTTTAGCTTCTGTTTATTAATTGGAAGCTGAAAGACACGTGTAAGAAAAACTGAAGAACTGAAGGGTGCCCCTTGTAGAGCCACACAACACCTCACACAGGTAGCACAACCCATTCTGAAGACCTCAGCCCAAGCACCTGAGGACCCCACAGAGCCACACACCTCCCAACTCACATCCAGCTTTCCAGGATCCACTATCACCAACCTTGGCTGACCAAAGCTTACTTAATATAGAACAACTAGATTTGGAGAGACACAGCAAAAGGCAGCAGAGGAGAGGATTGTAAAAGGCATACTGTGACCCTTGGTGGCGCCTGTTCAGGTAGATAGTAGCAAACTCAAAAGACTAGGGTAGAACCTGGAGCCCTCAATAAAAGTTCCATCTCTCCTGCACTCTGTGTGTGGCTCTGCTGAAAGAAGAAAGGTGATTTGAAGAAAAAGAAAAACATGTAACTAACAAAAATTGAATTTAGTGAAGAGACAGAATTGCAAAAGAAAAGTGAAATGGAAATGATGCTGGAAATAGAAAACCCTAGGCTAAATAGAAACCTCAGTAGTGAAAGTCTCACCAACAGGGTGATTGCATGGAAAAAGGAGTCTGGATTGGAGATATAGAGGAAAGCTAAATGAGAAAGTTTTTTTTTTAAAAAAAAAAAAAAGCAAAGAACATCATGGACAAGCATTGGGACATGATGAAAATGAAAAGGCCTAATAGATGAATCATGAGAATAGAAGAATACCATAGTGAAGACATAGAGGTTTTTTTCAATAAAATCAGAAGTTTCAGACCTAGATAAAGAGATGCACATCTGAGGTCCAAGAGACCTAGGGAACACTAAATAGACAGAGCTAGAGAAGAAACTCATCAAGACATAGGTATTGGAAGCTGCAAGACAGAAAGATCAACTTAACTTACAAAAAAGCAGCACTGTCACTGTCATAATAATACCCGATTCGTTTGTTTGTTTGTTTGTTTGTTTTCTTCCCAAGACAGGGTCTCTCTGTATAACCCTGGCTGTCCTGGAACTCACTTTGTAGACCAGGCTGGTCTCAAACTCAGAGATCCACCTGCCTATGTCTCCTGAAGGCTGGGATTAAAGGCACACGCATGCACAACAACTGACTCTTTTTATTTATTTATTTATTTTTTGTAAAGATTTATTTATTTTTTGTGTATACAGCATGTATGACCAGAAGAGGGCACCAGACCTTATTACAGATGGTTGTGAGCCACCATGTGGTTGCTGGGAATTGAACTCAGGACCTCTGGAAGAGCAGTTAGTGCTCTTAATCTCTAAGCCATTTCTCCAGCCCAACAACTGACTCTTGACAGAAACATTTAAAACTGGAAGGTCTGGGAGAGATGTATCCAAACTCTGATGGACCACAACTATAAACCCAAACTGTTATACCCAACAAAACTATCCACTAAGTTTGAAGGAGAAATACAATTCTTCTATGAATAAAAACAGATTAAAGGAATTTATGAACACTGAGCCAGCTCAACAGAGGATGCTGGAAGGAATATTTCAATCTGAAGAGAAGGGTAAACACACTCGAAAGTACAAGGAATAAGTGAGTACTAGGACAGCTAATTCAAAGAAGTCTAAGGAAACAACATAGAATCAACAGAGTGGTAGGAACTAATAACACATCTTTCAATAGTAACTCCTAATATTAACGGACTTAGTTTCCCAAATAAAATGGCACAGACTAGCAAATTGGATTAGAAAACAGAATCAATTTTTCGATGCTTTCAAATCATTATCAACAACTGACACCACGCTAAAGTAAAATGATAGCAAAAGGTATTGTAAGCAAATGGAACTAAGAGACAAGTAGGTATAGGTAGTCTAATATTTGACAGTCTAATAATAGACTTCAAGCTAATCAGAAGAGATAAGGAAAATCCATCAAGAGAGTACTATAATTTTAAATATGCACCCAAACACATAAAAACTCAACTTCCCTAAAAATACTTATTAAATCTAAAACCACAGATATCTTAATAACTGTTGAATGGTAATTGAGTCAAAAGAGAAATTAAGAAGGAAATTGAAAAATTTCAAGAATTGAATGAAAATGAAAACACAGCATATTAAAATATATAGGACATGAGGAAGTCAGCCCTAAGGAGAAAGTTTATAGCTCTCGGTGCCTACATCAAAAACTGAGAGATCTCAAATTCATAACTAATTCATGCATCTGAAGGCCCTGGAAGCACAAGAACAAACAACACAGAGAAACATATGGGAAGAGATCATCAAAAACCAGTGCTGAAATGAGATGAAAACATTACAAGAGATGCTGAGGAAGTTCAGATAACTATATGGACTCACTTTAAAAATCTGTGTCCCACTAAAACGAAAAAAGAAATCGTTAGGTTTCTTGGTGACTTATAGTGTTAAAGTGTATAGTTTAAACAGACCCATAAAAAACCAATGAGATAGAGCCAGCAATTAAAAATCTCCCCTATAGGAAAAGACCAGGTCCAAATGGGTTCAGTGTAGAATTATACCAGACCTTCAAAGAAGAAAAACTAATGCCAGTGTTAGGCAAATTATTTATAAAATAGAAAAGGAAGGAACAGTTCTAAATTCTTTTTACAAAATTAGTATTACCTTGATGCCAGATAAAGATCCAACAGAAAAAGAAAACTATAGGCCAATTTCTTATATGTAAGATGAATATGGATACAAAAACTTCCAATAAAATGTTTGCAAACTCTTCTATTGCTCTGAAGGTGCACCACAACCAAAGCAAGTCTTAGGAAACATTTGAATGGGGGCTTGCTTGCAGTTTTAGAGGTTTAGTCCACTATCTTCATAGTGGGGAGCATGACAGCACACAGGCAGACATGGTTGCTGGAGAAGTAGCTGAGAGTTCTGCATCTGGATCTTTAGGCAGCGGGAAGAGAGAGCTACTGGGCTGGTCATGGGCTTTTGAAACCTCAAAACCCACCCCTGTAACATACTTCCTCTGTTATGCCCAGATCACGGGACCCCCCCCCCCCACACACACACAAAAGACCACCACGGAGACCAAATCCTGTATATAAAAGCAAAGAGCCTTTATTTTCAGTCTCAGAGCTTGGTCTCTCTGTCTGATGCAGTGTGAGAGCAAAGAGTCCAGAGCTCAGGCAGAGTGGGGTTTTTATCATAGCAGAGGTTGGGGTGAGGGGATTCCAGGGTTCAGGACCCTGATTAGCTGACATTTGTCTAGGGGTATAGGGAATGTTTGGAATGTCAGGTATTTCCTCTTAGATGCAGGCCCCACTGGGTGGGGTCAGCTTATGGCTTTTCCTGGGCCTAGAGGTTACCTGCCAGAAGCTGTGTCTGGGCCTCTAAACCCGTCATGGCAGCTGTGTAGTCAAGCTGTTTGGGGCCCCGCCTACACCTCCAATAAGGCCATACCTCCTTATCCACATAATCTTTTCAAATAGTTATAGTATCTGATGACTGAACATTCAAATATATGGACCTGTGGGGACCATTTTCATTCAGATCCTCACATTTCACTCCCTGGCCTCCATAGGCATGTAGCCATATCATAATGCAAAAATGCATTCAGTCCAACTTCAAAAGTCTACAATAGTCTGTAACAGCCTCAACACTGTTTAAAAGTCCAGTGTTTGAAGTCTCTTCTGAGATTCATGGTGATCTCTTAACTGTAACGCCCTGTAAAATAAAAATAAAAAAGCAGATCACATACTTCCAAGGCACAAGGACACAGAATATAAATTACCATTCCAAAGAGAGGAAAGGGAATGTAGTGAATAAACACTGAACCAAAGCAAGACCAAAAACCAGCTGGGCAAACTCCGAACTCTGCATCTCCGTGACTGGTGTCAAAGTTCTCTTGAGATCTCCAACTCCTTCCAGTTTTGTTGACTGCAGCACACTTCTCTCCTTTGGGTTGGTCCCACATTCTGTTAGCAGGTCACCTTGGCAGGTATCCCATGACTCTGGCATGTCCACCATCTTGGGGAGTCCAATACAATCCAGGCTTCATCCTCATAGCTTCATGCAATTGCCTCTCTGGGCATCCATGCTGTGATGCCCTGACACATGCTTGACCTTGGTGGCTTTCCTTAGATGTGGAGGGAGATTTGACCCCTTCTTGTGTCGTTGTAACCAACCATGTGGCCAAAGCTTCCAAGTTCAGCTACTTGATGTGGCTGGAACGTGGCCCTTTCATTCAATGCACTTGCACTGTCTTTGTGTTGTTGATAGTTTTCTTTACTGTTTAAGCTTTTCACTAGTTGGAAGCTTAGCTGGGTGGGGTCTTGCCCCAAGGTCACACTCTACATTTGGTATTTCCTTTTCCAGTTCCCTCCTTTTTATTATATATCTGCATAATTGTGATTACTAATAACCACAAAACAGAATCAATATTTGACTGTCTCTTCACTTTAGCCTTAGGCAGAATTTTAGGACAAGAACAAAAAGCAGCCATATTCGTGGCCCTAATGTCACAAGAATGGTCTCTAGGCACCTTAATTATTTTTCCCCTCTGAAATGTCTTAAGTGGAGCCTCCTCAGTTCAAATTAACCTCAGAACTGTGTTCCATGCTCCTACAAGACGCCCATTAAGTTCTGCTTAAAGCATCAAACTGAGTTTCTAGTACAAAGCCCCCAAAGAATTCCACATTTCTCCAACAGAGTGGTCAAGCCTGTCACAGCAATACCCTGTCCCTGGTACCAACTTCTGTTTTAGTCACTGTTTGTTACTGTGAAGAGACACCATGACCAAGGCAACTCTTACAAAAGAAAGCATTTAATTGGAGGCTTTTCAGAGGTTAGTCTATTACCATGGTGGAGCACATGGTGGCATGTAAGCAGACATAATGCATGAGGTGTGTTTGTGAGTTCTACAGCCTGATCCACAGGCGGCAGGAAGAGAGGACTACTGGGCATGGACTTTTGAAACCTCTCAAAGCCCACCCCCAGGGACACTTCCTCCAACAAAGCCACACCTTGTAGTTCTTATAATCCTTTCAAATGGTCGCTCCCTGGTGATTAAATAAATGTTCAAACATATAAGCCTATGGGGACCATTCTTACTCAGTCAACCACATAAACCAAATTATAATTAATTCTGCTTCATCCCCGAAGTACAGGGATAGTTCAGCATTGGAAATCAATCAACATAATCCGCTACATAGACTCCAAAAGAGCTCTAGCAAAATCCAACATTCCTTCATGGTCAACATTCCTTCATGGTCAGTCCTGGAGAATACAGGGATAATAAAGACAATATACAAAAAGCCCACAGCCAGTATCGTACTACATAGAGAAGAGCTCACAGCATTTCCACTAACATCAGGACTAACACAAGGATGACCACCCTCTACACTCCTGTTTACAACAGTGCTTAAAATCTTAGCAGTAAGGCAAATGAAGGAGATAAAGGAAATCAAACAGGAAAGGAAGAAGTCAAAGTTAACTTTTCTCTCCAGCCCTTGGGGGAATCTTTTACTAGCTCTACATCTGATGTAGACATTTGTGTCTAGAATATACAAAGAACTAAAACAAAAAATATCAAGAAGACCCAATTAAAAATTGGGGCAAGGAGACTGGGCTTGGTGGTGCGTGCTTTTAACTCCAGTACTGGGAAGGCAAAGGTCTCTGACTTCCATCAGGATAGCCTGTCTCAAAAACCCACCAAAACAGGTGGGGGTGGGCAAGGAAGCAAACAGTTTTCATAAGAAACAAGACAACTGGCTGAGAAGTACTTTTTAAAAATGTTAAACAAGTCAGAATTAAACTGTGAAATTTCATTATATCCCTATCAGAATCCCTAAGATAATGATTTTTTTTTTAAAGAGGACAACAAATGCAGGTAAGGCTGTAGGTAAAGAGAAAGACTCACTGCTGGTGGCAGTACAAACTGGTGCAGCCACTGTTGAGATCAGTGTGACACTTCCTCAGAAAGCTAGCAATAGATCTACCACATTGGCTAACTATGTCATTCTTGGATATATACCCAAAGGACTCTTCTGCTACAGAGATACTTGCTCATCCGTGTTCAGTACTTTTTTTTTTTTCATAATAGCCAGGAAATGGAAACAGCCTAAACGTCTACCAGCTGATGTATGGATAATGAAAATGTGGTATACATTTACAGAGTGGAATATTGGAAAAACAAAACGGTGACATTTTTAAATAAAGTCATTCTGAGTGAGGTAACACAGACCTAGAAAGATAAGTGTTGCATCTGTTCTCTCATCTTAAGTCAGCTGTGAACACTGGGAGGGGAACAGTGACTGGGCTGGCCAGACATCCCACTGGTGTGATGGTGGCAGGTCTGTTATGTGACGCACTGACTGCTTTTTAAGGTAGAGCGAATCAAGCTGCACAAGTTAAAACCCGTATCTGGGCCAGGGACTTGTGGCCGGAGAAGTCATAGGCTCTAGGGGAGAGCCTACTACGTACTGTTTTTCTGCTAAGTGGACATAGTATTAAAGTGGCTGTGAAGGGTCTTTCATTCTATCCAGAGATTAGTGCCTGCCTTGTGTTCATCAGAGAAGCTGCTTTTTGGAGTGGCCTGTGCGGTGCTTACCTCTACATGGGATATTTGTATTGGACCCCTCCTCTCAAGGCTCAGGAGTCATGATAAAAGAGAGTTCGGTAAGGTGGTAATAGCTCGAGTCAGTGGATGACTAAAAGGAAGTAGTGTCTTCTGCACACAGTTGGGCAGTTCCACACAGGAAGTTCTAGTAGTTGAGACAGTGTGCACAGGACCATCCCAAGCTCAAGCTAGGCAACATCTCAGCCTGGAGGGGGGAGGTGGGCATGCAGTCCACCACCTAGCTGTGGACATCTGAAACCCGTTGGAGAGGGAGAGGCAGCTTGCTTTAAAGGGGTAGCCCCTGGAAGTTGACCATACCCCAGTGGAAGGCTACATACGCATCCAAGAGTGCGTGGGAAGCACCAACTCTTTGTGGAGGAGAGAAAAGGGCGTCGGTGAGGCAGGTGATGGAGAGGGGACACAAAAGCTGGGTTAGAAGGGAAGGAGGAGGAGGTAGACCTGGCAGAAGTGGAGGGAGGGTGAATATGATCAAAATACATTGTATGGAATTCTCAAGTAACTAATTTTAACATAAAGGGAAGGGAGCTGGGTGTAGTGGCTTACGTCTTTAATCCCAGTACTGGGGAGGCAGAAGCAGGCGGATCTCTTGAGTTCAAGGCCAGCCTGGTCTATAGAGTGAGTTCCAGGACAGCCAGGGCTACACAGAGAACCCCTGCCTTGAAAAAAACCAAAAAATAAAGGGGAGGGAGAGTCCTTCACTTTTGCTAAGTCCTTAATAGTAGACCAGCCAGCCTGTAAAAAGTGATTTAATAAAATTTGATATTATAAATTAAAGAAAATTACAGCCTTGCCAGACAAAATCTGAGTTGGCAGTTACTGACTCGCAGGGTTTGAAATGCGTCGTCCCATGCTTCCTTGCTGTTGGCGTTGCTAGGAGGTTCGATGTCAGCCGGACAGGTTTGTCTCTGTAAGTTCTTTGTGGTAGCTTTGAATAGTGGAGATTTTGTTCTTTGATCTGAGCGTTTTCATAATAATAATGTGAAGAAATTCTCTGCCTTTTGTGCTTAGATGTCTTTCTCATATGCTAGAGTTTGGAATTTTTTCTGCTATAATCACACATTGCGCAGGATTTGTGTGTATTTAGATTTTTTCTTAGTTCCTTCTATCCACGGGATTTAATGTCTTCATGTTTATAGTTCTTAGATGTTCGGGGCATGTTATTATTTTCCTTTGCTAATGTCTGAATGTAATCTTTCATTGGCTTTATTTTCAATCCCTGATATTCTGCTTGGTTTGATGTATTAGTGATAACTTTACATTTTAGTGTTTATTGGCTTTATTGAACAATTCATATTCAATATTGCTGGAGAACCCTGCCCCCACCCCCCATTTCTCTCTCATGTCGCTGACTTTTCTAATTCAGAACTTGAATGAATTCTTCCATCTGCTTGTTTATATCTTTGAATTAAGTGGTCGTTTTATGGTTAGACTTTGAAATCATTCTGTCAGTGTTTCAGCCATCACCTTGTCTTTTTATGTGGCCAGTAAGTTAGCTTTTGAAAGGCCACAGTGTCTTGCTTTTCTTCATCTTGTGTCTCCATATTGCTATTTGTGCATCTTTTGGGGTGATAATCCCTTCAGGTTTTATCTGGGAGTCTCTTAGTAGGCATTCTTTTGTTTGTTTGTTTTTCAAGACAGGGTTTCTCTGTGTAGTCCTGGCTGTCCTGGAACTCACTTTGTAGACCAGGCTGGCCTCGAACTGAGAGATCCACCTGCCTCTGCCTCTGCCTCCTGAGTGCTGGGATTAAAGGCGTGAGCCACCATCACCCAACATTTAAAAAAAAAAAAAAAAAAAAAAACTTTAAAAAAAAATGTTCTGTGTATGGGTGTTTTCCATGTGAGTAGGTCTGTGCACCACATGCATTGTTGCCCTTCGAGGCCAGAAGAAGGTAATGGAGCCTCTGGAACCGAAGTTACAGGTGCCTGTGAGCCACTGGACCACCACCTCTCTAGTCCCGATCCTGTTTCCTTCTGCGGCCATTCCAGCTGTTCTTTGATTTCTCGTAGTTTTCTGTGTTTTTTCTGTCTTTCTCCGGAGTCTGTCTTTTGTTAGTTGGCTTTGCCTTGTTGCATGTCACAGAGGCAGCTTTTAGTTTGTCTTCTTCACTTGTCTTTCCCCAGCATTGCTTGCTTGGCTTCTATGTCAGCGTGTCCTGGCGCTGGCACCGTACCCAGCCCAGAAGTCCTGTGCTGTTTAGGAGGTGCATCTTGGCCCGATGGAGCAGCAGGTTCCCAGCTTTGAATTCTTCTCATTGGCCAATTGGTGTTAGAATGTGTTACCTTTTGTGGATATGCAGATTGTGAATATCTTTGTTGGTTATAGCTTTTGACTATTGGGAGCGATGAATATTTGTTTATAGTTATTGTTCAGGTATCTTTTCATTCACCTACACACACAGACACACACACAGACACAGACACAGACACAGACACACACACACACACACACACACACACACACACACGGGAGTGGAATTTATGGGTCACGTGGTAATTCTGTGATTAAAATCTTGAGGGAATGGTAACCTGTTTCCCTAAATAGCTGTACCATTTTAGAGTCTCATAATGGTGTTATGAGTGCTGTAATTTCTGCACTTACCTTGAAAACACTTGCTATTATCTAGTGGTATTTTTTTTATTCTAAATTAAACTCATCCTAATGTGTGAAATGTTTGGCTTTCCCCTTTGTCCCCACACAAACAGCATATAGGTTTAAACCAGAGTGTCTATATTTCATACACGTTTTGTGTATTTCTAATCCCCTTTGCCATTGATTTCTAGGTTTACTTCATTACAGCTATAAAAGATGCTGGATACAATATTGGTCTTGTTTAATTTGTTAAGATGTCACGTGGCCTTGCGTATACGTGATCTGTCCTTCACACAGTTCAGTGTGTACTAAAAAAAAGAATACATAAAGCCAGCTGGGCGGTGGTGGCGCACGCCTTTAATCCCAGCACTCAGGAGGCAGAGGCAGGCGGATCTCTGTGAGTTCGAAGCCAGCCTGGGCTACAGAGCAAGTTCCAGGACAGGCTCCAAAGCTACACAGAAAAACCCTGTCTCGAACCCCCCCCCCCCCAAAAAAAAAGATTACATAATATTAAAATGTAGGGTTTTGTATATCTGTTAGTTCCATTCAATTCAATTTTACTGGTGTGTGTGTGTGTGTGTGTGTGTGTGTGTGTGTGTGTGTGTGTGTGTGTGTGTGCATGTTTACGCAGGTGTACCTTGGTGCTTGTGTGGAGGTCAGAAGACCTCAGGGGTTGTTTTTCTCTTGTGGCCTTATAAATTCTGGAAATGAACTCAGCTCTCCACACAGGCATGGCAAGTGTCTTTCTCCACCGAGCCATCTTGCTGGCCCCTAAACAATATTTTTGTGTTTATTTCCTTATTGACATACCTGCCTGGGTGATGTCTTCATTACTGAAAGTGAAACTTAATTAACATGTCGCTTGAGGATCTGTAATGGTTAGATTGTCTCCTTAGTAGGATCTATAATCATGTCAGGGATGAACCTGGTCATGCCTGTGGAGGAGTTTCTAGGTTGGGTTAGTTGAGGTGCAGAAGACTCACTGTAAATAAGGGCAGTGCAGTTCTATGAGGCGACGTCTAGATGGAATGAAATGGAGAGCAAGAGTGAGTACCAGCATTAGTCACTGTTCCCTGTAGGGGGGATGGAATCTGACCTGCCACCTCATGCTCTGAGTACCATGCCTTCCCCACCATGTTGGACTGTAAATTTTTCTCTAGCTCCCCTTTTTATTTTCATACTGGCCATGACATTTTCTACAACAAATGTATCTTTTTAAAAATGTGATTATGTTTAACATTCATCTAAATATACAGTGCTGATTTATATTGATTGGATTGGGCATTGTTATAAGTTCTAGGTTGTTTAACAGTAAACAGAATATCCTTAAAATACGGTATTTCAGAGTTTATTGGGGAGAGACAGACAATAATGAATAAACGTACGGTAGGTATAAATGTCCAATCTTTCGTTTTTCTGAAGAAGAATGAAGCAATGAAATGGAGAAAGGGCGCCGGGCGGTGGTGGCGCACGCCTTTAATCCCAGCACTCAGGAGGCAGAGCCAGGCGGATCTCTGTGAGTTCGAGGCCAGCCTGGGCTACCAAGTGAGTTCCAGGAAAGGCGCAAAGCTACACAAAGAAACCCTGTCTCGAAAAAAACCAAAAAAAGAAAAAAGAAAAAAGAAAGAAAGAAATGGAGAAAGGGATGCTGAAGTTGTGGAGGTTGTGATTTAAGATAGGGTAAGAAGGTAGCATTTAAGGGGATACCTGAAGTGAGTGAGGGGAACTAGACTTTCAGTAACACAGCTATAAGAAATTTCTTGTCTATTTGTGTGGGCATGTGGAAGTCTTGGCATGTGTGTAAGTTAGAGGAGAACTTTCAGAAGTAATTTCTCTGCTTCTACCATGTGAGTTCAGGCTTCAAACTTAAGTCATCAAACTTGGTAGCAAGTGCTTTTACCCAGTGAACCCTGAATATCTCTATTATATGTGTACGTGTGTGTCTTTACTACAATCAAGGTGGAAAGCATTACAAAGATCCTTGTATTACCTTCTGCTAACCACACTACCTTCTTTCCCTGTGGTCCTCTGTCTCTAACACTCAATGTAACCCTGGTAATGACAGTGTGTCCTAATGACTGAAGACATGGCATAGCGGTTCAGGAACACTGGCTGCTCTTCTAAAGACCTAGGTTCGGTTCTCAGCACCCGTATGGCAGTTCACAACTGCCCACAATTCCACTCTCCGGGCTTCTGCAGGTGTCAGGTACACACATGGTGCACAGACATACATGAAGGCAAAACACTCATGCACATAAAATAAGTACGTCTTTAGAAAGTTATTAAAGGAGTGTAAGATTGTTACATAAGAGGATCACATATACTGAGTCTGCTTTATTATTGTTGTGCCTCTCAGTCATAGAGTGAATATACGAAAGTCAGGGAGGGTTGCGTCCCATTGTGATGGTGAAGAACCTGGCCTCAGACACACACACACCTGGTTTCAGTTTTGCCCCTGCTATTTGCTAACATCCTTCATAACTCTGCGATCCTTACAGCTTCTGTGAAATGCGGATAATGATGTTTCCAACCTGAACGATTTAAACTATAAAGATAAAGCTGCTAACATAATGCCTGGCTCGGGGTATTTTCTCAGTATTCTGTAGTCATTGGTATCGTCACTGTTGCTAATAAGTGTTTTATAGATACAGTGTTTAAAGAATGTGTTCAAGCTAGCATTTGGCTACATGTTAAGGCCTCTGAAAATAAGCTTTCAAGAACCTCATTCATGTCTACTTTTAATCTTCAGTAGCTGACAGGAAATGTAAGTCCTCTATTTTCTTTTTGCCATGCAGCTGGTTCTTTTATAACTATAATTTACAATTAAAATATTCTATGGGCTGATTATAGTAGCAGTAAAGGAAAATATTGTCATAAATTCCTAGAAAACTAGTCATTAAATCAATCTACAAAGTTCATTCTGTGTGTATGAAGGAGGGGGAGAGTAGGTGTCATAGAGAAAAATTGAATATCAAGAACCTCCCCATCCCCACCCCCCACCCCCCGAGCTGGGGACCGAACCTAGGGCCTTGCACTTGCTAGGCAAGCACTCTACCACTGAGCTAAATCCCCAACCCTGAATTTTTCTTTCTTATTTCTAGAGTAATGGTAAACTGTGTGCCTGCCCCTAGTTTTTGTAAATAAAGAATAAAGTTTTATTAGAACATGGCCATGTCTATTCTTTTCCATTTTGTTGATAGCTATTCCTCAAGTGTAACTAAACTGCAGACTTGAGTAGTTGCAGCAAAGTCCATATGGTCTGCCAGCCTGAAGCATTTACTATCTGGTCCTTCACAGAAAGTACCCATCCCCTCTTATTCTAGGCTATTCGTTTTGCGGTTCTTCTCTTACAACTTCTATCATTTTTTTTCTTGTATGATTACTTATGCACTAGGTATTAATATGCCTCAGAGCTCTTTTCTGTGTCATAAAATCTTAGGGGGTGATGTGACACCACTGTTTAGTTCTGCAGCTTATTTTGCTGCTGTTTTAGACTTTTGTTTTCTAGTTAGGAGTCCAGGCAAGTCTGGGCATCTTATTTTATACACATTTGTGTATGCTTCTGTGACTCCAAGAGCCATACAGCTCTCTTGCTGAGGGGGAAAGGCATATTCGGGCTCCTTTCTGGACCTCTCAACCTTCAGGGAACTTCCCCTCCTGCTTCCTGAAGACCTTCTAGGCCACTGGCCCCTACTACTGTGTTATTAGCCATATGAGTAAGGAGCCTGAAAGATCACCTTCACTTTCCACTCAGCAATTCTTAATCTGCCTCTCGATGCTTGGTTTCCTGTTCCCTTTCAGTGTTTCCCCTCACTGCAGTCCTGGTTTTCTTTCTTTCTCTCATCTCTTTAATAACCTTTTCATAGCTGGCAGTCTTCCCACAGCAAATCTCTTACTCAGAACATACTAGTGGTTCTTCGTGGCTTGCAATATTTAAAAATTTTATCTTTGCATATAAGACGTTTTCCCTGACAGACTTGCAGAATTTTACAAAGTAATAAGTGGGTTTCTCTTTTCTGCTTGTCTTAGTTACTTTTCTATCTCTGTGATAAGAGACCATGACCAAGGCAACATGTAGAAGAAAGAATTTATATGGAGCTTACAGTTTCAGAGGGTTAGAAGCAGGCGTGCTGCTGGAGCAGTAGCTAAGAGCTGACATCTTGATCTACAAGCACCAGGTGGAGAGAAAGCTAACTGGGAGTGGCATGGGCTGTGAAACCTCAGAGCCCATCCTCAGTGACACCTCTTCCAAGGCCACACTTCCCAGTTCTTCCCAGACAGTTTCCCCAACTGGGGGCCAAGTCATCAAACATAGGCCCATAAGTACCATTCTCATTCAGACCACCACACTCGTGTGCCCACGTACATACAGATACAACAGTTCGTTAGTGAGCTAAAGTCAATCACACTGTATTGGAAGCTTTGGTTTGCCCACTCATTATCATGCCATTTTGTAGACAGAGACCCTCAGTTCTGACATATAGTTGAGTTGAAAATATTTCTTGTATACCTGGAGTTACTTTGAGGTTTTTTTTTTGTTGTTGTTGTTTTTTAAGTCATTTGTAGAGTGTTTGGGAACATCTGATTTTTACCATGGAATCAAAAACAGGGATTAAACTAATTGAGCCACTTGGATAACATTCAATTTTTACAGAAATTATGTTTAGGGAAGGTAGTCTTAAATCAGCATCTCTGAGGTGACTCTTGTTTTGCTGCTGCTGCTGCAGCAGCAGAGTTTTAGGTGATGAGGGAAAAGATCTCCCAATAGAACAAACTTTGGTGAAGGAGAAAGGATGATCGACAGACATATGCTGCCTACTTTACACCCACAGCTGTTAAGCTTGCTGGATGTTTCCTCACCTAAAAGTTAACTTTCTGCCGGTTTTATGTAATGCTCCCTAAGTCCCCTTCCAGGAATCCTTGGCTCTCTGGCTTGGCTTTCAGAAGCAAGCCAGACAACTCTCACAGACACCCCATAACCTCATTGTAAGGTGTCAGGCATTGTAAGAATGAACAGAAACCTTTATGTCTATTTGTTAGTTTTTGTTACCCTAATAAATACACAGAAATTACTTAAAGAAAGGGAAGATTTTTAGTTTATAGTTTTAGCCGGTTCTATTGTTTCTAGGCCTGTGGCTTGATAATCCAGCACAAGAGTGTAATGGAGCAGAGTTGCTCCCCTGGAAGCAGAGAGAATGCAGAAACAGGCTGGGGACAAGTGCACCTTTCCAGTGCACACTCCCAGAAAGCACCTTTCTCTTGCTATCTCCCTCCCAATCATAATATGAATCCATAAAGGATCAATCCATTGATGAGTCCAGAGCCCTTAGGATTCAGCCACTTAGTGGCTGAATTCACCACCTGTGGATCAAGACTTTAACGTATGTGTCTTATAGGAATATATATCTAAACCATAGCAGTCCTTCTAGAGATGTATGTATTTTAATGTTTTTATTAAATAGAAAACATTTTTTGCTTGAATCGTGTTCAGTAGAGAAATTCTATCTTGAGTAGCTAGCTTTTTAAAATAAACACACAGTTTATTACAGTTATAAGTCTTTTTTTTGTTTTGTTTTGTTTTTTTCGAGACAGGGTTTCTCTGTGTAGCTTTGCGCCTCTCCTGGAACTCACTTGGTAGACCAGGCTGGCCTCGAACTCACAGAGATCCACCTGGCTCTGCCTCCCGAGTGCTGGGATTAAAGGCGTGCGCCATCACCGCCCAGCAAGTCTTTATTTTGTATGTAAGAATCTTCTTGCCTTCCCTCCCTATTCCCTTCTTAATGCTGGTTGACCAGCAAAGATAGCAAGTTCAATTTTTGCTCTTAAGGAATTTGTAGTAAGTTGCTGAGGCCAGATGTATGCTGGTCATTACAATATAATGCCTGAATTCGGTAAGTTTTGGGATACTTTATTTTATTTATTTATTTATTTAATGCCAAATATCGTTTATTGAAGGAGGGAGTAAGCCTCTTAAATACAGGCTTACAGCACAGCACAATGGGAGCACCCCGGAGGGCAGAAATTCGCTACCGATGTTTTACAATCTTGCATCTAAGCTGTTAAGGCCCATTATGCAGGATACACAGACAAGGAACTTCCCTTAAGCATTCAGGAGGGTGAAACCTGGGAGGGAATTAGCATAGGGAGGATATCAAAGTCAAGGTCAGCAAGCAAGGCAACAGTTACCTAAAACGGGGACCAGGGCCCTACAGGTCCCCCTTTCACTAATAAATGAGCTTCTGACTTAGGTTGCTTGGGACATCAGCAGGTCACCTTACCCCGTCATGGAGACGCCTGCTCAGGCCACACAGGCACTCTGTCTTAGGTTGGTGAGCGCCCCCCCCCCAGGCATTACCTGTCTCTGAATACTCATTATCATACAGGCTCAATCGTGTGTGAGCTGCAGAGTTAACTGCTGCCAAAGATCTCAAAGTGGAGCTGGGCTTGCAATCTGTGTGTTCGACATGGAAAAGACCAACAGAAGTCCTAACCCACCCATAGCCACTAGGCTAAAAGCAACTGAGCCATTCCCTTTCTTAACGAGCCTTACTGCAAATTGGAGTCCTTATAAAATGGGGATACTTTATTTTATATGACACTTTGACCTGTAGTTGTAGTAATACATGCAGAAATGCAATAAATGTCCAAGTATTTTTCAATGCTATAAGAAGAGTTTGATGTGTGCTGCAACAGTTGAAGATGGCCTGAGGATGGTGAAGGACATGGGCATTGAGTAACAATTTTAGTTAGGTAGTAGGTAGGAGGAAAAGGATCAAGACATTCCTGTGTTGGTGTGATCAGTGGTCTCTCTTGTGAGCGGATAGTATTGCCACTCCAGAATATGAAGTAAAATTTAGGTCTGATGTAGAACACACATTTAATGTGTGGGTGGTTATGTGGATAAGGAGAAACCATATTACAGAGTGAATTGTCACTGGCAGGAAACAGGTCTTCTTCTAGATTATAATAGCAACACTCCAGTGTCCCTTGGGTTATAGTTTGTTTGGTATTTCTTTTACTTTGAAATGATCTGTGTGTTTAAGTTTAAATTGTATCTCCTATAGATAGAAGTATATTTAGAGCTTAAAAAAAAAATCCAGTTTGAGCCAGGCGGTGGTGGGGCACACCTTTAATCCCTGGTCTACAGAGCAAGTTCCAGGACAGCCAGGGTATACAGAGAAACCCTGTCTCAAAAACAAACAAACAAACAAACAAACAAACAAACAAACCCAGTTCGGCAGTCTCTGCCTTCTGATTGTGCACTTAATTCATTCAGAATTTATGCCATCTCATATAAGGGATTACTGGGGCCATCGCTTGGTTTCTAGCTCATGTTGTTTTGTCCCTCCCTCCTAGAACTGACTGACTTCTTCGTCTTGAACAAACACCTTGTCCTTGTGTTTGACAGTTTCTTCCGTGTGTGTAATACCTTCTAGGAAGTGTTACACCCCACCGCCCGTCTCTCCTCACCCTGCTGCTGTGACCCCCCTCCTTCCAGCAGGTCCCACTGCTGCTGTCATGTCTTGAGTGCTGCCCACTGCATTTGATTAGGGTTGCCTACATGAGCACGTGTGGATGATTGTAGTGAAGCCTGGCAGATCACCAGTGGCTCCAACACTGAAGGAAGGGACAGTCCTCCCTTCAGCCACCAGTAGCTGTCAGGAGCCCCTTAAGGAGAGGCGGGGCCTCATGAAACCCCCTTTCCTTCCATAATGAAGTACTGATAAACCCAGTCCAAACAGAAACTTTTTAGTATACTGTGTCCGTTTTTTTTTTTTTTTTTTTCCCATTGCTGTGATTAAATATCTGAAAACAAAACAAAGAGGGGGGCGGTATTTTGGCCTATCATTTGAGAGTATAGTCCATCGTGGTGGTAAGAACTGGGTGGCAGCTGGGTGGTAGGAACGTCGTGGTGGCAGCTGGGTACCTCGGGCCTCAGTCAGGGAGCAGAAGGAGATGAACGCTGGTGCTTCCTCACCTCTGTTTGTTATGCGGTCTGGGATAGCCGTGGTCCTAGCCATGTAATGGAGCTGTCAGCATCCAGTCTGGGCTGTCCCACCCACCTGCCGACTCTGAAACTCCTCACAGGCATGCCATCGGGTAGACTGTCAAGCTCAAGTTTCTAGTGGTTGTTAAGGGGATTACACGCAACACGACAGTCTATTTCAGGTTAATACTGCCTTAAATTCAGTAAACTATAGCCCAAATGTAGCCTCATTTCCCTTCCTTTATGCTATTACTGTTTTATGCAATGCATTTATGTTACAGCTTATATTTTATCTCTTGATGAAATTAAAAGAAATCAATACATTTATACATTATAATAGTAGCTGCTTTATATTCATTGCTGAATGCGCTTGCCTTGTCTGTCCAGAACCAATGTCGGTTGGTTTTTATAAGCACAAATATCAACTTTTCCTGTTCTTTATATGTCTTTACATTTTAAATAGAATATTTTTATATTGTAGCAACTCTATAGAGACTTTTTTTAAAAGTTTATTTTTATCTTCTGTGTTTGAGTGTTTGCCTGCATTATTAGTATGTGCCCCTCTGGTGCCCATGGAGGCAAGAACAGGGCACTAGATCCCTGGGAACTGCAGTTACAGACTGTTGGGAGCCACCATGTGGGTGCTGGGACCAGACCCAGGTGCTGGGACCAGACCCGGGTCCTGGGCAAGTTCATCAAGCCTCCTAACCACTGTGCCATCTCTCTGGCCCCAGGAATTGGATTTCTTTAAAAAAAAAAAAATTATTGTATTTTATGTGCATGTTTTGCCTGCTTAAATGTCTGTGCATCATGTATATACTGGTGCCTATGGAGGCTGGAAGAGGGCGTCGGATGCGCTGGCACTGGAGTTACAGATGGTTGTGAACCCCCATGTAGGTGCTGGGAATGGAACCATAGTCCTGTGGAAGAGAGAGCAGCCAGTGCTCTTAACCACTGAGCCATCTCCCCAGCCCTGGAGTTGGATTTTTTAAAACCGTTTGAGTATGATTGTTTTAGAGTATTGTTTTATCAGTCTCTTACCTGATTGTAGTCTAAAGAGATTTTTTTTCATAGTAATTAGCTTTTTGATTCTGTGTTAAAAATTAATTTCTTGGCACAGTTAATAAGCTCTGTTATTCATGAGAGATTATGTTTAACACTTCGTAGTTATGAAAGCTTCTTATTTTTTTGGTACTTAGTCTCTGTGTGAGTTGGAGAAGACGTTGAAGTTCAGACACTTGTCAGGTTGCTTTTCCTTTACCCAAGGTCCCCTTGGGGCTCCTAGGGAAGGAAGTGTTCTACAGGGCTTCGGAGAGAGTGGGTTCCCTGACCTTCTGTAGCTGGAGTGCTGCAGAAACCTTCATCTTTAACATCCTGTGCCTCCTCCACCTACTTTAATTCAGTCTCATTAGTCTGTGTCATCATTGCTGTTCTGAGAGCAACATCTTACATTAGCCCTATCAGCAGTTTTCTGTTTTTATCCTAATCCCTTAGCAACTTTTGATATAAATGATCATTTAAAAAAAAAAAAAAAACCTCTTATATCATTGGGAAAAAAAGCTCTCTTTTTTCTTTCTTCACTTACAATTCCATTATCCATTCCTTTATGTCTCATGATTCTTCTTTCCCCCTATTATTCAAACTTATTCTGTTCAATTTTTAGAGCACTTTTTGGAAATGGTAAGTCAGCTCATAACTTCCCCTGTCAAAAATCTCTGTTGACTTCATTACATTTAAAGTGAAATTGAGTATTTTTTTTTACCATGGTTGAAGAGGCTTTATTCCTTTGTACTCTCTACCACCTCTTTCTGAACTTATCTACCTTTCTCCCCCTTAATTTCAATGATGCAGCCACCTTATTTTCTAGCTCTTTCGGGAACATTCCAGACTTATCCCCTAGGTTTTTCATTTAACTGCCATGTTGTTTCCACACAGCTTCAAATATGTCTTAGTTATATTTCCAGTTTTGTAATAAATTCTCTGACAAGAACAGTTTCAGGGAGAAAGGCTTTATTTTGGCTTAAAGTTCCAGCATGCAGTCCATCATGGCTGGCAAGTCATGTTTCATCCACAGCCCGGAAGCAGAGAACGGTAAATGTTAGTGTTGAGCTAGTGTTTGTCTTTTATTCAATCCAGGGCACAAGCCCAGGGAACAGTGTCATGGACTTCAGGGTGGGTCCCCCTGCCTCAGTTGGCCTGATCGAGATAGTTAGTCGCAGGTGTACCCAGAGGTGCAGCTCCTAAGTGACAAAGTCCTGGGAAGTTGATGGTCAGTAGTCACCATCACAGAACGATTTTCACTTTGATTTTGTTCAAATGGGTGTAGCTTTTACCTCCTTACAGAGTTCCCCTCACACCTTGTTCTAAAATATCTATTTTCTATATTTTCTATATCTAGTCAGTTTGATATTTTTAACATCATTTTTTATTGATTCTTTGGGAATTTCATGTTATGTACCCCAAATCCCGCTCATTTCCCAGTCCCTCCATATCTTCTCCTCACCCTTATAACATCTCCCCCAATAATATTAATTAAAAACAACAAAACTCCACTCCTCTGTTCCTACACATATTTTTCTAGACTAATTGAAGTAACAGAGAGCTGCTAAATTGATCACACAGGTGACAGATAATTATACCTTTGATCAAAACCAATAACCAAATAAAGAGGACTTAAATTATGTTTGTGGGGAGGGGAATAGAGGGGAGAGAGACTGGAGAAAGACCTGGAGTGTCTATCATTCTCCCATCGTCTTCAGTTAGACAGGGTCTCTCACGAACCTGAAATGCCTGCTGTGTAAGTTAGGTTGGCTGGCCAGTGGGCTTCTAGGATTGGCCTGCCTCTACCCATGAGCTCTGAGATTACAGGCATGCATGGTCCCATGGGGCTGTTTCTGGAAGCTGGACATTGGAAACTAGGTTTTATGTTTGCCTAGAAAATAATCACCCACCGAGTCAGCTTATGCTTATTAAATTTCCATATTTTCAAATTCCCTTTGGATGTAGATATAACCCAGTGGTAAAGCCTGAGCTCGAGCTCTAAAGTATTTTTTCTTCCTTTCACCATAGACCCTTATGTTTCTTGAGAGTAGAACCTTCCTTAGTTTTGTTGATTTCTGTATCTGTAATGTTGAACGGCGTGTGGCACAGAGTAAACGTGCTGTGCTTGTAGACTAGCATTGCTCCCTGCGGAGTTGGTGTATCCTTTCTCCACTAGTAAAGAACACCTTAGTGAGAACATGAGAAGGGCAGTAGTTGTCCGTCAAGTGCATTTCAGACACGAGACTTGTGTCTGAATGGTACTCATAGAAATCGCCCTGTCAGCGATCATTTAGGGAATTTTATGGTCCTATAATATTGAAGTAAAATCCAGACCTTAATTTCTATATTTGCTCTACTGATGAGTAATGGCAGATGACTCGTTGGCTGGCGCTGGTCTTTCTCTTTTCCCTACTTTTTATTTTGTAGGTAGAGTAGCCCAGATTGGCCTTGAACTCATGATCTCAGGAGAGCTGAGATTTCAGTTGTGTGCCACTGGGTGCCTGGCTTGGCATACATTTTAACAGCGTATTCAGAGCCTGTTTCAATGCTTAATGTTATTTTAGAAGTACCTCGATCATTATGATGAGTAGCTGTTATTCTTAACTATTTTATGTGCTTTCTTTGCAGAACCGAGAGCTCCAGATCATGAGAAAGCTAGATCATTGTAACATAGTCCGATTGCGGTATTTCTTCTACTCGAGTGGTGAGAAGGTAGGTATGAAAAAGTATGGCTGACTGTTCTGTTCTAGAAATAACCCCTCCATACCTCCAACAAATAGCTTTGCTGATTGATTGAAAGAACTCAAAGCACAAACCACGGTAATTCTGAACCCAGGCAGGATACAGTCCTGGGATATTGTTGATTATAACAGGAAAAGGTTGAACTGTAAAATGAACTGTAAAGACTCTTCCTGGGGCTACTGGGAGACAGCCTAGCAGCTCCTGCCGCACCAGTGTGAGGATCTTAGTTCAAGTCTCCAGAGCCTGCAGTTAATGCTTGACACACTGCTTGTACCTACAGCCTCAGCCCTGGGGCGGGGGTGGGAGTGGGGGTGGGGGGAGACAGATTTGGGGGGCTTGCCTCCTGCCAGCCCAGCTTCAGGTTCAGTGAGAGAACCTGTCTTGGGAATAATAGAGCTGGACACCCAGGGTCCTCCTCTGGCCTCCTCATACAGGCATGGGCTTGTGTTCTTGCACACATGAGTGTACACACACCCACCCCACACACAGTTTACAAAGAAAGCAAATTTTCTGAGCTCACTGTGGTGGCACTTGAAGCACTGAAACACAAATCTCTCAAGTGAGAGAGAGGTCATCCAGTGCTACATAGCAACAGCCCCCCCCCCCCCCCCGTCTTAAACCTAAACCCCAAGACCTCCCCCCCCAAAAAGTGGAGGGGAAAGGGTTTTCCACTTTAAAGATGTCTTCAGTTCTCAAGCACATCAGTATCTTTTATTAATTGTTCTGTGTCCCTTATGTGCGTATGAACCCTCTGGTAGTTCATCTGTTTAGTACAGGAAGGAAAATTATGTGACTATGTTAATTGGAAGTTGATTGAGAGAGAAAAAGAGAGACTTTGAAAAGTCTCCCCTGGCTAAGCAGAGCTCCCCTTCTTCTGTAAAGCTCACTGTAAATAGTCACTGTTTCTGGTGGCTTTTAATTCTGTGAAAGTAAGGTTGAGACTGTGGTTGGGATGCCCCGCCCACTTCCTCTCCTATCTTTAGGAGATGTCAGTATTTAATGGTCTCCTTAGTCTCCTCCTGGCTGCCTATCACTGCCCTGTCTCCACTTTCAGTCTTCAGCCCCTCCCCCCAGACTGGTTTGACCTGGAGAAGCAAAGCAAGGAACAACTAAATAACCTGAATTTTTTTTAAATTAATCTAAATGAGATCACTTGATATTTTGGGCTTCAGATTTTATGCTTATAATATTTAATGTTATTAGGCCACTGTTGCCTTTTGACTTTACAGAACATTTCTTTTTGGTTTTTTCTAGACAGGGTTTCTCTGTGTAGTTTTGGTTTCTATCCCGGCACTCACTCTGTAGACCAGGCTGGCCTCGAACTCACAGAACCGCCCGGCTTTACAGAACATTTCTAGTGTAACCATTTTTAATGATTTTTCACAAAACATTATTTAGGTGTCCTTAGACATTTGAGGTGTCCTACCTCAAACCTGTAACACAAGAAGATACTTGATCCATGTTTGTGATGTCCATGTCTACAGACCTGTAATTATTGTCATAACATAGTTTAACAGGAATAATTGGCAAATTGATCTAAAAACACTTCTCTCTTAGTTCTTCTTACTTTGAAGACCCCTCTACTAGTATTAGGAATCGTAACCTCTCGTAAGTATTTGGAGTTCTTTTATTTCTAAAGCCGACTGGTTGGTACTACTTCTCTTTCCTTTCTCCTAACCCAGCAAACTGCCCATCACTGTTTATTTTGGCATGTCTTGACTTTTTCCTGTCCCTTCCCAAATAAGATTAGAGAGCATCTGCTCTGTCCACAGCATTTTATAATGGAATTTTCTATCCTCATGACTTCTTTATTATTAGATGCTAGCCATTATAATGCCCCAGAGAGGAAAGTAAAGGTCAGAATTGTTTGTTTCATGATCTACTAGATAACATATAGATTCATTTGCAAATGCCTCCTTAAAAGTTCCCTAAACATTGTGTCTTAATTACTGTAATAAACATAGTCCCCATGTACCAGACATTATGTTAATGCTTTGTAAATGTTAATACATTTAACTCTTACAAAATTAAAGGGCAGAGAGGGAGGCTCGCAAGGTACTGAATGGCTGTTCAGGTTTTGGTTTGGCAGGAGGGTCCGTGGTCTGACTGAAAGCTGACTGGCTATTATTTGAGTGTGTCAGAGGGAGATTCCCCTCCTTGCTCCTGACTTGAGTTTTCTGTTTACCATAGTCATTCTTACAGCTGCCGAAAGGCCTTTAGAAAGTTTATCAGAAGAACACTAAGTCTATGTCTACTAAAAGAGTAGTTTTTACATCATGTATCTGAACTTTCGAGCACTCTCATTTTTTCAGAGTAAAGGAAAAAGATACTTCTTGGTTTGGAGTAATTTCTGGCTCCAGATTTCTGTTCCATTCCTTCTAGACTCGGGTTTCTGTCTCTGTAGATGTATTTTCTCTATCTCTTTGTTCCCTTTCTCTCTCGCTCTCTCTCACACTCACTCACTCACTCTCCTTTCTTATTTTTCTGTCTTTGAATCTGTATGAATTCTATTTTCTGGGTCTCTAGACTTTTGTTGGGTCTTGACCTATCTTGGATGCCCTACCCCCATTTCCAACTCTCTTTAAATCTTTGTGCAGATTGAGAGGGGCTTGAATATTTCTTATTTTTAGCATCCTAACACTCTGGACTTAAAATTTTGTTTGTATTTGTGTTTTGTGTTTGTGTGTGTGTTGCCGGCCTGTATGTCTGTGCACTGTGTCTGTGCAGTGCTTGTGGAGGCCGGAAGAGGGTGTCAGATCATCAGGAACTGGAGTTACACCTGGTTGTGAGCCAGCTAGCACGTGAGTTCCGGGAGTCAAACTCGGGTCCTCAGAAGAGTAGGCCATGCTCTCAACCACTGAGTCATCTTCCCAGCACCTACTCTGGGCTTTTTTATCACTCCGTTTTTGGAAAATTAACAAACAAAACAAACCTTTTCTAGTACTGTCCTTACTTTTGACTTGAGTTCTAATTCTGTATGTCCATCTTTACGTGGTTGTATACCTAGTTACATTAAACATCATTAAACATTGATCTCATTAAATCTTGCTCTAAAGTACTTTATGTAGTACTGAGGTTGGGCAGAGTTAGGCTATAAAAAAACGAACCGACAGGAAGTAGGTCTCTTTTCGCGAAGCTGGGACAGCAGGAGGAAGGGTGAGATTTTAGCTCTGAGCTCTGACTTCTCGGCTTTCTCTTTTACATTGTTTCTGTGTTTCTTATTTAATAAGACGGTTGGTTACATCTACATATACTTCTTTTCTGTCTTGAACCTAAGCAATCTTTTAAAACATATATAGCTCATAGTTATCTCATGTTTACTATTATTGATTGAAAAGGGTTGTATGGGTCACTGTGTTGGGCATTCAGTGTCTGCTCTTAGCAAAGGTATTATGATTAATGACCATTGGAGATGGAAGTTTCAACTGTTCCTAATGTAAAATAGCAGCAGGCAGCTTTCTGATTGCATCACTTTTCTTGCTTAAAAGGGAAACTCCAGATTTCTTAGCATGACATAGAAGTCGGTCTCCTTATTTTTTAAATTTATTTACTTTTTACGTGTAGGAGTTGTGTCTGCATGTGTGTATGAGAACCATGTGCAGACCAGGTGCCTCCAGAGGTCAGAAATGGATGTTGGATTGCCCTGGAACTGGAGTTAGGGGTGGTTATAAGCTGCCATGCGGATGCTGGGAACCAAATCTGTGCTGGAGCACACGTGCTCTTAACCGTTGCGCCAGCTCTCCAGCCCAAGATCTTGGGTATCTGTGCTGTAACTGTACTTGTCTCTGCTCCTTCGTCGGGGCTACCTGTGTAGCAGGATTCTTAAAAGTTCTTATTAATAAAATCAAACCTGAGGCCAGTTATCGGGGTCAATGCTGGTAGGTCAGAGAGACAGAACAAGCCACAGCTATCTTGCCTCACCAGTTCCTCAGCTGGTCCTGTTTCCTCAGACTGGAAGCCTCTGAGTCCACATCCAGAATGAATCTCAGCTGAACTGTGCTGCTTCAAAGCCTGAAAGCTTAACCAGCCGAATGCTTAACCAGCCAAATGCCTCTAGTTTCTGGTCCTCACGCCTTATATATCTTTCTGCTTTCTACCACCACTCTCTGGGATTAAAGGCTGGCTTTCTGGGATTAAAGGTGTGTGTCACCATGCTTGGCTTTTTCCAATGTGGCCTTGAACTCACAGAGATCCAGAGGGATTTCTGTCTCTGGAATGCTAGAATTAAAGGTGTGTGCTATCACTGCCTAACTAGTGGCTTTTCTGTTCTCTGACCCCAGATAAGTTTATTAAGGTACATGATATTTTGAGGAACACAATATCACCACATACCTGTATTCCAGTCTTCCCAAGCACAGTTCTCTCTGTGTGTCATCTTTTCCGTTACTACGGGGCTTTTCAGAATGTTTTTCCTACCTGCACTGCATTTCTACTGTTCTTAGAAAGATCCCTACTCATCATCTACCTCAGTTCATCAGATACCTCACTACATCCTTTCTTTTCTGTCTTTATAAAGTCAACATTTATCAAATGTGGTATTTTCTTACATTTTTATCATGATTTTTAAAAAGCTAGATCTTTTGTATTGTATTGTCATTCTAGAAGCATTCCTAGATCATACTTACTCAGTTCTATTTCTTCAACACTTGGTCAAATTCCCGAGTCAGCGTTTCGTTAGCCTTGTAGGTGATTTATTGAAAGCCTTCTAGATAGTCCTAGAAAACTGAGTGCTATGCTGGGGACATGATTCAGTGGGGAAGAGTACGTGCTGTGTTGAAAGCTTGAGAACCTGAGTTCATCACCACAGCAGCCTCATAAGAACCAGGCATGGATGGGGCTGGAGAGATGGCTCAGAGGTTAAGAGGTTTGCTTGTTCTTCCAAAGGTCCTGAGTTCAATTCCCAGCAACCACATGGTGGCTCACAACCATCTGTAATGAGATCTGGTGCTCTCTTCTGGCTTGCAGGGATATGTGCAGACATAATAAATCAATCAATCAATCAATCAATCAATCAATCAATCTTAAAAAAAAAAAAAAAAGAACCAGGCATGGCTACACATGCCTCTAATCCCAGCACTGTGGGGTAGAGACAGATGAAACTTGGGAGCTTACCAGCCAGCCAGCCTAGCTGGAAAGGCTTAGTGAGAGACCCTGTCTCAAGGGAGTTAAGGCAGAGGGTGGTAGATCAGGATAGTTAGCAACCCTATGCACAATGCACAATAAAAATTCCAAGTGCCAAAATAGCTTAGCATAAATAATAGTATTTATTATTTGAAGTTAGGATTTACTTTAAATTATTATTAAAGATTAATTTATTTTATGCATATGAGTGCTTCTACCTATTTGTATGTATATGCAGCACATGGATGCCTGGTAGGGCAGGGTGTCATCTCATCAGGACTGAGTTACCATGGATGCTTGTGAACCACCTTGTGGGTCCTCAGCAAGAGTAACAAATGCTCTTCACTACTCAGGGCTTCTCTCTATCCCCATTTTATGTTATCTTTAAGGTAATTGTTTTATTCATTTTATTTTTTGAGATAGTCATTGTACGCTTACTGAATTTCATTTCTAGTAGCTTTTACATTGATTTTTTTGCAATTTTAAAATTTATGACACCTTATTATCTACAAATAGAAATAATTGTACTTCTCCCTATTCAATATGATGCCTTAAAAATACATGTAACAATGCCGGGCGTGGTGGCGCACGCCTTTAATCCCAGCACTCGGGAGGCAGAGCCAGGCGGATCTTTGTGAGTTCGAGGCCAGCCTGGGCTACCAAGTGAGCTCCAGGAAAGGCGCAAAGCTACACAGAGAAACCCTGTCTCGAAAAAAACCAAAAAAAAAAAAAAAAAAAAAAAAAAAAAAAAAAAAAAAAAAAAAAAATACATGTAACAAAATTTGCTGCCATTTTAAAAATGTGTTTTTATTACATTTACTTATTGTGTATGTTGAGTGCAGGGGTGCCACGACACGTGTGTGGAGGTGAATCGGTAGCACTGATGGTCTTCTCTCGTGTGTGATCTCTGGAACTGAACTCAGGCCGTCAGGCTCACCTGCATGCAGTTACATGCTGGGCTGTGGCACTGGTCCTCTAGCCATTTTTAGGTGTACAATTCAAGAACATGAGTTACAGTTACAATGTCCTATGACTGTCATAACCATTTTGTGATCTTTTTTTTTTGTTTGTTTTTCAAGATAGGATTTCTCTGTAGCTTTAGAGTCTGTCCTGGAACTCACTCTGTAGACCAGGCTGGCCTTGAACTGTAGACCAGGAGGCCTGTCTGCCTGCCAAGTGCTGGGATTAAAGGCGTGCACCATCACTGCCCGGCTTTGTGAACTTTTTAATGTTTTCTTGAAACAGAGATTAGTTTTATTAAATAACTTTTAAGATAGTTGAAATGATCATATTTATCAATGATGCTATATTACATTCTTATGTTGAGCCACTCTTGAATTCCCAAGATAATCCCAGTTTGTTATGGTATATAATCCTTTAAATTTGGATATTATTTTTCTCATATTTTGTTGAAGATTTTTGCATTTATATAGAGAATACTGGTTTATAATTTTTTTGTTTTGTTTTGTCTTTTTTTTTTTTAAAATCATGTCTTTGGTTTTAGACTATCATTGACCTCATTGAGCTAAGAAGTGTTCTGTCCTCTTCTGTATTTAAAATTTTTCCCCTTTCCTTTTGAGCTACAGTTTTCCTGGTTGGTCTCATAACTCATAGGCCAAGTGATCCTCCTGCCTCCGTCTACTGAGTAGCATTCCATAGACTCAAGATACTACACTCAGTTTCCTCTTTTGCATTTAGGGAGTTTTGTACTGTTGTTAATTTCTTCTGCATCTGTTTTTCACAAGTTATGTTGACCTCACCTGGTCCTGAAATTTATCCTGTTAGGAAGTTTTTAATTATTTATTCAATCCTGTGTTAGAAGTTCATTAATTTATCTTAAGTTAATTTAGTAATTTTTATACTTCAAGAGAAATGCTCCATTCTATGCAGGCTCTCTTATTTGATAGCATTGTTTGTAGTATGTGGTTACAGTCCTTTTTATCAGTAGTTTATTCTAACTTTCTTTTGGGTGGGGTTGGGGGTAGTTTCCAGTCTGGAACTCACTTTGTAGACCAGGCTGGCCTCGAACTCAGAGATTTACCTACCTTCCGCCTCCCAAGTGCTGGGATTAAAGGCAAGCACTACCACTGCCCAGCTATTATTTACTTGTTTGTTTTTAATTTTTTAGTTCTTTTCTTTTTTCTTTGTTACTTTAGCTTAAGAGTGTTTTAATTTTTCTGATGGGGGGCAGAGAGCGAAGACTCCCCACTAAGGAGTGCTTGCAAGGACCTGAGTTAGTCCTACAAATCCACATTCATGCAGTTGGGCATAGATGGGTTCTTGAGGTCCCTGGCCAACTAGACTGGACTGCTAGAGACCCAGGCTGTCCTCTGGCCTTCCTACACTGCACATGTATGCCACACACCCTCTCCCCCAACTCAGGTTCTGTTTTTGTTAATTCTGTACTTGTCTATTCTCCATTCTATTTATCTCTACTTAAATATTTAACATTGCTTTACATTTAGTTTACTTTTTTCCCCTAAGTCTCAAGTGGGGATGAGGTGGGGGTGGGGGTGAGCGCACGCGCGCGCGCGTGTGTGTGTGTGTGTGTGTGTGTGTGTGTGTGTGTGTGTGTATCACAGCTTGAGTGTAGAGGTCAGAGAACAACTTGTGGGAGTCAGTTCTCTCCTTCCACCATGTGTTGCAGGACTGAACTCAGGTCACCATACTTGGTGGCAAGCATCTTTCTTACCAGCTGGGCATCGTGCCAACCCTCCTCCTTCTGTCTTTGATGGCTAGTATCCATTGTGGCTGGAGAAGGGATTTCATATGATTTTACTCCTTTTAAACTCACTGAATTTTGTTTTGTGCCTTACCGTGGTCTGTCACGTGGAATGCCCCACACATGCCTGGGAAGAATGTGTATTGCCGTGTAGGCTGAGGTGTTAGTGCATTTGGTCTGCAGCGCTCACGTTCTCTTCATTGTGGAGGGTGGTATATTACAGTTTCCAGCAGTTCCTGAGGCACTCATTCCCCTTTCTTTACATCAGTGTTTCCTTAGTATGTTTGTGGCTCTTTCCTTTGCTTGTACATAGGTGTGGAACTGTTCCATCTTGATGGATTGACCTTCTTATCAATATGTGACGCTCTGCAGACCTATTCTTGCTGCTGCTCTGGATTTACAATGCTCGGTCTAGTCAGGGCATCGTTGCTCTGACATCACAATCAATCCTAGTTGTCTCATCAAGGTTTATCAGAACTTCTTAACTGTTTTTTTCATTTGCTGTATGTCCATAGAACAGATTCCATATACTCAATTGTTTTACCAGTTAGGTGTTCATGTTGGAGGAACAAAATCTCCTGAGATTCTCCATCTGCTGTCCCAGAAGTCCTTTGTCCCTCCTTGTCTCTCAGACCTTCTCACTCACTACACTTTGCTCTTGTACTGCTCTAAGAAATTGCTTTGCTAGGTATAAAGGATGAGTAAGTAGAGGCTTCCAACCGTAGTGGCTCCAGGCTGTATTAAGTGGTGTAGTGGGTGCATCATTTTAAAACAGCAAGCACAATAAATTAGTAGCACTGTACTAACACATTATAAAACAATATTTTAAATTATCAAAGAAAACAATATGAACTTTCTTCTAAAGTATTATGATTTTGAAGTATTTCGGAGAATTTTCTTCTTTATAAAAAATTTAATTGTAACTGTGCCACTAGGAATGTGACAGTGTTATAAGCTTTCTTACAGAGAAAAAAATCAGTCTAATGTGATTAGAATTTGCTCCGGTTTTTTTATAGTTAATAACCATATGTGTTGGTTAATTTTGTCAGCTTGACCCAAGCTGGAGTCATTTGGGAAGAGAGACTTTCCATTGAAAAAAATGCCTCCATAAGATTGGCCTGTAGGCAAGTCTGAGAGGCATTTCTTAATTAATGAGTGATGTGAGAAGGCCCAGCCCACTGTGGGTAGTTCCAGCCCTGGGTAAGTAGTCCGTCATTGTACAAGAAAGCAGGCAAAACAAACCATGCTTGCCAGGAAGCAGCGTTTCTCCATGGTCTCGGCATCAGGTTCTGGCCTTGAGTCTTGCCCTGACTTCCCTCAGTGATGGAGTGTGACCTGACAGTTGTAAGCTGAAATCAACTCATTCCTCCCCGAATTGCCTTTGATGGTAGACTTTATCCCAGAGGCAAAATCTAAGACAAGGCATGTAGATTAGTCTTAATTCCTTACTCTTCATAAATATGTCATCTTGTCCATACCTAAGAGTACCACACACACGTATGCACACAATAGTTTGACTGTACAGTTCCAAGAAATGACATTGCTGAGTCACAGTTGGTTCTCTGTGGCTTCCCCTTGGCTTGAGTTACTAACTCACTGACTTCTCCGAAGATCCAGGAGCTTGCACTTACAGGGCATGTGGTGGTGCTTTTAGACAGTGACCTTGTCTAATACCTCATTTTCTGAAATTGAATTTTCCTTTCTCGTTTGAGAAGGGAAGAATTGTAGCTTGTTGTATTTTTTTTTTTACTGTAATTATGAGTGAAGTGGAGCATTTTTCTTCTGTTTCCATACTTGATTTTGTCTTATCATCCATAAGTCGATACCTTAAATAAAAATTAATATTTGATCCTTTGTCATGTGTAGTAGGGATCCCTTTCCCCAATATAATCATTTGGGGTGTGGGGGAGGCATGGTCTGTGTGTTTTGGTTTATGTTTAAGTAACATGATTTTTGTATTTGTAGGTAATCAAATTGATCTTTTCCCCCATTAATATCTTTTGTTTTTGTTGTTGTTCTTTGAGACGGGTTTCTCCAGCTCTGTAGACCAGGCCAGCCTCAAATTCTCAGAGATTCTCCTGCTTCTGGCTCCTGGGTTTGGGGATTAAAGGTGTACCCTTTCTTAATGTCTTAGAGCTGCTCCATCCTCCAAGGTTTACTTCTAAGTTCATTTTTCCCCACACACAATTTTTGGTAATTTTGATATTTATTTTCAATGTTTGCCCTATTTCTTTGTTAGATGCCTCTGCGTTCGTTTCTTTTCTGTGCTGTTGTAGAATACCCTGGGAAAAGCAGCTAGAGGAGAAACACTTTGTTTGACTTACAGTTCTAGAGGGGGAGCCATCCCCAATGGCCAGGAAGGTGTTGGCAGTAGGAGGTGGGCTGGAATGTAGGAAGCAAAGGGATTACATTTCATCTGCACACAGGAGAGGGGGGGGGAGAGGGAGGAAGAGGAAGAGGAGAGAACAGAAACTGGGCTCAGTCTAAACCTCCAAACTCGGCCTCTGGTGAAGTACTTCCTCCATTCCTCCACCAGGGCTCCACCTCCTAAAGGCTCCATAACTTTCCTAAACTGTGCCACCAGCTGGGGACCGAGTGTTCAGACACACCAGCCTGTGGGGGGCATTGCTCACTCAGACCACAGTACCTTCCCTCTTGCATGTTCTCGAACAGCTTCCCAAGCAAAAAGATTGTCCATTGACCCTTACTGTTGCTCTAGAGCCTGTCTTGCGCTAGCCCTGTAACCATCCATCGGAGGAGAGGCATCTGCTTACGACTTTGCTATCACCAGTTCTGAGCGTGCAGGGCTGCCATGATTGCTGGGTTGGATGGCTTACCACTAAACTCCATATGCTGCGCTGCTTCCTATGAACATTTAGAATGATATTGTGTCTATTTAAAGCTTCGGCCTCAAGCCATTTTATTTCCTTGACCTCACCAGTCCACTGGGGACAGGAACATCTTAATACTGTCTGTTTTACATTGTCCCTGCTGCTGCTGCGGCTGCTGCTAGGTGGTATTAAACCATGCCATTTAAATGTCCGAGTTGTGTGGCTTAAATACAGCATCCAAAGAGGACTGAATATCAGTGGTCAGGGAACAGTGATGAACTGGGAAACTGAGCCGCTGTGGAGAAATGCTCCATGAAGTACCCATTATGTAAGCGCCAGCAGTTTCTCAATAAGATCCTCCGCTTTATATAGGAGATGTATTTCACAGACTCGGTAGCATTGGTCCTAAGGTTGTTTGGGGGCTTGGCAGCAGCTCTGAGGTTGGTGATTTGTTGTGCTAGTGAGCTTCTGCAGTTGAAGCCATATTCTTTCTGTGTTGTATTTTTGTCATTAGCCTTAAATTTACATCCAATTGCTGCATTTTCTGGCAATTCAAAGGAGATTGTTTTGGGATTCTAGTAAACCTGAGTTTGAGAAAATTACAAGTGCCAGTAGTGGGGAATCCTGGGCCTTCTTTCTCTTTGAAATACTGTCATAAATATGAGTCATCTGAATAGTCTTTACAGAAAATGACTTTGAGAAAGTGGAGTATCACTTTTCTCTACATGTATTCTGGGGTTGAATACTCTCGTGGGTTAATATCATGGTTATCTAATTTACATGAAAATATTTATGAATTTAACAAAAACTCTTATTTCAGCTCCATGTTTCTCATAGTATAATAAGTGGGAGTGTTTACCCTCCAATTTTATTTTATTTTATTTACCTCTCATTGGTGTATTCTGCTTTGTTGAACCATGCTGCTTAAAAAGGGATTTTGTCAGTCCTTGTAACGAGGCCTGAACTGTCAGAGCAGAGTGGAATTATCTTTATTGATCCGAGCATAGCACTTGTGCTAAGTCTCGAGTGTTCAGTTACACCTGCATTTACTTTCCAGGGGACTGTCCAGTTTGAGCTGGGGGTCTGGTCTGTCTTTGTATATTGATGCTCTGAACTTTGACTATAAGGCTTTCCACTTTGTTGTTTGAATCTTAGATGGTCTTTTAATAAAAAAAAAAAACAGCCAGGCGGTGGTAGCACACGCCTTTAATCCCAGCACTTGGGAGGCAGAGACAGGTGGATCTTTGTGAGTTCGAGGCCAACCTGGGCTACAGAGCGAGATCCAGGAAAGGTGCAAAGCTACACAGAGAAACCCTGTCTCAAAAAAACCAAAAACAAACAAATAAATAAATAAATAAAACAAAAAGCAAAACAAAACAAAAAAACCCAGAGCCAGATATCAGGGTGAAAGCTGAAAGATCAGAGAAGCAGAACAATCATCTACTAGTTCTTACTTCTTCGAAATCCTCAGCCTAAAGAGAGTAAGTTCCTATTTCCTCACGACTTATATACCTTTCTCTGCCCAGACATCACTTCCTGGGATTAAAGGTGTGTATGCTTTCCAGTACTGGGATTAAAGGTGTGTGCCACCCCTCCCTATCTCTGTTTCCAGTGTGGCCTTGAACTCTCAGAGATCCAGCAATTTCTGCCTCCCGAGTGATAGGGTTAAAGGTGTGTGTCACCACTGCCTGACCTCTATGTCTAATCTAGTGGCTGGCTCTGTCCTCTGATCCTCAGGCAAGTTTACTAGGGTACACAATGTGTTACCACACCACTTGGTAACACATTGTTTCACATCAGTTTCACGGTCAGAGTTCAGTAGATGAGTCTGGCCTATTAGAGGTCTTACAGTCTGAACTTGGCCGTCCAGTTTCAGCCATTCTTCCTGGTGGTGTCAGTCTTAAATGGCTGGGTAAAACAAGACACTGCGGGCTGACCTTCAGGTCTGTCTCCTGGTGCTTGTATTGGGTTTGTGCATTTGGGGAATTGTTTATGAATGTGTTTAGTCAAGTCTTAAATTGATTTACCACCCACATTTGTTACTTAACCATTGTAGGCATTTGTTTCTTCAAATTCCAATAAATGAAATCATACATGGTATTAGTCAACTTTCAAAACACGGGTGTGACAAAAATATCCAAGGAAAACAACTTAAAGTAAATTATTTCTACTCACAATTTAAGAGGTTTTGGCCTGTGTCAGCTGGTATTTTCAGGTTGTCAGTTTTGGGGAGACCCTTAACATCCTGAAAATACCTTTGTGGCAAGGTGTGGTGGAAGAAGCGGGTGGGGGTGAGTATCCTAGGGCTAAGATTTAATCCTGTCCTTGTTTGGATTTGGTTTTCTACTATTCTTCCTCTTGCAACAGTGATATTAACCCCTGCTTGTCCCACTATTGTGTATTGAAAATATGTAACTTATTTTTGTTTTATAGAGCTCATAGCTAATAGTTTGTTTTGAGTGTCAGGAGACTAGATTTGGACTTTCCAGCAATGCTAGAGATGTTATGCAGTGGTGACTTTCGGAGATGAACTGAATGCATTTGTAGTGTGCAGTGGCATGCAAGGAAGCAGAGATAAGGTATACCCTTTAAAGGTGCTCCCCGGTGACCTGCCTCCTCCGTCTCAGTCCACCTCCTAAAGTGAGTCAGTGGGGGACATCGGAGATCCCAGTGGTATAATCAAAAGTAAACATTGAAAAGCCCTGATTTTGCTGGGTGGTGGTGGCACACACATTTTATCCCAGCACTTGGAAGGCAGAGGCAGGCAGATCTCTGAGTTGGAGGCCAGCCTGGTCTACAAAATGAATTCCAGGACAACCAGAGCTGTTAACACATTGAAACCCTGTCTTGAAAAACCAAAAAAAAAAGAAAAAAGAAAAAATCCTGGTCTAAACCATTACATCTATGAAGGACAAACTTGGAACCTTGCAACTAGAAGCCTCCATTGAGTGTGGTGATATTGTGTTCCCCAAACTATTGTGCACCCTAATAAACTTATCTGAGGTCAAAGAACAGAACAGCCACTAGATACAAAGGCTAGAAAATGGTGGCACTCACGCCTTTAATTCTAGCATTCCAGAGGCAGAAATCCCTCTGGATCTCTGTGAGTTCAAGGCCACATTGGAAACAGCCAGGCGTGGTGACTCACACCTTTAATCCCAAGAAGTGAGCCTTTAATCCCAGGGAGTGAGGCAGAAAGCAAAAAGATATATAAGGTGTGAAGACCAGAAACTAGAAGCATTTGACTGGTTAAGCTTTCAGGCTTTTGAGCAGCAGTTCAGCTGAGACACATTCAGATGAGGACTCAGAAGTTTCTAGTCTGAGGAAACAGGATCAGCTGAGAAACCAGTGAGGTGAGGTAGCTGTGGCTTATTCTGTTTCTCTGATCTTCCAGCATTTACCCTAACAACTGGCTTCAGGTTTGATTTTATTAATAAGAACTTTTAAGATTCATGTTACAATTGAGCATTCAGTATTCATCCTTAATTTTTGTGTTCTTCCTTCTTAATGCGTGATTAGCAAATGCTGTACCTGTAATCTAGTGTTATCCCTATTTCTGGGTTGCTGATAAGTGTATCATGATAAACTTTGTCAAAGACGTTTAGAATCAGGAACCTTTGAGTTCAGTAATCTTTTATTTTTCAGTTTCTTTTAAGATTTTTATTTTATAAGTATGAATGTTTTGCCTGAGTGTATATATTTGCACCATATGCCTATCTGTTGGATCCCCCAGAAGTAGGGTTATGGATGTTTGTAAGCACCCATGTGGGTGCTAGGAGTTGAACTTGGGTCCTTTGCAAGAACAAGTGCTCTTAACTGCTTAACCATCTGTCTAGCCCATAATCTTTTAGATAAAGGTTTTCATGTTACCAACCCTTCTAAGTCCTGAGGTCCACCATGCCTGGGTCCTCCTTACACAGCTTGAATTTCTCTTATTTGAGCTTTGGGACCCAGGAGTGTTAGATGTTGGAATTTTTAAGACTTTGGAATATTACATAGTATGATGTCTTGAGAATGGCCTCTGAGTCTAAACACAAAATGCATTTATGTTTCACATGTAACTCAAACATGTAGTCTGACATTAATTTTATACAAAATTTCAGTACATCAGTGTTTTCTGTGCTTTTTTGCTTGTTGTTTGCTGGTGGTGTTTATTTTTTAGTTCTGTTTTCTGTTTTTTAGTTTAAATTTTATGTTATGTATATGGGTATTTTGCGTGTATGTATGTCTGCTGTGCACCACTTGTGTGCCTGGAGCTTGGAAGGCCAGAAAAGAGCATTGGACCTCCTTGAACTGGAGTGACAGGCAGTTGTGAGCTGCCAAGTGGATGCTGGGAATCAAACCAAGAACAAGTGTTCCGGACCGCCGAGCCGTCTCTCCCTCTCCGTTCGGTGTTTGAGGAAGGCTCTTGCTGTGTGTTTCCCTGGCCAGCCTGGAAGTCCTGAACTACTTGTCTTTCAGCTTCGCCCTCCCACGTGGCTGGAGAGCGCACACCCTCCTGCTTACCCGCCTCCCTGTGACCAGCCTGTCCTGTGAGCCGATGGTGTTTGTAACGTCACGTTGCTGCTCGGAATGTTCCAGACTTCAGAGCATTTAAAATTTCACTATACTGTTTCACTTCCGTCTTCTTGTTTCCATCTTGCGGTGTTCTAGAGCAGTGGTTCTCGACCTTCCTACTGTCTTAGCCGTTCAATGCAGTTCCTTGTGCTGCAGTGACCCCCAACCGTACAATTATTCTCACTGCTACTGCCTGTCTGGAATCTTGCTACTGTTAGGAATTGTGGTGTGAATATCTGATACACGGGATGTGTTTTCATCATTACAAACTGACCGGAAAGGGTCTCCACCCACAGGTTGAGGACCACTGCTCTAGAACCTCGTTTTACCAGTTCACCTTTATAATTTCACCTTTATCTTAATACACAAATGCATTTGGACCTCCTTTAACCAATAAAAACACAGGACAAAGAGCACAGCAGGGACCTTGCATCGCCTGGCCTTGCTTTGCATCACTCGCCAGCTTTTCCCTTCCTGTCTCTACCACAAGTTTTGTGAGAACAAACTCGAGGGCTGTCTGGTCAGAATCAATCAATGAACTGCCTTTCGTGTCTTCCTACTGTCCACTCACCTGTGAACTGAGAGCCCCATCTCCCCCTTCTTTCTATGCACGGCTCGCTGTTTATCCCTGGCTGGCTCAGCCTCAGCGACCCGCTTGCTGGGTTTAAAGGTGTGCGCCACCACACCTAGCCTGAACCCCACATTCTTAACAGTGACTTTTAAGTAGTAAAAGCAGGATAGAATCTATCTCTCCCCTCGACTTCACTTAATTTATTGATGGTGATTTTAATATGAGACCCATCGGCACAATTGAGGTTTCTTTGTAGCCATGTTGCTTTTGAGTTCAGGCTACACCGCATAAAGCTAAATATCACCAGGGTTATGAAAAACGCACACTTTTTCTTTAATGCTTTTAGTTTTGCAAACTCCCCCGTCACAACTACTTAACGCTGTCATTGTAGCCCCAAACAGCAGGGGGCAGTGTTGAATTGGTGGGTGTAGCTGTGTTGTAGTTAATGGTTGTTTGTGGAGGCAGTCAGCAGGCTGGTCCTTTGTGTGCTTAGCCTTGGGCTGGGGAGAGTGATAAGCCTTGGGATGCTAAGGAAGAGGAAGACCACCAAAGGGGGGAGAAACAGAAGGGGCTTTCTTGAGCTCTGTGGGATTCATGAACTCCTACCTTGAACATAGTGTTTTCTCTGCTGTTTTCATACTTCATTTCAAAAGATAGCAAATTACACTTCATGTTAGTCAAAAGGAGGGCGAGTGGAGGACCGAGTTACACTGGGTAATTTACACCTGACCCATCTGGACAGACACTGACAGACACTGAAGTCCGCATTGGTTTGCACTTTCACCATTCAGTAGCCAGTAGTAATCCTCAGCTCTGTTTTCTGCCTCTGTTTACCTAACTGGTGCTGTTCAGAGAACCCCTGTGGCTAGTGCTTTGTGCTCGTTTTTGCTCTTGACTGACATAGAAGTCCTGTCCTGCTAAAAAAAAAAAAAGAAACTGACACCCCAGACCATTGATAAGCTTGTGACTATGATCTCATTGCCGTAAGTTTTGTTTCGTGTATTAGCGATTATTCTACAAAGTTTGGACTGTTGGGCAAACAAAATACTTGGGCAGAGGCTAAAGCGTTTCAGAGAACCCCTGGCTCAGCCTTTGGTGTGAACTGAGGAAACTGAAGCTCGGGCAGACTGTGACCACACACACCAGTCAGCAGCAGAGCCGGAGCCAGCAGCCTGGCCTCTTGACTTTCAACTTGACGCTGTCCTCAAGCTGTCTTTCCTGATAGGACGGGAGACATTGGGTTTTTTCAGTCTAGAAAATAATAAAAGTTATGATAAGGTTATGATAAGTGATAAACTATCATAATACGTGCATAAGCACTTTGATGGGACTCTTTAGCAGGACTGGGATTATAAAGTGTAGTAGATGCAGTTGTACAGGTCTGGTTATTCAGAAGTTTTTTTTGTGTGTGTGTGTGTAATGAATATTAACCGTATGAAACTTCTCTTTCAAATGCGTGACTGTATGGAGAATTGACTCTAATTTGAATGCTTAAGATCAGCTTCTAATCTGTGTTTTCTGTTGTTGCTTGGTTCTCTTTCAGAAAGATGAGGTCTACCTTAATCTGGTGCTGGACTATGTTCCCGAAACAGTGTACAGAGTTGCCAGACACTATAGTCGAGCCAAACAGACACTCCCTGTGATCTATGTCAAGGTATGTAGCGACGGAGCAGCTTCCAGTGGACACACATTGCATGGGAGCCGTGCACAGTATGGGGTTTGTTTCAGCTCCGTTGGTACTGCCTCTAGATTCTGTTAGGTTCTTACCTGGTTTGAAAGCCTTCTTCATTACCCTGCAGTGGACAAAAGGGCTCGCTGTGCAGGCCTGGTCGCTTGAGTTCTGTTCCTGGGACCAGCTCTGTGAAGCTGCCCTCCACCCCTCCACAGACACGCTAGGCCTTGTGTGCCCTATCTCACACATACCATGTTGCTCGCACATGCACGTGAGATAAATTAATTGAAATAGCTATTCTGAGAAGATAGAGTAAAACTTTCATAGTTAGGGGTTTTAACTGTGACAGCCGTAGCACCTTGTGTGTGGTGTGGCATGAGGCACAAGTGACGGCCAGAGGAGGAGGAGGATGTGCTTCTTCGTCTGTAGCCCCCACCTCTGCCTTGAGAGGGTCTCTTACTGAACCTTACATAAATAAGCTCATGCTTTGGGCTTGTCGGGGTCTCCCTTCCACCCAGTGCTGGAGTGAAAGCCAAGTGCAGCTGGTTCCCAACCTTTACGTGGGTGCTGGAGAGCCAAACTGAGGTATCCTCTTTGCACAGCAAGTGCTCTGATCCGGTGAGATGTCTCCCAGCCCCTAACATCAGTTTAGTTTAGATGTCTTCTTCATTGCGCCACACACCAAAGCAGGAACCTACTGAGTAAATGTACAGTTACTAATGCATTCATTTTAATGCTTTATTACCATTTGTAGGTGTATTGATTACATTCATTGTAGAAATTTAAACTTGTCAGTTTTAAACACAAGCAGACATTATTTAGGTTTTGGTATCTAATAGTACTACTAATAAAAATATGGAACTAATGTCAAAGTAGCTAGGAATTTATGTAGTAGAATCCTAATTACTGTTGTGGTAGATGATTAGAAACATTATTTTTCTTCTTTTTAGGGTTGAAATGGGGAGGGGTGGACAGGGTCTTACCTGAGCTCAGATTGGCCTGGAACTTTCAGTACTTGTAGCAATCCTCCTGCTTCATCCAGCCTCCTGAGTGCTGGGATCCTAGGTATGAATTACTGAATCCAGTTAGAAACGTATTTTTATTCTCTGTGCCGTCAACTGGGAGTTGTTGGAATTTTTTTTTCTATTTCTCAATGGCAGCAGTATAATTACTAACTTATTTTATGGCACCTTGACAGAGAGCTGTCTTGAAGTGACAGTCCTAACACCGCCATCTTCAACTGGAAATGATCTAGAGCAGGGCGGGGGCGGGGCATACCTGACATAAAGGAAAGAAGGATGTATCCATTCCAGAGGAATCGGGCTTCTGCAGGGGCTGCCCTCCTCACAGGGATCCTGAGTGAATCAGTTTATGACCAAACTTTAATGAAGAGGAAGATTGTTCATGAGTTAATAGCATGCAGGGTGTAATTCCAGAGTGGGTCCAGATTTTTCCCAGAACAGGATTGACTTCCTCTTTCTGTCCTTTAAAGATTTTTTTATTTGAAAAAAAACAAACAAACAAACAAACAAACTGTTAAAGGAAATTGTATAAATTCATAGAGAGTTGGATGTATTTTCATAGTTATTTGGCACTTTTTTTTTTTTTTTGAGACAGGGTTTCTCTGTGTAGCTTTGCACCTTTCCTGGATCTTACTCTGTAGACTAGGCTGGCCTCGAACCCACAGAGATCCGCCTGCCTCTGCCTCCCGAGTGCTGGGATTAAAAGCGTGCGCCACCACCGCCTGGCGTTATTTGGCACTTCTTTAGCTCTTTAAGTTAGCATTCAGAGTAGTAGGCCATTTTCATATGTACGGCATTATGCTTTACATATCGTCCCCTCTCCCACTGTGATGTTTGTCTTAAATAGATATTGTTGAACACCAAAGAAGATTTTGGACTTGAGTTAGATGGGAGAGCTTATAATTGTTCAAACTGGGTACATTCATCTGCAATTTCCTCTCATGTAAAAATGTTTCTTATAGAGCAACTGCAACAGTTAGGAAAACAAATGGAGAATGTGTGCTTGACTTACGGTAGATGTTGAATAAATACATTACATATCATACAGTCTTGTTATTTTGGGTTTTGTTTCTGGCAGTAGAATGGGGAATTGAACCTAGGTCCTTTCACATGCTAGACGCGTACCCCATTACTGGCCTACATACACCCCCAGCCCATGTGAGAGTTTCTAGGAATCAGTCTCCTTCCTTCCTTCCTTCCTTCCTTCCTTCCTTCCTTCCTTCCTTCCTTCCTTCCTTCCTTCCTTCCTTCCTTCCTTCCTTCCTTCCTCCCTCCCTCCCTCCCTCCCTCCCTCCCTCCCTCCCTCCCTCCTCCCTCCTCCCATCCTCTTCCCCATCCCCCCCTCTCCTTTAAAGACATTGTAGATCAGGCTGGCCTTGAACTCACAAAGATCTCCCTGTCTCTGCCTGCTGAGAGCTGGGACTAAGGATGTATACCGCCATGCCCCAGCAAAGATATTTGATTTTATGTGTATGAGTGATTTGTTTGCCTGTGTGAATGTGCACCATTATGCAAGCAAACCTCTCATACACATAAATCTAAAAGAAACTTTTTAATGTGACAGATAAAGATAGATAAAAGGATAATTACCCAAGCCACTATAGAAATTGCAAGGTGACATTAGCCACGTTCATCTCTCCTGCCATACTTACTTTATATTTCAAAGGCTAAGAAGATGTTGGTTATATGAGGTTATTGTGGGGAGTAAGTAAGGCATGCAGCCTTAGGCTAGTGCCTGGCACAGTGTTGGTTGTTTTTGATGCTGTTCTTTTGCTCATTCTAGTGCAGGAAGCCTTGCAACTTTCTCTAAAAAGCACATTTTTGTGAATTAGACCAAAGCCAAAAAAAAAAAAGATGCAAGTCTCATTTCATTCTTAAACTTGACTTTTCAAAGCAAAATGAAAAGAAAGGTGATGGAAGAGATATTTTTAAATTAGCTTTAAATTGCTAAGGATGTCTTTTGGGAAAAAACTTCTTTTACTGATTTTTTTCATCTAAATATTATTCTGAAACAGGTTTTGGTGTTTGTTTTTTGTTTTGTTTTTGGTAAATTGATGCCTGTGAACTCACTTGGTTATTGATCATTTTGTTGGTGATAATGAATTTAGGTCTCAGTGTAAGCTTTGGAACTTACAAATTGATTCTGTAAATGAACAATGATATAATAATAGAATTACAACATCTTAAAAAGATTAATAGATAACCTAAATGCTTTACTTCTAATTTAATTCCAAAACGCTGACATTGACGATCTTATGTATACATTTTTGTCATGCTTCATTTTGAAGAGGGCTTTAACTTGTGTAGCTAGATTTCATATTAACATTAAACATGTACTGTTAACATGTCCAGCCTTAGCAGTTTCATCACCCTCCCTGAAGGCAAGTGGCTTTCCTGGGAACTTTAATAATGCCAGGCCCCAGCATTGTAGTTGAAAAAGACAGTATCTTCGTCAGTACTTCAGCTGACCATTAATCTTTTAATTAGCTTCTTGTTGTTGTTTTGGTTTTTTTTGTTTGTTTTTTTTTTGTTGTTGTTGTTGTTTTTTTGGTTTTTTTTTTTTTTTTTTTTTGAGACAGGGTTTCTTTCTCTGAGTAGCCCTGGCTGCCCTTGAACTCACAGAGATCCGCTTGCCTCTGCCTCCTGAGTGCTGTGATGAAAGACATGTGCCACCACCATCCGGCACATGATTTGAATCATTACAGCAATGATTTCCATGTTATTAGCTGGGGAGTAGAGCTCAGAAAGTGAGCACGAAGAAAAAGTTTACAGTGAATCTGGTTGGATACGGTGGCACATGTCTATAATGTCAGCAATTTGGAGTAAGGCAGGAGGACGGCAGGATCAATGATTCTGTCTTGGGAAAGATTAAAAACAAGTAAGTAAATAAATAAGAAAGGAAGGAAGGAAAGAAGAAAAAGAATGAATCACAACATTGGCCTTGGAATAAATAGAATATTGAAGGTGTTACATCAGTATATTTTTTCAAAGCTTTAAAAAATCTCTCTGGTTGCTCTGATGGAATTCCAGACAGAGGCAACTCAAGGAAGGACAGGTTTATTTTGGCCCAGGAGTTGTGAAGGATATGGTGCATCCCGGTAGGGAAGGCATGGTGGAGAGCATGGGACAGCGGGTCACATGCAGGGGATGGATGGTGCAGGAGCTCCCTTCTTCTTTTATTCCGTTCAGGAACTCAGCTCATGGAATAATGTAGGCCACAGTTAGGATGGGCTTTCCCTTCTCGGTCTAGAAATGCCCTTCCACATGTCCAATTTGTTTCTATGCTTATTCTAAGTACCGTCAAGCTAGCAATTAAGATTCACCATCACAGTGATGTCAGTGGCATCTGTTTGTTTGGGTTTCTCAAGGCAGAGTTTCTCTGTGTAGCCCTGGCTGTCCTGAAACTCGCTCTGTAGACCAAGCCGGCCTTGAACTCAGAGATGCCCTTGGCATCTGTTATTAAAATGCATTGTAAGTCTACATTATTCTGAAGAATGTCAATATACTTACTAGCAGTTACTGGTATCTCAGTAGGCAATTGATTATGTTCTTACTCTACCTGTGAGTTTTCCTAGGCCTCTTTTTTTTGGTGGGGGAGGGGGGTTTTGAGACAGGGTTTCTCTGTAGTTTTGGTACCAGTCCTGGAGCTCACTCTGTAGACCAGGCTGGCCTTGAACTCACAGAGATCCACCTGGCTCTGACTCCCGAGTGCTGGGTTTAAAGGCGTCCGCCGCCGCCGCCGCCGCCACCACCACCACCCGGCTAGGCCTCTGTTAATGATTTTGGAGGCTAACCTTTCAGAAAGACCAGTGATTCTAAAAATGACACTATGCTGTTACAGCCTGAGATACTAGAAAAAATAATGAACCTGGCTGTAGATGTAGCCAACCGTCTTATTAAATAAGAAACACAGAAACAATGTAAAAGAGAAAGCCGAGAAGTCAGAGCTCAGAGCTAAAATCTCACCCTTCCTCCTGCTGTCCCAGCTTCGCGAAAAGAGACCTACCTCCTGTCGGTTCGTATTTTTAAAGTATGTTGTTCTGCCTTCTCATTGGTTGTAAACCCAAACACATGACTGCCTCGTCACTGTCTGAATGTACAGCCCCCTAGGTCTTAAAGGCATATGTCTCCAATGCTGGCTGTATCCCTGAACGCACAGAGATCTTATGGGATTAAAGGCGTGTGCTGCCACCGCCACACTCTTGCTATGGCTCTAATAGCTCTGACCCTGAACACACAGATATCTATGGGATTAAAGGCGTGTGCCACCACCGCCACACTCTTGCTATGGCTCTAATAGCTCTGACCCCCAGACAACTTTATTTATTAACATACAATCAAATTAATATTTCAGTACAAATCAAAATAATATTTCAATACAATTAGATTACCACCACATTTCCCCTTTTCTATTTCAATAAAAAGAAAAAAAGCAAAAGGTTATGACTAACAAAAGAAAAACTATATACAAAAGTACAATAACTATATACAATATATACAAGTAATAAATACCTAAACAGGTATTTGACAAATCAGAGAAAATAATTCCATTATCTATCCTATTTTGGTAAATCCAAGATGTATCTAATGCACTTTCTATCCTAATTAATTTTCAACTATAACTAACTAATCTTCAACCATAACTAACTAATCTTCAACTCCCTCAGAGACCCAAGAAGGGAATAATAGTAGCTAACAAAAATAAAAACAGGAAGTGCATGCAAGCAACTTCCAAAAAATTTTGTGAGTTGACAGAAACAGCCAGCTGCCTGGGCAGTCACCTGAGGTTTCTCCGCAGTGTTGGGGCATCATCTTCAGCCTATAGGCTTAGTGTATCTGACAGACTCATTTGTGAAGTAGGATGTACACAAGGTCAACAGTTCAACCTCACATTGGGTGAGAGCAGTCCACGTACCAGAAACACCTGAATTCCACTAGTGTCCTGTCATGATTCAGGATTTTAAATTCTGGAAATTGTTGACAGTTTTTTAATTCAGCTGTCCATTCTTCTTGGCTGTGTATATATGGCTTCATCTCAGCATCCCCTTCTTCTCCACATCCCTCTATTAAATGCCAGTCTACTTTTGAGAGGCATGAGCTTTCAGCTGCTGTTCCATTGTACAACAGAATCCATCGGCCCTCTGCCTGTTAAGCTGCCTTCGAAGAAAAGGGCACCGTACCTTTTCCGGATGCGAAGGCCACTTCAGGGATGGGGCCATATTGTCCTGGCCTCAGAAGATGCCTTTTGATAAAGCCATAACCACACTTGTTTTGGCAAGAATCAGTAGTCCCTTGTTTCGTGATCTGTCTGTCCATTTTGTCCTGTTGATTCGAGGATACTTTGTTGTCCAGTGGCTAACTTTTGCCAGAATGAAAGTTGACTCCATATGCAGTTTCTTCAATGCCCATGTTTTCTCTAAAGTAGATTGGTACTGCCAGGAGCCGACATGTCTCAAAAAAGAAAAATTTTCTAAGTTATTAAAACATTTTAAATGCCATATTCTGTAGATCTCTGAAGGGTTTGAAGATGACCTGTCTAAAACATCTCTGCTCAATTTTTAAAACATATCTAATATGACTACAAGTTCTATGATAATGTCTAACTACTAGCTTTCATTTCTTTATATCCTAATAGTTGATAATAATAGCATTCAAGGATCAGAAATTTGCATTACATTGTTAAATGGATGGAATAAATACAATTAGAAATATACATATAGCATTTTCTAACAATATCAGTTTCAAATTTGTGTACAATATAAAACAATTCAATCCAATGTAAAGTATTTAAAACTAGTAATTGTCTTTCTCTTTTCTTTCTTTTTTTTTCTTTCTTTCCTTCTTTCTTTCTTTCTTTCTTTCTTTCTTTCTTTCTTTCTTTTTTTTTTTTTTTTTTAAACAAGAACCTTAAATCTAATCTCCTTTGCTTAGCCTTTTTCCTAACCCTTGACAATAACTTGTAACCAACCCCCCTAAATACTGAAAATTATCCCAGACCCAGAACCCATTAAAAAGACCAAAAAACCACCTGCCCCACACCACCTCTTTGGGAATGTGGGCGTCGTATTCTTAAAATTGCTTCCTGCTGGGTATGGGCGAAGTTTTCTTTATCCTGAAAGAAAAATTTTAGGTTAATTGTCAAATTCTTCTCTTTTTTAAAAAAAAAAAAAAAAAAAAAAAAAAAAAAAGATGTAGATGTAGCCAACCGTCTTATTAAATAAGAAACACAGAAACAATGTAAAAGAGAAAGCCGAGAAGTCAGAGCTCAGAGCTAAAATCTCACCCTTCCTCCTGCTGTCCCAGCTTCGCGAAAAGAGACCTACCTCCTGTCGGTTCGTATTTTTAAAGTATGTTGTTCTGCCTTCTCATTGGTTGTAAACCCAAACACATGACTGCCTCGTCACTGTCTGAATGTACAGCCCCCTAGGTCTTAAAGGCATATGTCTCCAATGCTGGCTGTATCCCTGAACGCACAGAGATCTTATGGGATTAAAGGCGTGTGCTGCCACCGCCACACTCTTGCTATGGCTCTAATAGCTCTGACCCTGAACACACAGATATCTATGGGATTAAAGGCGTGTGCCACCACCGCCACACTCTTGCTATGGCTCTAATAGCTCTGACCCCCAGACAACTTTATTTATTAACATACAATCAAATTAATATTTCAGTACAAATCAAAATAATATTTCAATACAATTAGATTACCACCACACCTGGCTTCTAATCTAAAGGCTGCTATTTATCACCCATATGGCCTATGGTCTCTCTCTCTCTCTCTTTGAGCTCTTCATCTATGTTTTAAGTAAAAAACCCATCCAGCTGGCTTGAGGTGAGATGTTAAGGTGGGTGAAGGGGATTGAACCCCGGACTCTGTGCGTGCCAGGCAAGCGCTCTACTGCTTAGCTACATCCCTAGCCCTCTGTAAATTTTAGTTTGAGACGTGGTCTCACTAAGTTGCCCAGGTAGGCCTTAAACTTAGAATTCCCCTGCCTCGGTTGTATGCCGCCATGCCTGGATCCTTTTCTAAATTACCAGAGGATAGCACAAATAGATGTTTAATGATACTTTAATTTTCTAATTTATATAGAAATAACATGAAACTTGTTTGGGGAAAACTGTGTACTAATAATCATCAGCATTTTACATGTTCTGCTGAGAATACCACTTTATTTATTGCATAATGATCCAGCTATGTTTGAGACCAGAGTTATTGAATTAATGTCTGTTGTTTATTCCAGTTGTATATGTATCAGCTGTTCAGAAGTTTAGCCTATATCCATTCCTTTGGAATCTGCCATCGAGACATTAAACCGCAGAACCTCTTGCTGGATCCTGATACAGCTGTATTAAAGCTCTGTGACTTTGGAAGGTGAGCTGGTTTTCCTACTCACTCCCCATCCCGTCCATACCTCCCTCCCCTCATACCCTCTTCAGTATATTACAGTGGTAGTCTAGGCCCTGTAATCCTCACTCGGGGAATGTAAACTAATGTAGGTCCTTGTGAGAATGGTTTTGATAATTTCTAATGGAATACTAAATGGGTGTGCCTTTCATCCTTACAGTTAACTTTTGAAGATTATTTCAATATCCATGTTGTGAGATTAAGTATGTTTAGAGATTTTTAATATAGCATTGTTTATAAATAGCTAGTAGCAATAAAATGTCCAAACAAATTATGATATATACAAATACAATGTTATACGTGCCACTGAGGGATAAAATGAGGAAGCTTCTGAACCGGAAGGGAATGACATCTAGGAAGTACCAAGTGAGAAAAGTCAGGGGCCAGCAAGATGGCTCACTTGGGAAAGGCACTTGCTCTCAAGACTGACAACTTGAGTTTGATCCCTGGAACTTACTTGGTCCTGCAAGTTGTCCTCTGGCCTCCTTGGGAGTACTAACCTTCAGGCTTGTGGTGGCACCTGCCAACAATCCGAGTGCTCAGTAGGCTAAGGTGTGAGAGATCATACGTTTGAGGCTGGCCTAAGCCACATAGTGAAGCCCATGCAAAAAGAAAGCCGCCGCCACATCAGTACTGTATGCATAGTGTGCTTTAAAGAAACAAAAATGCTGGGTGTGACTGTTGTGTAAAACACGTGCGTGCATGAACACGGCTTATTTCTGAATTGATATGCAATGTTCATACATGATTACTTCTGGAATTGGGAAACTTGCATTCTCGTTGATCTGTAGTACTGCTTGAGTTTATGTAATTTGTATATATGTTCTGTTTTCATTACAAATAAATTTTAAGTTATATATATATATCCTTTTAATTTCACTTTAACCTCAATTCAGGAATGAGGTAATACATTGAGAAATGGTATGGAGTTTGATTTCTTGGTCATACACTGTTTCTTAGTAGAAAAAGTTCATGCTTTCCCTTTTGGTAGTCAGTGGCCGTGAGCCTCCCAACATGCGGTCAGGCCTGTATCCGTAATAGGACAGCTCATCACACTTATTCTGTGATAGCCACCAGGGAACCTCTCCTCTTTTGTTCTGAGACATCTGTCTTTATAACTTGGATTCTGTCCTGTCTAATGTCTTTTCATCCTTGTTAGAATTCTTCTTTTTCTGTTTAGCACCACAGATGATGTATTGACCCGTACCTGCTGGTATCTGTATTTCTTCCTCAGATGAAACTGTGGCTTTAACATCAGATATATCTCCCACGGGTGTAGGGAGGGACTTGAAGACACCAATCCGCTCTGTCAGTAGACTCCTTCTGAGTCTCATCCTGCACCTCTTTCAGACATCCCCGTTTTAGTCCCCCAGTTACAAACCCTCTCCCCGTGTCTCACTCCGCTGACTGTGGCGCTGCTGGAAATAAGCACCCAAAGCTCGCGTTGATGGTTGGCACGGAGCGCTGCTGCTCGTGTCACGTGAGGACGGACGGCTGCCCGAGTCAGTGGGGCTCGTTACTGGGGAAAGGGACTGCTCGGTCCTGGGAGAGCCGCCAAGTGCCGCAGGCTTCCTCTTCTCGTCGGCGTGCTAGAGCAGCGTTAGCACTGGGGTTCTCTGGGGATGGAAAGAAGCTTTCTTCTGCGAAGTTACAAGGGGAACTTTCACAGGTGTGGAAGTAGCTCATTCTTACCAACTCTGAGGAAAGACTTTGAGACGCTTCCTGCTCTTCGGTACTAGGGTAGCAGAAACTCGACCAGACCGACTTACTCTTCTAGAAAGTTTTTTACTAGGTGAAACAAGGTCTGGCAGGAGCTGGAAGGGCTAGGATGGGGTGTTTCTAAGGACCAGATTAGGTGAGGCCACACACAAGGCAGAGAGTCAAAACCTCTCACTCACAAAAGAAAAAGTTAGCTTCATCGGCATTGAGGGGGAAGAATTCACAGGCTGTAAAAGCCTTCAGTTATATAATTTTGATTTATTGTGAAATTTCTGACCATATTTAAGAATATGTTTGTCAATTAAAAATGGACCTTGTTTGTTTGGGTTTTGGGACAGGGTCTCTCTGTAGCCCTGGCTGTCCTGGAAACTCACTCACTGCCTTTGCCTCCCAGTGGAGTGCTGGGACTTAAGGCACGGGCCACCATGTCCTGCTGCTTGTTTGGGAGCCGGAGTTTAAAACTCCACATCCTAGGCAGCTACTTTATCAATCAAGGAGCTCTATCCCAAGCCCCCAGAGTGCACTTCTGAAGCTAGAAGAGTCCATTACAGTTACACTGAAAGCTAAGGGTCTTGGTTTTCTGAAAACATTACTATTCTTAATGGTTGTTTTATGTGGGCCCAAGAAAGTTAAAATTTGAGACTGCTAATGAAGGGAAAACAATTAGTTTAGTGTCATCGTTGACTAAAGTCAATGGAGGGGAGGAAGCCCAGACTTGAAGGTTGAAGGACACTTTCCCCTGACTGTGCTGTGTGTAGCATGAATCTTAAAAGTTCTTATTAATAAAATCAAACCCGAGGCCAGTTATTGGGGTCAATGCTGGTAGATCAGAGAGACAGAACAAGCCACAGCTATCTCACCTCGCCGCATCCTCAGCTGGTCTTGTTTCCTCAGACTGGAAGCTTCTGTGTCCTCATCCCAATGGCTCTCAGCTGAACTGCTGCTTCAAAGCTTGAATGCTTAACCAGCCAAAAATCTTCCAGTTTCCAGTTCTCACGCCTTATATATCTTTTTGCTTTCTACCACCACTCCCTGGGATTAAAGGCTGGCTTTCTGGGATTAAAGGCGTGTGTCACCATGTTTGGCGATATCCAATGTGGCCTTGAACTCACAGAGATCCAGAGGGATTTCTATCTCTGGAATACTAGGATTAAAGGTGTGAGTGCCACCATTTTCTAGCCTTTGTATCTAGTGGCTGTCTGTTCTCTGACCCCAGATAAGTTTATTAGAGTACACAATATTTTGGGGAACACAATATCACCACAGCTGTGTCTTTGCTTTCCCGTACCTTCACCTCGGATGTTTCTCTCCTGTGTCTGTGACGGCCACCGTCAGTGCATCTCCTGGGGTGCCTGCTGATTGGGAACGGGGTTATCGGAGGGACATTTCAAGAGATACTAACTGTAATTTGCTTTAAAGTTGAAGTGTGTATACTGTAAAGTACTTTAGGAGCAAAGTTGTAATAATATGTAAACAGCACAGTAGAGATAGAATTGATAGGTTCTGAGTCGCTTTTTCCCCTAAAGTTGAATGTCTTTTTGCAGTTTGTTTAGTAACAGGTGGTTAGACAGTTACAACCTGACTAGAACATGGAAGTATGCATAGGTTGGTTGTGTAAGCCTTGGGCTGGTCATCCTGAGTCAGAAGTCCAATTTAAAAGCAGTGGGCAGTTTCTTACCCTTGTTTAAAAGCATGTAGGTGAGGAGTATTGATATGTTCGTCTGCTCTGATCCAGTGTCATTCTTCTGCTGGGGAAAACTCCTTTGAAATGTCCTGTCCCTTACCTTTATTTAATTACTTAATATTTTTGAGACAGTCTCACTGCAGACCAGGCTGGCCTCCATCTCATGGAGATTCAACGGTCTCTGCCTCCTGAGTGCTGGGATTAAAGGTGTGTACCACCATGCCTGGCAACCATTTTTATATTTCAGAAGTAGAGTTCAGGAAATAGGGAACCAGAAAAATCCAACATGTGTATCCTTTTGTAACTTTTAATCTCTTTGTTCCTTAGGTAACACTTGACAAATGCTTACTTTAAAAATCACCTTTTTCATATCAATTTGATGAAATTGTATATTTCTTTCATTGGAAAGAAACAGTTACAAGTGTGTTGTATTGCAGTGTAGATAAATGTGGTGTGTGAATGTAAGAGTATTGTTTCTTTAAGGCATGGACTAAAGATTGCTCTTTATTTTTATTTTTTCATAGTGCAAAGCAGCTGGTCCGAGGAGAACCCAATGTTTCATATATCTGTTCTCGGTACTATAGGGCCCCAGAGTTGATCTTTGGAGCCACTGATTATACCTCTAGTATAGGTAAGTACTGAATCTGAGTAAGTGTTTATAACTGGGGATTGCACCCTGACGCTTACAGTTTCTCTGACATGCAAAGGGCATGGCTGCAATATATTTTTGCAGAAATGTATAGAACCAAAATTTTTTAACCTTTTAGAATTTAATGTTTATTTTTTCTATTCTTATGCATTTTTAGCATTAGAATTATAAAAGTATTTATTATTTTGTAATGTAGTTGGTTTAAATCATTTGTTTTTAGCTTAAAGTTTCAAATAATATGTAAGTACTGTACTCTTTTGGTAAGTTGTTTTTAATTTAAAAAAAGAGACAGGGTGAACGGCAGGAAGCCATATGCCATGTGGCCTGCATGTGGGGGTCCGAGGACAACTTTGTGGAGCCTGTTCCCCCCTTCCATCCTTATGTAGGTTCTGTGGATCAAACTTGGGTCATCAGGCTTGCTCTGCGAGAATTTTTATCTACTGAGCTATCTCATGGGCCCTGTATTAGTTTTCTGGTTCTCCTGAAATATTTACTTCTGAGCCTGATACCTAGTTAGAAAATTGGTTAATTAATAATGTTACTTTTAAAATGTTAATACTGTAATTGATAGGGCAATAATATTTTTGAATTCCTACCATATGCATTACTTAGTTTTCGGACAGTTTAGTTCATTAGTTGTTCAGCATATTTTAATCCCACTGGTCATTTAAAGGTTTCATCGGAGATGTCTAAAGATAGAAGGATTAGAGACAATTGAGATCATCACTGACCTTGTCTTACCTGTTCTAGTACAATTGCTGTGTCAGCACAAAGACCATGGCCTGCTGGATCTGAATAGCAAGACAGAAAGCCAGGCTAGGTTTGATAAAGGAACAAAATTATTTTATTTCACATATGGGGGGGGAGCTGAGGTTGACATCAGGTATCCTCTTCTGTCTGAGCTGTGAAATGGAGAGAATTGCTAATTCTGCCTACTTTTCATGGTTGCTATGAGGGGTAGAATAAAATGTTACCGAAGAACTATAGGATGGAAGGTGACTTTCTTTGTATATTTATTAACTCAAAGGTTCCCCAAGAGCAAATTTTAACCCTTCGTCCTTGGGAATGTCATTGGATATTCTAATTGATTAGTGTTTTATTCAAATGTTTGATATTGGTCATATATATATATATACATATATATATACATACATACATATATACACACATACATATATACATATAAGATACTGGATTGATATTTGGTTGTGCTAGGCTCACCTAAAATAGTTATAGCCAAATTGCCTGACACATTGTGGAACATTTATGTAAATCAGGGCTTTTGGGATCCTAACAAACATTTGGCCCATTTTTAGATCTAAGTTGCTTACTTTTTAAAGTTTTTAAAATTTATGTGTATAAGTATTTTGCCTGCGTATATAATATACCACATATGCACATATATATGTCTGCATATATGTGTGCATACCACTTACATACTTCGTACCTATGGAAGTCAGAAGAGGATAACGAATCTCTTAAAACTGGAGTTATGGATGGTTGTGAGCCGTCATGTGGATGCTGGGAATCCAACTAGGTTCTCTGTAAGAGTAGCAAGTACTCTTAATGGATGAGCCATCTCTCCAGCCCTGATCTTGCTTCCTAAAGCTGTATTAAGATTTATATGTGCACGCCTTTATCCCGGCACACAGGAACCAGAGGCAGGCAGACTTCTTGTGAATTCCAGCCAACCTGGGGCTAGCTACATAGTGGGTCAGTCCCTGTTTCTCTCTATGTGTCTCACTGTATGTTTCTGTCTGTCTGTCTCTGCCTTTCTTTCTCTCTCACACACACAAAGTAGATTTGTAAAAGATGAATACTTATAAAAATACTTATTTGTTAAAAAAAAAAAGTTCAAGCATATGAATAGATTTTTTTTTTAATTAACAATATTTAGAATGGAACCATTACTGATTCTGACTAAATTATTGTCATATTTGGATACAACCAATACTGTGTGATCAAAATAAAATACACATTTCACCTCAAATTATAGTGTTATAAGCTTTCTCTTGTTTTTGTTTTGTGTTTTTTCCTTCAGATGTATGGTCTGCAGGCTGTGTGTTGGCTGAGCTCTTGCTAGGACAACCAATATTTCCTGGAGACAGTGGTGTGGATCAGTTGGTGGAAATAATCAAGGTGAGATGGTTGAGTTACACTTGTGAAGCAAAAATGCTATACATTCGCCCCGAAAAACAAACAATACAACACAATAGAACAACACATTTAAACAGTGGAGGAAGGATTCAGACGTTTTAGGCCCCAGAAACCCGTGTGAATGTTGACGGGGCCTGGTGTTTTCCGCCGAGAGACCACAGAAGTAAGCTGGTTAGGAAGAGTAGCCATACCTGCCAGCTCTGGTTTAGACTGAGACCCTGCTTAAATGAGTATAGGGAACCAGTGACCAAGGACGATTGCTGGACCTGCCTTGGGCCTTCATGTACATGCACACACAGGTATAAGAAAGGAGAAAGGGGTGGTAGGTCATTAAGTCTGCTGTGGTATAGAGCAGGTTTTAAAAATATCATAATAAATAAACTTAGTTTTTTTAAGATTTCTTTTTATATTTACCATATGGATTTTTTTTTTTTTGCCTGCTTGTACATATGTGTATTACATGTGTACATAGTGATCTCAGAGTCTGGAAGAGGGTGTTAGATCCCTTGGATCCTCAAACTGGGGTTACAGATCATTGTGAGCTGCCACATGGGTTCTGGAATCAAATCTGGATCCTCTGGAAGAGCAGCCAGTGATGTTAATTGCTGAGACATCTTTCCAGCCCCATGATTAAATTATTTTAAGATCTATTTCATAATAAAAGATTTTCCTTTCAAAATAAGGAAAAATAGGGGCTTGGCGTCATTGTGTCGAAAAGGCCAATGGATGGCCGTCTTCATTCAGTCTCTGTGTAGTTAGGTTTTGTAGCTGAGATCACTGTGGTGTAACCTCTTTTTGGTAGCCATTTTTAATTTCAGACTGAATCCTTAACCTTATTAACAATACTGTTTTTTTTCTTAAAGATTAGAAAAAAGTAGTGGAAGTCATATAAGGACACAAAGAAATCTTGTAGAAGGCTTTTTAAAGTGTGCAAAATACTGTTCAGTTTTTGAGACAAGAAGTAGGCATTATATACAGAGTCCTGTGTGACTAAAGGGAATGATACTTTTAGAGCTTCAGAAACAGGACTGTTGTTCATTTGGGGTTTGTTTAACGCAGAATTTTCCAGACATCCCCTTTCTACTTAATATTCCTTTCTTGAATACTCCACTTTGGCTGAGATTCACCTAGATTGTTTTTTTTTAAATGTTTGGTTCCTATGAATAGATAGCAGACAAAAGGGTTTTCACTTTTATGTCAATGATTTGCATAATCACAGAATTAAGGAGGAGAGGGATTTATCCCCAAGTATAAAATTATTTATAAAGCAAAGGCTGGTAGCTAAACCACTTTTGATAAAGAATAGACTGGAAGACTCATGTCCTAGTCTCAAAACTAAGTGTTCAGCTATAGTTATAGTTTTTGAACTTGGAGTACTATGGGACCCCCCACAATGGACCGGTTCCTCCTGTATCAATCATCTGTCACAGAAAATGCACTATAGACTTCTCTACGGTCTAGTCTTATGGAGGTGTTTTCTGAATTGAGATTTCCTCTTCCTAACTGACACTAGTTCATGTCAAGGTAACATAAAACTAGCCATCACTGAACTAGAGAGATGGCTCAGTGGCAAAGAGCATTAACTACTCTTGCAGAGGACCCGGGTTCAATTCCCAGCACCCACGTGGCAACTCATAACTGTCTGTAATTCCAGTTCCAGGGAACCCAATACCCATGGCAAAATACCAATGCACATAAAATAAAAAAAATAAATAATTTAAAAAAAAAAAAAAAAAAAAAAAACAAGTAGCCAGCACACCACATATCATTTTAAACCCCTCTAACTACATCTTTTGAGTCAGTGAAGGATTTTTGTCTTGGTATTGGGCCCAGAATATAGGGGTTCTTGCACTGAAGGAGTTCAAAGTTAAGTTGGGAAGAGGGGTTGGTTTTTACCTCAGATGGCTGAGCGTTGTACAAACGCTGGATTCCTGTGGGAGTTGGTGCTACCTGGAAAGGCTTCATTAGAAAATAATGCATCCACTATTGAAAGAAGGCTAGTGCTTCGCAGTTTAACTGAAGTCAGCTCTGCTGTGTGTTTTAGTCACTCGAGGTGGTTGTGAATGGTGGGGCTGATAGAATAGGAGTGTACAGGAAAGAGGAATCTAGAGCTGTGGGCCGGAGGGATGCACTCTATTCTAGGGAGGTAGAAAGCCACTGCAGAATTGTAAGCAGAGGAGTAGGGTTCTCAAGAGGGCTTATTTACTCCACAGCAGCTTTAAACAAAACTAGCTGCATGTGCAGCTCCATTGTTGAAGTTTGGTGCCCTCTGGTGTTGAGCCATCAAAAAGCAACTAACTAATACCTCCTGGGCTTGACTATTGGTGTAGTCTTTGTTGGGGTCATTTTCAGGCAGCCTTGGCAGGAAGCTCTGGAGGCCTCGACCCTAGATAAAGAACTGTAGGCAACTAAGGAATTCTGAGAACTGGAAAAATAGTCTTCCCTAGTGAAGAGCACAGTTAATTTCTTATCCAACCCAAATGGTCACCCCTGAAAATATATACATGTAAGTAACATTGTGTGTACTGAGCAGCATGTGTGTGTATGTGTAACAATGATTAAGAAGAAGAGGCCATAAATTTTAAAGGGAGGGGGGGGCCCGGGGAGGTTGGAGGAAAGAAAGGAAAGGGGAAATGATAAAATTATAATCTCAAAAAATAAGAATTAAAAAAAAAAAAAAAAAACCTTGGAAGAAGCGCCTGTTTTGGAGCTTTCTATAGATGCTTACTTTGGTCTTTATTTATTTCTTTGAAGATACCAATTCAGTTTCTGTTTTGATGTTTTCTGTGTGGGGGTCAATTTGTAACTAGTGGATAAAAAAAATACTGTAATAAAAGTGGATGGGAACAGATATTGCTGAAATGATTTTGACTAAGAGATGAAGAACATCCCAAAGGGATGTAGCAGCTAGATCCCTGGTTCTTTTCATCTTTCTTCTCATCTTTATGATGTTATAGAATGATGAGCAAAAGAAGGTATTTTTTGCATAGATGGAAAGATCATAAATTCTATCACAATAGAAGAATGATTCTGCTTCCATTTCAGTGATATTTTTTTATCATTTTTCCTTCCTCTTTTACTGTGTGAATAATCTAGTTTCTTTTCTGTTACTGTGATAAAACACTCTGACCAAAAGCTCCTTAGGTGGCTTAACGCGTCCAGGACACATTCCATCCTTGAGGAAGTCAGGACAGGAACTTGGTGGCAAGCCTGGTTGCTATATCATCGTGCAGCATTACCTTTGATCAGGAAACTCATTCACAGCCAGAGAAGTACAGCAGAAACGTGGAAGAATGCTGCTTGGTGACTCGCTGGCAGATCCACACTTACCTTAGCTTTCTTATATAGCCCAGGACCACCTGCCCAGGGAGTGCAGCCACCCATGGTGGGCTGGGCCCTCCTGCATCAATTAACAATCAAGGAAATATATAAACATGCCTGCAGGACAGTCTTATCCAGCCAGTTCCTCAATTGAGACTCCCTTCTCAGGTGACTTTAGGCTGTGAAGTTGGCAGTTAGAGCTAATTAGGACAGTGAAATGCCATGCCTAGAGAAAAGTGCATAAAACTTTTATGACAAGTTTAAGTCATGGAAGGACTCAATTTTTAAGAAATCCAGAAATAAGTATTCTTTGTTTTGTGACTGGATAACTTCCACCAAGGTTTCTTGGATATTAAAATAATAATCCCATTTCTTAAAATTCAACTGAACCTTGTTTTGTGTCTGAAATGATTATTTGCATCCTATCCATAAAATAAAATTATTAAATATCCTATCCATAAGATGAAAAAGTTGTCCAATTTCAAAACTCAAGAGTTAGCTGTAGTGAATCAGGTGAAATCCTCTCTAAACCTGTTAAGAATGTGATAACTAGACATGTTCTGAAGTTGAGCTCTAATAGTTGAGTTATTAAGATGTCTTTTACTTGTGGTGTCGGCTTGATATAATTATACTCAGTCTGTTGTCATGGTGTCCCCCTGGCTTTCAGACTTACATTGTCATTCATTGACTAGCCAGTGGGTATGATTTTTATTAGCATGCTGTTTTCCACCTTAGCTGCCAGTGTGGACAGAGTTTGCTGCTGTCCCGTCTGCCTCCTGGATTTCCCCAAGTGAACATCAGCCCTGGCTTTCTCTCCTTCGGGGTGTTTGCAGGGTTCCTTTCCGCCCTCACTGCAGCGTGGCCTTTGACCTCATCTTTATTTGTGTTGGTTTTGTACTGATCTTTGCTGTTGTTGATTTGTGCACAAGTCTTTGGGCCCTCGTGTTTTTAATATGTTGGTGACTTCCGGGGCTCTGTTGGCCTATGTTTTGCTCGTTTTTGTATTTTAGATAGGGAATTACTAGATAGCCCTGCCTAGTCTGGAACCTGTTCTGTGGCCCTGTCTGTTGTCAGACTCGGTAGTCCGTCTGCCGTAGCCACCAGGCCTGGCTCCCGTTGGTGTCTTTATTAGCTTTTTTCTTATTGCCGTGACAGAATACCCAATGAACGTGCGGATTGGCTCACAGTCAGAGGACACAGTCCGTCGTGGTAGGGAAGGCATGGTGGCGGGAGCCCAGAGAGCAGTGAGTGGTGGTGGTCAGCCTGCTTTCTCCTTTGTGTCTTCTTGGGGACCCCTGCTCATGGAAGCCCCTCATAGACACCTTGAGGTGTGCCTCCTTGGTAATGGTAAATCCTGTCGCGATGATAGTAAGGATTGCCTATCCCGGCTCATTAAGCCATATTTCCTTGTTGTGCTGTTTAGAGGTTATTCTAGGATTAAGACTACAGCTCTTTAAAATATCAGTTTTTAAATCATAATAGTAATGGACCACCTCATATACAAGCTAGTGTCAACTGTTGTATCACCTCACCTTTTTCAGTATAATTTTAATATCTCTTCTACCTGCTGTAATCCTTATACGATATGCTATCGTTTTGTTTATAGACACTTCCTCTGAAGGCTTTTTGTTTTTATTTTTGGTGGTTAGGGGATTTTTTGTTTTACTAGCTTTGTGTACAAATGTAGCTTTGGCTGTCCTGGAACTTGCATTGTAGATGAGGCTGGCCTCAAACTCACAGAACTCTGCCTGCCTCTGCCTTTGAGTACTGGATTAAAAATGTGTACAATCTCACCTGGCTATAAAGAAAAAAATGAATATTTTATTTTTAATCTTGTGTATGTGAGCGAGTGTCTGCCACGTGGCTGTGGCTTCCCCTTGGGGGCCAGAAGCATCAGATCCCTTGGAACTGGAGTCTCAGGCAGTGCTGAAGCATGGACACAGGTACCGGAATCAGACTCTGGGGGAAGAGTAATACTTGCTTGAACACGGAGTCATCTTTACCAGCTGCAGGACTTTCTGAAGGAGCGGGAAGCTGTGTATTTATCACTCGGGGTTCTGGAGAGGGAAACAGATAGAGTTATCATAATCCCTTTGTCAGAGTGGGAGAAACTGTTAGAAGCTTTTGTCTTTCGTCCCGGAGTGTCCTCTTGGGATGAAGAGCTGCTGCTAACAGTCTGAGCGGTTACTCACACTAAGTGTCTTTAGAAGGATCCTTTTACTGGAAGAGTGCTTCCCCAGCCTCGCTCTCATTTTCAGTTAGCATTTTTCTTCTTGACACCTGGGTTTAATGTGTCCCCTTTATTCGTGGTATTCTTGAAGGACCTACCCCCCCACTCCCTTTTAAATTAGAATTTTTTATAGTTGTTATTTATGTTTATGAGTGTTTTGCCTGTCTATATGTATGTACACCATGTACATGCCTGTTGCCCACCAAGGGCCGAAGAAGGTTTGGAAGGTTTGGATCTCCTGGGACTAGAGTTACAGAAGGTTGTGAGCTACCATATGGGTGCTAGGAATCAAACCCTAGTCCTCTGAAGTAGCAAGTGCTCCTAACCCTTGAGCCAACTCCCTGCCTCCCGTCCTTCATGTAATGTTTAAAATAATTTGCTAACATCCTTAGTGTTATTTATCTGTCTCTCTTCCCTCTTCTGTCTTACTACCCTCCCCAATTAAAAAAGCCCCACCCTTTTTCCATTTTCCCTTAATATATCTATAAATTTTCCTTTTATTAATGACTTTTACCAATTGATTATGACTTGACATGATGTTCTTATTTATGCTGATTGAGGCCCCTCGAGTCTCTTAGATTATGAAGCATGCAAGATTTTAATCAAATTAGAGGAAAACTTTTAGTTTGTAGTTTTTCAGATAGTTTTTTTTGTTTTGTTGGTTGGTTTTTGCTTTTTGCATCTGCTCTGCTCTGTACTCCCAATTCTTCACCCTTTTCTCAGACCTGCTCTTCCATTCTTCTCCAGGACTCTTAGAGGGAGTGGTAGAAATACTCTCATTGGCACTGAGCACTCGGTGGTCACTTACCCTCAGCATGTTAAGTATCCATTAGGCTTTATATTTACTGTTGTTTATTGTAATGAGCAACTTATCTGATTAAGGCTGGGAGTAGTATTTGGCTGTAGGCACAAAAATAAATATTTTTATGTAGAAGGCAGTTTGCCAGTCTTTTTTAGTTTTTCTTTTGTCCATGTGTTTACACTTAGGTACCTGTGTCTTATGGTGGCCAGAGTACAATTTTGTGTGTCGCTTGTCAGACACAGGACTTCCCCTCCCCCCCATTTTTGTTTGAGGCAAGGTCTCTCCCTGACTTGGAACATGCCTTGTATGACAGGCTGACTGGCCAGTGTGCTCCCAGGGTTCTCTGCCTGTCTTCTTCTCTCAGGCCGGCATGGTACCGGACCTGCCCTTTCACGTGCGTTCGTAGAGAGCACCTTCAGGTCTTCATGCTTGCCTTGCAGAAGGCACTTCACCAGCTGAGTTACCTCCTCAGCCCGTTTCTCCTTTTCTAGATGTCTGTGTCAGTTTCCTGTATATAAGCTACTGAACTTAGAAACCAAATTGTTTACTTCCGCACTACACTCCCATGCTCCTCTGGAAATCATCAGCTTCAGCTCATTTTTACCTCTGCAAAGATACTCATTCTGGGCCTCCATTTTTCATCCTAAATATGTTTGAAACAGATGAGTGGTCAGCCAGCTAGGACCCAGACCTGCATACGGTTTGCACCCAGGCTGTGAATAGGCTTCTGTTACAATTGCTTTTTTACCGCAGTATCGGAGCTGAAGAGTGAGCGGGAAGTAGGCCTCACAAACCTACTCTGCTTCCTCTGGCCCTTTCTAGGAAAACAAACAAACCTACCTGCAGTGACTCGTAGATCACTCATCTAGTTATCTAAAGTTTACTGATTCTGTAACCCTTCATGATCAAGTCTAGAAAGGCAAGTTTCTCTCGTGTAGGCCCAGAATTTGCTATGTAGACCAGGCTGGCCTTGAACTCACAGAGATCCACCTGCCTCTGCTTCCCTAGTGCTTCTGTTAAAGGTGTGTGCCACCACCACCACCCAGCCTATAAATAAGCTTTAAAAAAAAAAAAACAAAAAACAAAAAATCACAAACTTGTGTTTTAATGTTTTAGTTTCCCTGCTTTATCAAATCACCAACCAAAAGAAAATTGCCTAGGAAGAGGTTTGGCTTTAAGATTTAAAAACTGATCAAAAGAGGAGAAAAATGACAAGTTCAGTGTTTAGTGACATCTAGAACCTTTTGTGATGTTTGGATGTCTTTGTTCCCCATCTGACAGCCTTAGTAAATTCAAGGTTGGATGGCTTTTTATCAAATAAAGTGTGCTGAGGAATTTCTTTATTTTCTTAATTGATTTTTAAAATAATGATAAGATTTTTGATGACAGGCTACAAGTTAGTAACTAAAGCTTCTTAAAAGTCACAAGTGCATGTCTTAAAGGTAAAAACAGCAGTTCAGTTCTGATTAACAGCTGTAACTAAGGAATTTTGTACCATTACTGTTGAGTAGGTTTTGCTCCAGTACTAATGCACTGTGCTTAAGGAGGCTCCTACAGATACAAAAACCGAATAGTCAGTTTCTGGCTTCCACATAAGTAGAACAGGTGGTAATTGTTTTTCTGTGGCCAACTTAGTTTAATATAATGTCTTCTAGTTCTATTCATGTTGTTGCTAATGACAGTTCATTTGTTTTATGGCAAAATAATACTTGTGTATGCATAACACGTTTTTCTGTATCCATTCCCCCATCAGTGTACACATAGATTGATCCTATATCTTGACTATTGTAAAGTAATAGACGTGTGAATGCAGATGTCTCCAGTATTTTCTGAGTCAAGTAGAGTTCCTAGTAAAGTTTAGATATGTTGAAGAATGTGTTCTACAGTCTTATCTCAGTCTTTGACTTCCTATTTATTTTCTTAAGAGTATCTTTTAAAGAAAAGTCTATTTAAAATGTCAATGAAGTTACAAAGGTTTTAATGGTGTCTAGAGAATTAAAGCCAATCAAAAACTAAGGAGTATGGCTTGGGCATGGTGCTGTACTCTCTTAATCCCAGCACTCGGGAGGCAGGGGCAGGCGGATACCAGTGAGTTCCAGGATACCAATGAGTTCCAGGCCAGCAAGGGCTACATAGTGAGATTGTCTTTAAAAAGAAAGAAAGAGAGAGAGAGAGAGAGGGAGAGAGGGGGGGGGGGGAAGAAATCTTCACTTTGTTCAGAATGTTTCTAGAACTACCCCCAATTATTCATTGGTTGCTAGCACAAATTAAATATTTGACATTATATTACTCTCCCACAAAACTGCCATTAAGTTGTAAATAGTGGGGTTTTTTGGTTTTTTTTTTTTTTTTTTTTTTTTTTTTTTTTTTTTTTTTTTTTTTTTCAGTAAACTTGTTTCAGCTGGTCATAGTGATACATGACTTTAAGCCCAGTACTCAGAGCAGTTGAGAGTGGATCTCTGAGTTCCGGGCTAGCCAAGGCTATCTAGTGAGATCCTGTCTCAATAAACAAACAAACATTTCATATTGGGCTCTAAGGTAAAAAAGATGAGAAATAAGTGAAGTCTTAATGGTGTGTGGGTGTGTGTGGGTGGTTGTGTGTGTTATGCTTCTCCCAGAAACCTGTCTTGTGTGGCTCTCCTTGTGTCCAGTGCCAAGTACAGCTCTAGAGGGAATGAAGTACTCAGTTCGTTTTTACTGTGTATTATACGTACATAATTTTAATAAACAGCAGTGAGTTCTCTCAAGATCTTCGTGTAGTTTCTTTTACATAGTGACACTAAATATTCAGTGAAATTGAGTGAAATGATGAAAGCCCTTGACACAGCTTCTGATTGGCATTTGTAATAGGACAGATTGAGTACCAGTTTTATTCCACAAATAAAAGATAGTCTTATTTAAATGTGACCATTGCAGATCGATTGTTCCTCTGTGTAGAATCTGCTTGATTTTACCTTGGTTTTTGTTTTTTTTTAGCTTTCTTTAAATCTGGTTTTTATGTATGTATGAATCAAACCTAGAGTTTTAAAGAAGACCTGCTTGAAATTTGCCAACAGATTTCAGGTTACATCATTGCCAGGCCTGGCCAACTTGATTATTGCTTTTTTTCCTTCTTACAGCTACTAAGACGGTGTTGGAATACAATGGGAAAGGAAGCTGGGGTTACTTGAATATTTTGTAAATTTTTATTTATTTTATGTGCGTGGGTGTTTTGCATGCATGTGTGTCTGGAGCATAGTAGTGCTTGGTGCCATCAGAAGCCAGGGGGTATTATAGGACCTCCTGGGACTAGAGTTAGGGATAGCTGTGTTCTCAACTAGTGAGCCAATCCCTGGAATATTTTCTAGTAAAAAAAATTTTTTTTTTTGAGACAGGGTTTCTCTGTGTAACAGCCCTACCTGTCCTGGAACTCGCTCTGTAGACCAGGCTGGCCTTGAACTCACAGAGATCTGCCTGCCTCTGCCTCCTGAGTGCTGGGATTAAAGACATGTGCCACTACCACCTGGCAAAATGATTTTTTTTTTTATTTTATATGCATTTGGTGTTTTGCCTGCCTACATGACTGTGTGAAGGTGTCAGAGCCCCTGAAACTGGAACTACAGACAGCTGTTTGCTGCCATGTGGTTGCTGAGAATTGAACCCTGGTCCTCCAGAAGAGCAGCCAGTGCTCTTAACCACTGAGCCATCTCTCCAGCCCCTCTAGTAATATTTTTAACATCATTCTTATCATAGAACATCAGTCTGTGGTGGTATAACATGGTTTTACAGATACATACAAATTAAAAAGCTTTCACAAAATCTATTGAGTTTTATATTTTATTTCTGCTTTGGATTCTTTATTTCAGTAAAACCCATGCATCAATGTATATAGATATAAAAAGTTGACAATATTTCTTTTTCTTGGTCTAGGTCCTGGGAACACCAACAAGGGAGCAAATTAGAGAAATGAACCCAAATTATACAGAATTCAAATTCCCTCAGATTAAGGCACATCCTTGGACAAAGGTGAGTCAAAATGAGCTTTTGAGAAAGTACATGAGCTAATAGTTAACTAAATCTTGGGGTTCTCATTGTACTTAAGCTAAACGGTTTTGAGACCACGTACCTTGTGTCGATTTCAAAGGCACAGCCGTTCCTTCTCTGTGAAGGTAGCTCTGTGGCTGTAGTTCAGTGGTTTTTTGACAGTGTACTTTTGTTCCTGTTGATGCCTGTAGACAGTGTCCAGCCTGGGCTTTCATTTGCAAGTCAGAACAAAGTACCCATAACATTCAAATAACGGGACAGGAATTTTAGAAACCCAAGAATTTAAATTTAATTTCTTGATTTTTAAATAGAGATGCATAATTCAGTATTATCACAAATAAAAGACCTTTACATTTTCTTTATTCTTTTAAACTATCAAAACATAGACCTTCTTAAAGATGTTGCATGTTTTTCTTGTTTATTGTCCTGGTGTTACTTAAGGAGCAGTATTTTTAAACAGGTATAATCTTGTTAGATACATACTTGGAAATAATTTATAATATCTATAGGATGTCACTAGCTTTGGGGAAAGTCTAATCAGGAGTTTTTCCACCTCTGGTTGTATGATGAGATTAAGTGTGCAAAAAAAAGAAAAAATAGAATGTGTTAGAATTTATATGGAGTTCATTTGTAGCTGCCTCATTTTATAGATCCAGAAGCTCTAGCCAAAGACAGGAATCCCATGATCCAGACTGCAGGCGGCTGTGACTCTGCTGGTAGCTAACACTAGCTCTGTGTACACAACAGTGTGTGTCCAATGCTGGGCCTTTAATTCATAGTCATTCAGGTAGACAGACAGACAGACAGACAGATAGGAGGTTAGAAACAGTCAGCTTTTTAGTATGCATTTCAGACTAGACACTGTATTTTAAAATATCCTCATAACTTGTTTTATACATTGATAAGTTTGTTTAGTTGATTGTAAAACAGTTAAGAATAAGAGGTGAAGTAATTTAAGGCTGTCGATGAAATAGTTTATACTCCCTGTAATCAGTACGCCTGTCTCTCTTCTGTTCTGTTATTCTCTCAATGACATGAGGATTCCAGGTACTTCCTTGAACATTCTCATGACCCCTCTTCAGACAAACACTTAACATTCACTATTTCTTTCCTACTTTAAACAAAGATATCAGTAATATTTTGGTTCCAGAAATACAAGTTGAGGCTTTCATTCTCCCAAGAGAGGCCAGGTCCCCTTCATTTTAAAATTTATGGTGAGCACTAGTCTTTGGTAAAGTAGTCTTTAATCTTTATATTTAAGGCTTATTTTGAAGCCAAGTGAAATAATACTTAGGATCTTTTCCATGGCTCTAAATCCGGAGGATCCTAGGTGACTTGTTGGGACTAGAGGCTGAGTAACAGATTGAACCCACCGGAATTATTACAGGTCAGTGGAATCGTGAGGGGTTGATAGTATACTGTAATCCCAACTAAGTCAAAGAGACAGGGGCAGATTCCAAAATATAGATTGGTACAGGAGGAATATAATTCTGGAAGAGTTTATGTTCTGCCTATCTATACTTCCATGTTTTAAGTCATCATTATTTTTATGAAGGAAGAAAGGGGAGGGTTCTTCTGAGACATCAGTCTTGGTATGTCTGAGTTTTCACCACTTGTCCTCCATGTTGACACTCACAATGGAGTTGACAGACACAGGTGCTGCCGTTGAGGTTACAGAACCCCTTTAATGGTCAGTACTGACACCAGTGGTGGTGTGTGTCATATCCTTTATCCACACCCCCGATTTTCTCTCTGCAGTGGGAATGTTAGCCAGGATAAAAATATAATTAACAGCTAATTATGAAATGTAGCCAGCAGAAAGAGCTGTAGTGAATCAGTTTAAACTTTTCTCTGCCTTCTTGGACTCCTGATGTTTTTCTTAGTACCCCAAATACTTTCTAAACTTGAATGAACTAGAAAGCTCGTTTACTTAGGTCTCCATTTCTATGCCATGTACAGAATAAATGTTCGATCCTCTTACCTTTTATATTAAACTACCATGAACTCTTCATTTATATAGTGTCCTTTGACAGTTTAGCTTTCCCTTTATGCAGATATAGTCCATAATAAACACATTTGTATTAATGTCTCATTAATACACACAAACTTACATGGTACACAGAAATCCCAGTTGGATAAATGATCAGAATATGCTTCTACTGAATTTTTCTTTTTAAAGATTTTTCAAAAATAAAATGTGGAACTTCAGATGTCTAGAGGTAGCATAGTCACATCTTCTGTCTCCTCGCATTGTGGTAGTTTACAGCAGCTGAGAAATGCTGCCTGCGCCGAGGAGCCAGTAGAGGCACTGGAAACTGTCCATAATGTTCCCCAGAACACTTGTCCTCTGGGTCTGGAAAGACAGACGAGCATCCCTTTGTTTCCTGCTGTCACCTTTAGAACCCACTTCCGTGCTCTTTGCTAAAACCAGGAGAGTGTGAGCCCTGGCTTCTGGGCTGCACTGTCACTCTCAGCAGTGACCACACTCCTTCACATCGACTCAGGTACACCGAAAGCCACGTCACGGAGTCCTGTGTCACAGTCTCCGTGCTCTTTTGAAAAACAGAATATTTTTACAGGTGTGCTCTTCTGCAGGGTGAGTCATTTTATTCTCAAAAGTGTAGACAGAATAAAGATGAAGGAGAAAGCTGTCTTCCTCACAAATCAAGAAAAGGTAGAGGGATGCTGCACTACAGGGGCTGTGAGGATTTAAGAACCCATTCAAGCTGCTCTGGACCATTACAGAAGAGCTAGAGTGGGACCAGAGCGCTGGCTCACCCCTTAAGACATGTGTTACTCTTGCAGAGGACTAGGGGTTCAGTTCCCAGAACTCCCAGGAGATCTGATACCCTCTGACCGGCGCAGGCACCAGACACACATATGTATGTATGTATGTATGTACACATACGTACATGGAGGGAGAACCACATACACATAAAATTAAACATATCTTAAAAACTATAAAATATCTAGTATAGCCTAATTTGTTGATAAAGCACTTAATGGTTTAAGTGGGAAAGAAAACGAAAGCTTATGTTTTGGTGTATGCTATATATTTCAAAGAAGAAATCCCAGATTGATAGCTAAAGGAAGTGATACAGTAGTAGATTGAGAATTAAATAGAGATTTGGTTGGAAAAAAATAGAAGGAATTTAAATCCTGCCTTTAGTACATGGAGGGATGGCAAAACAGCAGATTAGGATCTAGGTAGGAAGTAGGGTTTAAATACTGTTGCTTCTTCTTATTTCTGTTTTGTAAATACAGCTATAATGACTACAAAATATTGTTTTAGTCATGAGTAAATGGAGAGCATTCTACTTCTAATCTACTTCTGCCTGTCTCTTACTTCTGCCTCATTATCCTGGTCTTGATTTAGGTCACTGTGACAGTGTTGACCTATAAAACAACCTCCTACCTCCTTACTGATTTCACTCCTTCATCATCAGAAAGTCCGGTCCATCTTTCTCATTACACCCCAGACTAGCTTTCTTACTTCTCTGAGTCCTCGTAGCCTTGAGGAAAAGTGGCTGTGAAATACATATGACAAGGGTGATCACATGTCCCGATTCATTATGATTTCCAGTATAGATATTAACTGCTCATCCATTATGCTCAGAGCAACCCCACTCTGGGTGCTCACCATCTAGGTCATACTGTTCTCAATCTTCTCCTAGCTGCCCTTCAGCAAACAGACTTAGTCCTTGGCTTGCCCCTGAGATTCCCCGAGGGATCTAGTTACTAGAACTATGTCTTTCCCACATTGTACTACTTTCTCCATCTCTCAAATGCATACCGTTAGGCAGTGAATTTAAAGTTCAGTGTGTAATTAGGGTAGATCGGAGGTTCCCTAGTCTGGCCATTCTCATTCTGTAGTTGCCGTGGGTGTCTCCCATCCCGTTCCTAGTATTGAATAGCTGAGAACTTTTGTTTAAATTACTCTGACAAATACTCTCTTTGTCCTGATAGTCCTGAGGTCAGATAAGTAATGCAAGTGTCTGTATAATTATAAAAAGTGGTGGAAGTCGTTTGTGATTTTTATTGGTTTATGGAAAGAAATAGAACAGAATCCCAAGGGTCCCATTTTTATCCGTATATTAGACTACTTAATAAGTTAGCTGTGTATGTTGCAGCCATGCTCAATTTTCTGATGGTATCAAATTTCCTCATTGATCCAGGAAAAGCTACAATTCTTTCTCCATCTTCTAGCTAGTGTTTTTCCCTCTCCACGTCCCACAGACAGTGTTCTTCCTTTTCTTCTCTACTAAGCAAACATTAATCAGTCTCAGGTCTCCCTTCTTTCATGAAATTTTCTCATTGTCCATGTAGTCTAATTATTCTTCATCATGTAACTACTTTGGTACCCATTGAGTCAAATTGTATATATTTCAGCAATTTCTAATTTTTCATTTCATAATGATAACAGGGCTATAAATTACTTCAGAATGTTTGTTGAGAGCCAGCAAGATGGCTTAGCAGGAAAAGCCACTTGCCATTGAGCTGGATGGGCTGAGTTTCATCCCAGGAACCCACATATTAGAAGAGAACCAGCCCTGGTCTCCGTGGGCATGCAAACACAACAAATAAGTAAATGTAAATAAATAAAATAACAAATGTAAAGAGAAAACTTCAGAAAAATGTTTGTTGACAACTTTTTGACATGGTAATTGAATATTCAGCAGTTAAGTGTGTACGTAGGTCATCAGTTAGGTAAGTATCCCAGCACATAGTAACCGCCCACAGCAGTCATCCCGTGCTTGATTTATTAGAACATGCTCGGTACAGATGAATACTATTGCTTCCATCTAGCTAACAGAGTAAACAGAAAGTCGAGTTTGAGATCCTTTTAGCTATCAGAGGAATCATTTTACACTAAGTCATGTTCTTTGCTTAAAAATAAACAAACAAACAAAAAGCCAACAACCTCATTGTATTTCTTTTTTAAGACTCTTGATAACTATATTTTTTCCATGACTCTTTAATATATGTTTTTTCAGAACCTGACAGATTTATCTATTTCAACTCTTTTTTTTTTTTTTTTTTTTTTTTTTTTTTTTTTTTTGAGACAAGGTTTCTCTGTGTAGCTTTGCGCCTTTCCTGGAACTCACTTTGGAGACCAGGCTGGCCTCAAACTCACAGAGATCCTCCTGGCTCTGCCTCCCGAGTGCTGGGATTAAAGGCGTGCGCCACCACCGCCCAGCCTATTTCAACTCTTACTAAGCACATCACTGAAAATACCTTCAGAGAGGCCCACAAAGCCAAGAACAAACATTGCTGTCAGCCTTTTCTTGGAAACCCACTCCATCTACTCTTTTTGTCATGGTCATTACATTCGCATGTATCCAGAAAACATAAAGCCATACTGGGGATTTCTGTTGGTTCTCAGCTCTTCCATTGCTTGTGGTAAATCAGATTTCATATTTTCAATGCTCTCCGCCCTGAATGCTATACTAACTAGTTACTACTTACCCTGTGAGTACATCTGCCATCTTGGCTGACACACATATTACACACATGTACATATTCACCTCTTAGAGTGATTAATCCACATATAAGAGAAGTGTGTGTGTGTGTGTGTGTGTGTGTGTGTGTGTGTGTGTGTGTGTGTGTTTAATTGTTTAAGGGGGACAAAAGATGGGGTTAGGGATAGATTGGAGAAGGCAAATATATATATATAAATATATATATTTTAATTTATCATTGTTCTTTAAAGATAATGTATTCTTTATCACCAGAATTATGCTGGGTCCCATAAAGAATGAAAATATGCAGTCCTTGCCTTTGAAAGCATAGTTAAAGCAAGTATTAAGTAATAGAAATTGTGAGTTGGAAATGTCCAAAGCTGTTTATGTCCAGTGAGTGTCACAAGACAGACGTTTAGTGAAGACAGTGAAAGAAGTCTCTCTAGAGATGGCACAGGACAAGGGCTGAGGAAGCAGAATTAAGATGTACTTAAGTGGGACCCATGGATGGCTCAGCTTGTGAAGGCTCTTGCCACCGTGCCTGACCTCCTTATTGGATCCTGGGACCTCCAGGGTGGAAGGAAAGAACTGGGTCAATGGGTTGTCCCCTGACATGCAAGCATGTATACACAAATGAGTTTTTAAAAGATGATAGAGAGGGAGAGAGACAGACAGGCAGAAAGACATGATTTGCTGAGGTATAGAAAAAAAGACTAGACAGTGTTGTATCTTGGACAGACATCTTAAGATGGGAGATGAGGATGAAAAGGGATACTCATACTCTTAGGAAGGCCAGCTTGATTCCAGTAGTTGGTCTGCAAAAATGTGAAAAGTTTAACTGGGTAAGTGGTCATTTGGTAATGATGCTTATGTGTAGGTCTGCAAAAATGTTTGATCAATGAGGATGTTAGAGGAAGAATTACAGTGTATAGGTAAATGGTACTCTCCATAAAGGTTTCCCTACATGTCATGTAATTCAGGAAAATTCAGCCTTTTAATTAATGCAATTGAAATCCATTAAATGCTAGGACTAGCTTTGTCACGACGAAGAAAAGGACTTTTTTGTGTTTCTTGTTCTCAGCATTCTTTCTCTGCTCTTCTAACCCTCAGAAGTTAGAAGTGTGTGTCTTTATTAAGCTGGAGCTGTGCTCAGCTTGCGATCCACCCTGTTAGACAGCGACTTCAGATATAGCCATTTTACTTGCCTTGTGGACTCCCTGAAAGTTGGTTTAAAGTCGTTTCTGGTGGGAAATTAATAGTTTATAGTAGATTGGATTACCTTCCATTTCAGTGTGTCACCAGATCAGTGTATGAGACCTTGCAAAATACCAATAAAGGATATTTTTAAATAGTGTTACTTAATTATTAAGTTATGTACTTAGAAAACCACTTACTTAATTGATTTCTTTTGTTGTTGTTAATTAACATTACTATTCAACAGACCCATGATACTGTCTCACTTTAATCTTATATCTAGGTTTATTAATTGCAAATAGCTTTAGGTTACTTGAGACCTAGTATCGAAGTTGCTCTTTAGTATCATGGCTTACCAGCTTTTAGAACTAGGGGATTATATTTTGCCTATGATCAAAAAAATTGTGTCAGTTTCATAGGCTTATAATGGAAGCTAGTAGGGGTGGCTGTTTGGAACAGTCACAGGATTTGTTCTGTGTTCCTGTAAATCATTTTCCACTATATATAATCATAAGTACGCATTGTATATTGTTTGGTTGGGTGCATGATACAGCAGCGTTGTTGAGAGCTGACACTGAGAAGCAGATTTAACCACCGGTCTTGGTGTGTATGTGATTGTTCATAAACAGCTATTCTGAACGGCCTCAGGTTCCGTCATAGCACTTAACTCCAGGTGGGACTTTGATAGCCAAAGTCTTAGAAAATTGTCTCTGTTATCTGAGTTACCCAAATGCAAATTTACTTTGACTAATTCTTCATTTAAGGATTTGTTTGCATTTGTTCAACACTGCAGAGACTTTTTGGGGAAAATGATTTTTTATGATAGTGTTTTCCTATGGACTAGAAATTGTGATAAGTGTCTGTTTGAATTTAAGAAAACATGTTGCTGCACAGGTGAGGTAGTATTTGAAGTACTCAAAAGTTCATGTCAGTGTTTTGGTTCATTTGATTCCTTTCTTTTTTCTTTTTCCTTCATTTTTTTTCTTTCTTTTTTTTCTTTTTCCTTTTTTTTTTTGCTTTGTTTCATTTTGTTTTGTTTTTATTATTTTTTTTATTTTAGCTTTTAAAGGGGTGTCTGTGGCCTTGCTGCATACTTGGCTGGCCATATTTAGTCTGCATACTAATTGTTAGTTTGCCCAATTGAATCTTACTTTTGCTGTTAGTTTTTTTGGTATGATTTTCCATTTTTGTCCACCTGGTTGTGTTTTAAGATTTTTATTCTGATGGGCTGGATTTTAATCCCATGCACTAAATTTTAGTCTGCAGACTAAAAGTAATCCGCGGATTATTTATTTTTTGCACAATATTTAATTCCCCCACTGGAAACTATCCTGAAAGAATGTTACATTCTCTTAGCTTAGTCAAGGGAGTTCACAGCTACTGGTGAGTCCTGCCAATTTTGTGTTCTCAATACCTAGACACAATAGACCCTGCTCCCTCCCTTGCATACTTGGCTCCGTTTTGCCTAGGTGTTGGTGTACATTATTCTGCATGTCACCTGTAACTGTGACTGTCCCTTAGTTGTTTTGTTTACTGTATAAATTTTTGTGTAGCTTTTGGTGGGTGAATTGGGCATATTTGCAGATGAAGCTGTGTTGAATTTGTACTACTCAAAGATAAAAGTTTTTTTTTCAGTGAGTTTTTGCAAAAAAGGAAAGAATGCTCTATATTTATTTATTTTTCCTAAGTCATGGGTGCGAGGGTATGAGGGGGCAAAACCCACAATAGAAAAAGTAAGTTTATACCCGCACTCCTGAGGTGATATGTCAGTTTCCTGAAGAGTCCTAATATAATGAGACTGTCAGTAAATAAAGATCTTCTAGCAGGGAAGTCAATCCAAAAAAGGAGAATAATCCGCGGTGGCCTAATTCTTTCTTAGCTCACACAAATTAAAAGTATCTGGCTTGAAATTTATAGTAATATAAATTAAATATACTTAATATTTCTCTCATGACCAATAATTTAGCAAAAAAAAATGTTTATACTGTGTAACTGAAACAAAACAATTGTGGAATTGTAGCATATTGGGAACACACATGTTAAAGCAGGCCAATGTGCCCCCTCCCAACCATGTCCTTGGATGATGAGTCCAGGTCATAGAAGACCGCTTTACTTTGGGAACTTTACTTCTAGCTTTCATTTTGATTTTAACTTATTTTGGTTTTGTATTTTTTTAATAAACACACTGGCATTGGAACATAATAAACTCAAACAGAAATGTTTCTTTACTGTGCCTCACCATTGCACAAATCAAAAAGACTTTTTGCATACACTTGTGATGAAATAATTTTTAAAATTTGGACTTGCTACTGTGGAGACGAATGCTTAAAGTTTATAACTGTATAAACATTTTCTATGTCCCTACACCATGGATTTCTTATAACCTTGGATATATTTTTCCTTGCTGGACTATTCTCTTTTGCATTGACTTCCCCTGTTTGGATTATTTCACTGCATTATCACCTTTAGGACTCGTCAGGAACAGGACATTTCACCCCAGGAGTACGGGTATGTACTTTTTTTTTTTTTTTTTTAAACTTTAGGTCAGTTTCATAACATTAGGGAAAACGTTTCTTGGAAAGGCTGAGCAACTGTTCATTCTTGAAATGTGCTAATGAAAACAATGTGGGGAGATGCTTTCTGGGTTTGTACTGTTCGGTGTAGGTTTTCATATAGTATATTTAGTTTGTCAGGATCCATTGACATCTAGACTGAAGTTTATGAATTAAGGGAATTTTAATTATTCTCAGATGCAACCGAAGGTTGTGTGTGCTGTTTCAGTGGTAAGGAATGAGTGGAAGTAGACACTCGATTAGAAACTGTTTCAGTAGCTGTTGGCTCCCTTCCCTTTGGAAGAGCTAGTGTCTAGCCGGGACTGTTCACTCTGGAAGGTGCATGCTGTCACACCCTTATTATGGTCAGAAATCTGAATTCTGGGAGATACTAGTTTTGATTCACCTTCCCACTTAACCTTTATCCACAGGGTACTGAACTCAGGCTTTTCTCGTGAGGAATCTCAAAAAAAAAAAATTTAAAGTAAATATTTTTTTTTAAAGGCAGGTTAAATCTATTCTAATAAAGACTTTTGGCATAGATTATTTTTTAACTCTCTGAATCTTCAAGTTAAGGATTTCTTCACAGAATAAGCTAATATATATATTCCTTAGTACCCAAATGGTAGCTGGTTCCTTGTAGCCAGTAAAATACCAAAAAAGATACAGGGAATAGATTTTTTTTTAATAGTCCAAAATAAGACCAGAACTCTAATTTATTAAGACTTTCAAAAGAAAGACTTTCACAAATACAGCATGGTTTTGTTTTTGCTTATTTGTAGTAGTTTTGCCTTTTTTTGTTTGTTTGTTTTTTGGGGTTGTTTTTTTTTTTTTTCTGTGTTGGTTGCCCTGGCTGTCCTGGAACTCCATAGACCAGGCTGGCCTAGAACTCACAGAGATCTGCCTGCCCCTGCCTCCTGAGTGCTGGGATCAAAGGCATGCACCACCACCGCCCAGCTGCTTGCTTGTGTAAAGAAAGTCAGAGCTTTACAATATGCCCTGCTGGCCTCAAATTCACTGTGTAATCCAGGCTGGTCTCAAACTCACAGACCTGCTGATGCCTCCTAGGTACCGGTATTAAAGGCATGGGTCATCATGCACAGTCAAACATGAGTTTTTAGATTTAAAATAACTTACTGCCTATGTCTCCTGCTCCTGAATTGTAGCAAGAGTTATTTTTACATTCAAGTGCTGTCTTAATTCTACTCACCTAATATCATAAGTGGTGCCAAGACATTTTGCATTAGCTAGCAAGTAACTCCATATATTGTCAAGTAGATACAAACTGCCACTAATTTTAGTATTTTTCTTGTTGTTTGGAATCAGGGTCTTACTGTGTAGCCCAGGCTATCCTACACCTTACTATGTAGACCAGGCTAGCCCTGACCTCACAAAAAACTACCTGCCTAATTTTGATATTTTTATGGCAATTTCTACTGTTTTTCTTTTTTGCATTCTGGATTTGATTGACACTTACAAACGAGGGAGAGGGTAGTGACCAAAAATGGTGGAGAAACAAAACATTTTAAGTTATGTATCAGTGTTGAGATCCTGTTGGCTAAGGCAAATTATAGTACTTAAAAGCATAAAGACAAGGCGGTTGTGACCTTGCAGAGTGCTTTCTAAAATAACCAGTTGACCAAGCCTCAAAATTGACTGAGCTTCAACATAAATTCTTAAGATCCTCTTCAAGGCACTTTCTCAATTTCTGTAGAAAATAATCTATTTCTGTAGTAATTTTTTTAAGGGGAAAGAAAGCAGCCCCTCCAGTTACCATTGATTTTTAGGAAGTGGCTCATGAGTCTCTTGACTGTTAACGAGCCCTGTAGTGATAACAAGTTCTCCAGTCTTCGGCCCAAGTGGTAGGAGCCCCTCATTAGAAACCTTAGCCTCCCAGAGCCCTGCATGCTCTTTTTGTCCCTCTTCACCACCCCGCCTTTGCTTACATATTCTTTCTGTCGAGGAATATGTTTTCTTTTTCTTCCCTTTCAAAGGTTCTGTGTCCCATCTGTTCATACTGAATGTTTTCCCCTTCTGTTTTTAAACTTGAACTAGCTGTAATTTAGAATAAAGTCTATGTTCGTCATTATATATACTGCTTCTTTTTAAAACACAGTGAATATAAAGCTGGCTGTTCTTTTAAGCAAATTGGTTTAATTAGTATTGCTTCAATATAGACTTCAGTTGACCTTTCTGTAAATTAACGGCTCTTCCTGAAAACACAAGTTCTTCTTGCCCGATTTAAAACTCCAGTCTATTCCTGAAAGAAATTCAAAGGAGAATGATCTGTCCAATTGTGTAAGAGACCAGTGCCAACATTTCGGAATCTTTGAATAATGAATGCTCTATGTATCAAGAAGATAATACTAGACCATTAGCATTTTTACAGTTAGAACAACAGCTTTTCTTCTCTTTTTAAAAAAATACTGGCTGAAGTATTTAATAAATACTTACTTAAAAAATAAGATCTGAGGAGAGCCGTCTATGCCAGCAGACAGTTGTTCTGCCAAAACGAGAACCAGACAGATGCCACAGCAGTAGACGCTGTCAAGTTAAAAACTGCTCTTGAAGTTGTGCTTGCCTCCAGATGTCAGCCTGTATACGTCTGCAGTAGTTTACAGGCACACTTAATTCATTGTGCTACTTCATGCTTAAGAGGTAGGGTATCCTCTGAGTTTTTCTTGCATAGTTTTTTATTAGTAAGTAGTTATCCCACTGTGGTATATCACATGCAGTTAACTTTTTAATTCCAGATTTTGTAACCGTGTTTTTATATAGTGGTAATTAACTCGGTACTCAAAGGATTTTTTGATTAGGCTCTTACCGTAGAACTCAGTTGTTCTTTCTCTGTCCTTCCAGGTCTTCCGGCCCCGAACTCCACCAGAGGCGATTGCACTGTGTAGCCGTCTCCTGGAGTATACACCAACCGCCCGATTAACACCACTGGAAGCTTGTGCACATTCATTTTTTGATGAATTACGGGACCCAAATGTCAAACTACCAAATGGGCGGGACACACCTGCGCTCTTCAACTTCACCACTCAAGGTAATCCCAGACCCTTCGTTTCTGTCTCCGTTGAATGACATGTCCTCCATAAGTCCCCAGCATTTGAACATTTGGGCTCCCGTTGGTAGCTGTTTGGGAGAGGGTTAGGAGGTGTTGGAGAAGTATGTTACTAGGGGTGGACTGTGAGGTTCCATTCCCAGGGTGCTCTCTGCTTCCTGTTTGTGGTTTGTGAGCTTTCCACTGCTGCTCCACCTGCCTGCCACCTCCCCTCTGCTATCATGGACTCTAATTAAACTGCTGGAACCATAAGCCCAGAATAAACATTTTTTTCTATAGGTTGCTGTGGTCATGATATGTTGTCACAGCAATAGAAAAGTAACTAAAGCACTGGGTAAATGGGTGTGAAGTGGCACTTTGTTAGTGGTGATCTGGAGACAGAAGTGGTCGTATTAAGTACTGGGGGAAGTGAAGAGATGCCTGTCATTTATTACACCGTCATTGTGTGTGTGAACAGAGGAGTGACATGAAAACTTGCAAGCAATCATAGTTTGACCATTTTTAACTAGATTGTAGTAAATTTGGTCACATGAAAAATATAGAGAGATTTCAGTAAGTTAGATTATTACCAGTAAGAATAAACAATAGTGTATAACCCTTAGATTTGAATCTAAAAGGTAGACTATTAGTATTTGTTTCCTAAGCATTTACAACAGATTTTTTAAGCCCTAGGAATGAATTTTTCCTGTTGTTGTAGTTCTGTTGCTTAAATAGAAGAGATACTGTGAGCACAGAACTCTTTATTTATTTTTTAAATTACACTCATGATATTAATCACATTTGTGGTATTCATAGATTACATTCGCAGTATTTATTCAATTATATATATTTTATATATTTTTTAATGTCAAATGTCATTTCTTGAAGGGGGTAGGAGGTCTTAAATACAGGCTTACAGTACAGTGGGAGGACCCCGGAGGGCAGAAGTTAGCTACTGATGTTTTACAATCTTGCATCTAAGCTGTTAACGCCCATTATTCAGGATATACAGACAAGGAACTTCACCTTAAGCATTCAGGAGGGTGGAACCTGGCAGGGAATTAGCATAGAGAGGATATCAAGGTCAAGGTCCACAAGCAAGGCAACAGTTACCCAAAACGGGGACCAGGGCCCTGCAGGTCCCCCTTTTATTAAAAAATGAGCTTCTGACCTGGGTTGCGTTGGACATCAGCAGGTCACCTTACCCGTCATGGAGACGCCTGCCCAGGCCACTCAGGAGCACAGAACTCTTATAAAACAAAGCACTTAATTGGGGCTTACAGTCTCAGGGTTAGTCCATTATCATCATGGTGGAGAGTATGGCGCCATGCAGGCAGACCTGGTGCTGGAGAATAATCTGAGAGCTTCACATCCTGATCTCAGGCAGCAGGAAGAGAGAGACACCAGGCCTGGCTTGGGCTTCTGAAACTTCAGAGTGACACATCTACTCCAACAAGGCCACACCTCCTTGTCCTTCTCAAGCAGTACCACTCCCTGATATTCAAATATATGAGCCTATGGGAGCCATTCTTATTCAAACCACATATGTATTTCTGTAAACTCAATGATCTTACGAAACAGAAGTCCTAAAAACATGGAACTTATGTGAGAGGAATAGACAGAGAACTTCCCATCCCTTCCAGACTTGGCCCCATTGCTGCTGAGTAAACACTAAAAGGCAGCTGAGTTCACTCATTCCTTAGTGACTTCTGAGAAATCTAAAGACAGCCATCATCTCCCCCACCATTTTAGTGTTGTTCACTTCCTTCCTCCCTGATCAAGACTCCAAGGCATTCTTCCATTTTTTAAACTCCTCTCCTCTAATGGTGTCTCCCCCCAAATGAAACACAAATGTTTATAATTCCCTATCAATAAAACAAGAGAAGGAAGTAATGAGTATATTGACTGACTGAGTGGTAAGGATTTGACAGGCTGGGAAGTGTATGAGGGTGATGGGGAGCCTCTGTAACCAAGAAAAAGACATTTCATTTATTGAATGTGGAGGGTACTTTTTAAAGCTACTAACACACTTCAACTTCCTTTTTTCCAAGCTCTAGAATTCAAATGTTTCTTTGAATACTCTACCCTCCAACTCGTTACTGTTCTGCTTAACATGGAGGTAATGAGGATCCCAAACATTTCAGAGTCTCAGATGAGCTTTCAGCAGAGTTAACAGTCTTGGGACATGTGAATACTCTTTTAAATGTGGTTTAAGACTGTCAGCACAGATGGTACTCACATAACATTGACAGTTGTAAGCTAAGCCATACAAGTCATTTCTATTTACTCAAATCTCACACGTTTATTTCATGTATCCTTCCACATTTAATTTAGAATAATATAAATACAAAGGGAAAACGTTCATCTTCAAATAAAAGAAATGTCTCTTTCTTGGTCACAGAAGGCTCCCCATCTCCTTAATATATCGTATAAAGGCTGTTTTTTTTTTTTTTTTGGTTTTTCGAGACAGGGTTTCTCTGTGTAGCTTTGCGCCTTTCCTGGAACTCACTTGGTAGCCCAGGCTGGCCTCGAACTCACAGAGATCCGCCTGCCTCTGCCTCCCAAGTGCTGGGATTAAAGGCGTGCGCTACCACCGCCCGGCTTAAAGGCTGATCTTATAAAGAAAAGAATAAACATATGTTCTTTCTGCAGATTACAGAGTTGAAAATGATAACAAAAAATTAGGGCAACTGTACATATAGACTGCATAAAGTTACGGGTGAATCAGTGAGAGCCCAGTTAACTCAGGAGCAGGTTGTTTTTCTGTGTATCAATCCCTGTGGCTGGAAGTATCAGGAGAAGGCTGCATAGCTCCAGGTGCCACTGATAGGTTAAACTAGAATGTTAACTGACCTCTTCCTAGTTCTCTTGACAAAGGAAAATTTATTTTTATTCCATATTGCTTTGGTTTTCACAAATAGCAACGCATGTAAAGAAAAGGCTGGAAACAGAAGAAATACAGAAAACACTAAAGGCAAAACCCTTAAATGATCAGTTAGTCTCCATCACTTTGTAACATACTGTGTATGTGTAGTTCTCAAATTCTAATACATTGATAATCCTTGAGTATAAAATATTCTCCTATTAAGATTTCTAATGCATTTGTTAACTTTGATATGTTTTAATTATATTACATAGGACTATACTTAGCAATTTTGCTTTTTAATTTTATTTCATGCATATGAGTATTTTGCCTTCATGTATATCTGTGTATAGCATTTATGTCTGGTGCCTGCAGAGGTCAGAAGGGTTATGGGATTCCCTGGAACTGAAGTTACAGATCATTGTGTGATGCTATGTGGGTGCTGGCAATCTGGGTCCTTTGAAAGAGCAGTAAGTGCTCTTAATCACTACCTTTCCAGCCCCGGAATTTTTCTTTTTTATTTATTGAATCCCATAAAAGAATTATTTGAAAATTTGTACTTTTTGTATCAGTGGTTTTTTAATTAATAAAAAGCACAGTTGTTCGTTTTTGTTTCTTGTGTAGCTGGAGTTTTCTCCAGTCCCGCTCAGGCCCACAGCCACTCAGACCCAAATAAACACACAGAGACTTATATTACTTATAAACTGTATGGCCGTGGCAGGCTGCTTGCTATCTAGTTGTTATATCTTAAATTAACCCATTTCTATTTATCTACAAGTTTCTACGTGGCTCATGGCTTACCGGTATCTTACATCTTGCTTTTCATGGTGTGGCTGCCAGTGTCTCCTGACTCAGTCTTCCACTTCCCAGAATTCTCTCTGCTTATCCCACCTATACTATACTTCCTGCCTGGCTATTGGCCAATCAGTGTTTTATTTATTAATCAATCAGAGCAACACATTCACAGCATACAGAAAAACATCCCCAGCATTTTTGTTTTGTTTTTGTTTTTTTGCTATGAAATGTTTTTGGTTATGGCACCTGAATATTTTATATAAGGCACTTTTAAAATTTGAGGATAATTGAAAAGTATGATGCCCATTTTCAAGTTGTATTTTCTTTTGTACTGTAAGCATATATTTATTATCTGTATGGTATAATTGTTACTAGAGTACTTTTTTTGTTTTTGTTTCATTTATTTGTTTTGTTTTTTTTTCGAGACATGGTTTCTCTTTGTAACAGTCCTACCTGTCCTGGAACTTGCTTTGTAGAGCAGGATAGCCTTCTCTAACTCACAGAAATCCACCTGCCTCTGCTCCCAACTGCTGGGATTAAAGGCATGCACTACCACTGCCCAGCCACTGGAGTACTTTTTAAAGTGATGTATAAGGGCCATGTGGCCTCCAGCTAGTTGCAAAAGTGTCTTTATATTAGGAACTCTCAATGTTAAATTCCTTTACATCTTTTTAAACTGTTCATGACAAGCCAGCACTGATCGAGATTTTGTTCACATCAGCTTTTCCAAAGATAAAAAAAAAATTGTAATTAAAAATAAACTAACAAAACCACTGGTCAGATATGTGACAAATACATACATATAAGTCCTGATGAGTTCTTACGATACGTAGATTTGAGAGAATAGTTCTCACTGTTTCCAAACATATTTAGTACATATTCTTAAGTGTGTGTGTGTGTGTGTGTGCACGCACATGTGTGTGTAAAGTGAAATACTACTTAAACTTCGTATTTGATTAGATTTCAGAATCCATGCTCAAGTTTACACTGTTCTTCTGTGCTATTTTGAAGTAATTCATTTGATTCTTAACTCACCAGTAAGAATCATCTATAACTACTAATAAAATAAAAATTTAAAGTTACCAATTCAACAAGTCCCTGAAGTGTTTTTTGTTGTTGTTGTTGTTTTAAACTGAGATGAAATTCATGAAGGATTTCTTTTTTAAGCAAACAATGGAGGGCTGGAGAGATGGCTCAGCAGTTAGGAGCACTGACTGCTCTTTCAGAGGTCCTGAGTTCAATTCCTAGCAACCACATGTCAGCTCATTGCCATCTGTAATGCCCTCTTCTGGCGTGCAAACATACATGCAAATAGAGCACTCATACATAAAATACATAAATAAGTAAAGTTTTAAAAAAGCAACAGCATAGTGTCATTTGTCTATTCCTGATGCTGTGCATCTACTAAAACCTTTTATAACTTCCAAAACGTTTTCTTTGCTCCCCAAGAAAATCATGGCCCCATTGAGCATGGATTCCCCTTTAGTCTCTCTGTCCCTAGCAGCAGCCAATTTGCTCTTTGTCTTCATGGATTTACCCACTTGGGAGAATTCATATGATGGAACCTCACAACATGTGACCCTTCGTACCTAATTTCTTTCATTTAACCTGTTTTCATCTGTAGAGCATCTGTCATTCATCTGTGATGGGCTCTTGGGTACTATTGTGACAGTTTATATGCGAATACTTACTTGAATAGTTGGGGCACTACTTGGTCACATGATAATTCTCTTTAGAGAAACTTTCCCTCTTACCTCCACAACTGAACATCTTAGGTCTGTATCTGCATGGTAGAGGAGTTCTAATTCCCCCATAGGTGTGTTTTTGTTTTCCTAATGGATGTGAAATGGTATCTTAACCTGTTTGTCACACTGTAATGAGTCAAAATTCAGTAAATGCTATTAGCTACTTGCTGTGTCCTTCATACTTAGAGACTTGGACCTGACTAAGGTGTTGAAGGAATGAAGAAAAGATAGACAGACAGATGGACACATGGAGTGAGTCTGGGATCACATGGTCTGGGCTTTTGGTTGGAGTGATCTCAGCATCCTAGAAGCTTAACATGTTTATTATATAGAGGTGAACAGAGAAGCAGGGTTACTGCATCCAGCTGAAAAAGGAGGTGGGGTTATAACAAGGTGGGATATAACAAGGACGCAGGACTGATGATATACAGCTGGATCAAACAGACAGGTTTAGCTTGGTAAAACAGTCCCTGTAGGAGAAGAGGCAGGAAGAAGACACTGGTGGGCATTTCTGCACACACTGCCAACATCCATACGTAGACCAGAAGCAGGGAAGGCGTGCCCTTTTCCTGTGAGCCTCATCCTGAGACGGGTGGGTTTTCTTTGCCATTCTTTCATGGGTCTGAGGCTCTGGGATCCTTGACATGGCCAGCTTATGTCAACAACACATGCATCCTGGGCTTCCTCCACTCCTTGTATCTGTTCTCTTGTAAAATTGCAACCATAAACATGAAGTAAATTGCTTTGTACTTTAGAATACGACCTTGAAAATACTGAAGGATTTTCATGAGTGGGTCACTTATATACCATTAGCTAGGAGAATCAACTGCCCTTTAGCAGTTTCCAAACTTGGGCTGAGAATATAACTCGGCTGATAAAGTGCTTGACATATATGAATGAGGACTGAGTTTGATCTCCAGAACCCACATAAAAAAAAGTCAAGACTAGTGGTGCACACTCATAATCCCAAGGTGGAATGGTACCCATGATTTTTTGGTGGCCTTTATGTGTGTGTGTGCGCGTGCGCGCGCGCGCGCACACACGTTCACATGCACCTGTACATGCATGTGTGCTCATGTGTGCACACATAAATCCTGCAGTTTGTTATACTGCTTAGTTTTGGTGCATCTCTTTTAAAACAAACTCTCAATCTCAAGAAGACTGATATAGTTCAAGCTTTAACCATACACATATCTAATATTCACATTTTTTCCCAAAATGAATATTTTATTTTGATATTGAAAGCTGTTTTACTTGCCCCATATCAAATATAAACCCGATTCTACATGGTCCAAGTATGGATGTTTTTCAGAGTTTGAAGAATACATGTCCTAGTTTGTTTGCCTTGCGTGATAAAATAACCTTGACAAAGGCAGCGTCAGGGAGAAAAGGTCCATTTGACTTAGAACTCCCAAGAGGGTCCTCATCGCAGGGAGGGCAGGGTGACAGGAACTTGAAGCAGGTAGTCATTTCCACAGTCTGGAGCAGAGAGAGTGAATGCACCTACTCAGCTCAGTTCAACCCTGATACAGTCCGGGAACGGTCTTCTCAAATCAGTTTACGTAATTAAAATTCCTCACAGGTGTGTCCACAGTTCTGCCACAGCGAGACTGTCCCTCATCAAGGATCTCTTCCCCAGTAACTCTAGGTCATATCGAGTTGACAGCTCAAACTAACCATTATACACATGGATTTGGATGTAATATAGATAGGTGAACCATCAGTGTTTGTGGTTCTATGACTATCAGCAAATTCTACAGGAGCCTTTGTATCCATTCAAATATACTCCATAAATATATCCTGGGACTCATGTCTCATCAGACTAAATACATTAAGATGCACTTGTGAGCGTGTGTGTGTGTGTGTGTGTGTGTGTGTGTGTGTGTGTGTGTGTGTGTTTTAAAATTCCTGTCAGCCATTCTGAAAGTGCACTGTTAGAATACAGGAGTGCTTTTGTGCTTTCTCCCAGTACTTCTAAATCACCGTTACTCTTGAGCAGTATTTCTGCATAAGAATGTGTAATTACTGGATGCCATTCTGGTGATATTCCATATACTACTTTTGGAGCAGTTTCCAGGTGGTGGTGGTGGTGGTCTTGTTTGTGAATCATAGATATGTATCTTGGATATGTGTGTGTACATGTGTATATACATGTGTTTGTATGTATGTATATGTAGTTGTGTAAATAAACTTTAAATGCAGACTTCTTAAGAGTAATTAGTAATTAATGGGTGATCAGAATAGAACTATAATCCAAGAGGTCAAAGAATGGGGCATAATCCTCCACTTGATTGTGTAGTAGAGAGCGCATCCAGATAGCTGCTGCTAGTGAAGGAATTGGGAATAAATCACAAGGTTCTGCTTGTAGCAGTGTAAGTTACTTCTTAGTCTGGGTAAGCTGAGTGTGCACATACACTAAACAGGCGATCTGAAAAGAGAAAGTAGAGTAAGCAAAGGGGACCCAGGCAGCCTGGGCTGTGGGGAAAGCAAGCCAAGGTAGCTCCAGCCCAGTGTGTTTGGAGGCTTGTCTTCACGGTAGCTTTGCCAGTGTGCTTCATACCACATCCCTTAGTGATCCTTTGCTCTTTCGGGTTCTTCTGGGTGGTGAACATACGGGGAACTTGAATTGCAAAGTGCTGTCGTCCTAGTAGCTGTGAGTCCCTTTCTGAACTGCCTTTTTGTTCATTGGACCATTTCTTATTTTCTTTTCTTTTTGTTTCGTTTCTGAGAAGACAGGGTTTCTCTGTGTAGCCCTGACTGTCCTGGAACTCTCTCTCTTGTAGACCAGGCCAGCTTTGAACTCACAGAGATCCACCTGCCTCCTGCCTCCTAAGTACTGGGATTAAAGGTGTGCACCACCACCACCACCACCACCACCACCACCACCACCACCACCACCACCACCCAGCTGACCGTTTCTATTTTCTGTTGATCAACAAAAATGGTTGTTACCTCTTAGGTCTCTACTCTGAGACCTAGCGTACTGGTTCATGTCCTATATTACTAGATGGATGAGTACATGGTTGGATGGATTTTTTTTTTTTTTTACTTTATATTTTAGGAGATTTTACTTGGGATAGCAAGTTTAAATTTCTTTTATGTTAATGAAGAATAACTACCAGATACTGCATTAATCAACCATACCAGATCCCATTGCTGGCCCAGTTAGGATCTTGTTAAACTTCCTGGCTTTAAGGAAACAGTGTAGCATCTTCCTGTTCCTCAGTGGGAATTACACACACCTTACACCCTAATTAGGGCACAGCTTCCCAAAGAAAGACTTCTGTCTACCGAGCTGGTAAATGTTCTCCCTGGCTGAACAATGAGTCTTCTGCCTTTTAAGCTTTTTTCTCCCATTAATTTTTCACAAATCTTGATACCAGTTTATTGCTTTTTTAAGAATGTAGTATTATTTAGAATCTTAATTTAGTACAAAGTTAGTATTTAGTTGCAAGCCTGTGAATAAGTCACTGTTGGCAAAAGATTTTGACCCTCAAACCTTTTTAAACTGTTGCATCAAAACACTTGGCTTTCCAGCAGCTCGAAGAAAGAGACTGTTAGGATTAAAAGAAAACCTCGAACTACTTAATAGGTTTGGGGTTTCCTTTATTTGAGTTTTCAGTTAATGCCACTTACTTAAAGATGCGTACTGTAGTTCAGAGGATAATGTCTTCCTATAGATAGCGTGAGCACGTACTTAGTAACCCAAACCGCAACACTTAGAGGAAAAGGGAGTTCACACATTACATGCCAGAGTACCAGCGTGACAGGATTCTTCCTAGCAAGCTGGAAGGACAGTCACTCTTGACGCTAACACCAATCATATATGCAAGCTCACCACGGCTTACCATGTATAGTGTTGATATCATTAGCTTCAATTTATCTTAAACATGATTTAAGACATAATAGCACTTGCTTTTTCAAAAGAAGATAGTCTCTGTAACACTGACAGAAATAACGTTACTTTTAGGTTAAAAAAATTTCAACTTTTTAGCAGTAATCTTTTAAGGAATGTAAAATGGGGTGAAAATGCTTTTATTTTCAGTAATCCTATTTGACTCCCTTTCTTGAATGCCTTTTTCTTCATGTGACCATTTCTGTTCGCTGTTGCTCTTAAGTTCTGCCCTCGGGCGCTTACAGTCACGTGCTACCGAGTGACGGGGTAATTGGTGGGAGTTTCATATTTGCTTACTCTGAAACGTTTCGGGAGATGCATTTAGCTCTTAAACCTGAGTTTTGTGTCACATGCTCTTCCTCTAACCTGATGACTGCCTCACTGGTGCAGTTATAAACTGTTTTAATGCAATGTCCTCCATTTTTACCGTACAGGAGCTCCAGGTAGAGAATGGGGATCCCACTCTAACGTTTGTTTCCGTTTCTCTAGAACTGTCGAGCAATCCACCTCTGGCCACCATCCTAATCCCTCCCCACGCTCGGATTCAAGCAGCTGCTTCCACCCCTACGAACGCCACAGCAGCCTCAGGTGAGTACAGCGGAGCTCTCTGCTTTGTTTTTCTAACATGCTGATTTTTAAAAAGGACGGGATTGTCTCCATTTCCTGTTGTAAGTATGAACATTTAATTCTTCAAGTGTCAAAAACAAATCATAGTCAAATAAGTGAAAGAATAAAATACTGCTTTTGACCCAAAAGATATAAGACAGCAACCCACAAGTACTGTAAACACATACGTATGCATTTTACACATAAGGTGCATCCTGATTTCTTAGTGTAAGATGTTTAAAGGAGAAAATAGGCTTTACAAATGGAACGTTGTGGAGAATACTTTGCTTTAGTTCTAACTTCCAGATATAAATTGCATTAATACCCTAAATAGGCAGATTTTAAGAAGCATGGATATAAGTTAAGATACTCTTAAATCATTCGAAGGGCTAGAAGTGCAATGAAGATACATTTAATTTTATATCAGAGTGCAATTAGACCGTATCCTCCTCCTCACTTCCCCCACCTCACCCCAGAAAAACTCTTTTTTGGGGGCGGGGGGACACCAGAAAAACTCTTAACGATCCCCAGGTTATAGCTAGACCATAGGATGCGTTTCTGGTTCCTGAGCCAGCTGGCCTTGGAACTTGGGAAACATTACCGAGCGGTACAGTTGACCCTTCCTTCTCCAAACAAACAAGGAAAGCTCACCAAGTGGCGGGGCCACCTTTTACCCCGGTGTCAGTTGCAGAGAATGAGAACATTTTTGGCCTGAGGACATTTATGCTCCAGGAGATCAGATGTTTTTGTTTGTTTTGTTCAGTGATAGAAGTCTTTCATGAATAGTTAGATTTAGCACTCAGAGTAAAGATCTAACTATCTTCTCTATAAGAGTTGTTTCTATCTGGTTTGAATCTTTAAAGGTTAAGGATTCTGTTTTACTCTGTCCTACCTTCCAGGAAATGTGCTTTCTTCTGCTTGTGAAACTTGGAGAAAGGCATTTGAACTTTGTTAGTTTTATGAGTGTATCGATCACTCAGTCTGCAAGATGAGTAACAGTGTTCTCCTGGAGTAATTAGAAATCATTTTATGCCAAAATATGCTTTAAAAATCTTTAATGTAAAAACACAATTTTAGCAGGTCATAGTGGTGTACTCTGCAATCTCAGCACTCCTGAGGCAGAGACAGGCAGAGCTCTGAGATTTGAGGCCAACCTGATCTACATCACAAGTTTCAGGCCAGCCAGAGCTATATAGTGAGACTCTTTCTCAAATAGACAAGAAACACAGTGGTTTTTTGTTTTGTTTTGTTTTAATGCTGTTGCCTGCTTGTTTAGAACAAAGACAGAGTGGTTAAGTGAACTGTTAATTTATTAATTACTGCATCACTGACATGTGCATCAGATTGGTCATTGACAATGTCAAGTAGACCCGAGTGCTGTACTGACATGCTCACTCACTGAGCTAGTATCCAGGAGGTTGAGTTGGAGCTGCTTTAGACCAGGCATGTCTAACCTGTACCCCAAAGGCTGCAGGCAATCCTAGGATAGCTATGATATGGGCCAACACATATGATATGACAACTTCATGTTAAAGGTTGGACAGCCTTGCTTTAGAATGTAAAAATGAGAATTATGGGCTAGAAAGATGGTTCAGCAGATAAAAGTACATGTCACCAAGCCTTATGGCTCCGTTCGGTTCTAGGAACCCATACGGTAGAAGGAAAGATCTGCCTCCTGAACACTGTGACACAGATGTGAACACACAAATACAAAGACATGAAAACCAGTAGAGAGTAGAAAATTTCACATAACTTTTTAAAGATTTGTCTATTTTCCGTGAGTGTTTTGCATGTATATCTGTGTACCATGTATATGCCTGGTGCCCAAAGCCAGAAGAAGAAGGTGTTTGATCCCCTGGAACTGGAGTAGTGGATGGTTGTGAGTTGCCTTGTGGGTGCTGGGAATGGAACCCAGGTCCTCTTCAAGAATAAATGCCCTTAACCACTGAGCCATCTCTCCTGCTTCTAAAATAATTTTCTTAATGTGAGATACTGAAATAATTAAGGATGTTTATAACTTAGGTTCTGAAACATGTTGTATTCTTGGAAAGGAGCCAGTTGTAACCTGGTCATACTGCTTTGGTACAAGTTATAGTAATTTGCAAAATATATCGTTCTGTTATACATGGGTTTTATAGCTGTAAAAAAACTGAAAAAGTTTAGGACTTGGACCCTGAGAGTTTATGTCCATGTTGAAGTAAATCAGGACATGGGGAAGTTAATAGAGGAACAGTCCTTAAAGTCAGAGTAAAGAGGTGCATGCGTGCTCAGCAGAGGGGATTGCATTCATTGCTCTGAGCTCCCTAATGGTGAAATCAGCATCACCAGTGGTTAAGAGTTCCCACTGTTGGTTGCACAAGAAGCTCATTGCCTTTGGAGGAGTGTTTCTGGTCCTGCAGTTTCTCCTTCCAGTCCTCAGATTTGGTACTGGTGGAAATGGCAGTCAGTGGAGATTTCATCATTTTTTCAAACAGTAAGTGTGTTTCCTGTGGACACTCTCTTTAAGTGCTTCTCATGTAAGCCAACAGTGTGATACCACAAATAATAGAATTTTCTAGGGGGCCAAATGAAGGTCAGATAAGTGTGCCTCAGTACTGATGTCCACCAACGGATGAGCCTTATAAAGCTGCCTCTGTTTAGTTATGTGTTGTGTTTGGCAGTGGGAGTGACATGCTTTAATGACCTTCAAAACACGTGTCCTGTTTTGCTTGCCTCGGTCTCCATGTCTATAAAACAGCAAGGGTAGGGCTGTGGTTATGTAGAGCTGTGGGAAATAAGAAACACACAAACTCACGTGTGTAGCCCCCGGGCCTCTCAGTAGGCCCTCAGTGAAAGGAAAATGCCGTTACTAATTCTGTTATTGTTTCTGCAAAGTAAAGACAAATGCAGTAATGTTTTAAAAAGTGCTGGATGTGGTGGCTCGCACTGGTAATTCTGGCAGTTGGCAGGCTGAAGCAGGAGGGTTGACATGAGCGTTCAAGGCCAGAATGGGCTACATGAGTGAGTACCAGGCCACCAGCACTTAAAGCAAGACCTTATCTCAAAACAATACAGCATCCACACACGTGGAAGGCCAAGTCTATCTCTTGGATCAGTGGGAGCCCCTCTCCACACAGATAGAGTGAAAGAATGCCTTTAAGCATATGCAAAGCTCTCCTCATAAACCATTTCTGAGTCTGCTTCATGCTTCAGAGAGATAAACATTTAAACTGCAAAGCTCTAGGCTTAGATATCTGAACCTAAAAGTATTTTAAATATTGTATTTTCAAAGTCAGAATTTCTAATCATCCAACCTAAACGATACCACCTAAATAAACCCTAGCATGTCCTGGTTTACTGAATTAGAATATGAACCTCTAAGTTAGTACCGTGGTTGGCCTTCTTGGTTTAAGTCACTGTAATAGAAGCTCTGTTTCAAAAATAATTAGCAGTTTTGAGGCTGAGTCACTTTTAGTTTATAATGAAACCATACGAAACCACATCACCAAGAAGCAGATACCTGTCTTCAGCAGCTCGGGGATGAACCTGTCAGTCATCTAAAAAGGTTTAGACACAACAGTGAATTCAGAACTCGGGCATAATCCTGAAACTATCATCTGACCTGTAAAACGTGATTTCTACTCACGCCCTGCACGGCACAAGTGCATGGTCCAGAGCAAGGCAGCTGGGTTGCAGAGCCCCTGGGTGACTGCGTGTGTAGCTGGCTAGCATGAAGATCGGGCTTTTCTGGCTTTCTTTTTGGCCTGTGAGCAAAACTCAGTGCTAAGTAAGTGGGACGGAAGCAGAAAAGTAAGACAAGTTGACAAAAGATGATATTAACCATGATTATTCTGACTGTCATGAAGTCAGCTTTGGACTAATGGCCAGAATTCTTAAGTGGCTTCCGGATGCCTAGATCTCAATGAATTCTTTCCACTGCTGCTTCTGGAAAAGCAAAGAAAATTAATCTTTACATATCTGGACAGAGTCCTGAAATCCTAATCTGGGGGTACATAGTCAGTTCTTGCAGAGTTACCTCTCCAGAAACTTTGACTAATAACTTTAGTAGTCACAATTTCTCACCCTTCTTGAAAATGGCAGAGACAGTGTGTCTGTTACATTAAATGTTTGATCACTGTTCCTTCTGTTGTGTTGGGTGTTCAGACAGCCACTGTAGGCACAGTGATTAGAAACGCACTGGAAAGTGTTGGACTAGACAATCCTCAGAGTTGAAACTTAAAGATGACGAATCCCAGGGTAGGGCTTTAGCTTCCTGGTCTATCTAGTAGAAGAAGAAGAAAGGCCACCCTGTACAGAGACAGGAATCACTTATCTGACAACAGAGCTATAGTAACAGATTTTGATATGCATGATAACAGGACAACCAGGGTTCTGGATGGCAAACAGCAGAAAATTGTTTGAATACATTGTGGAATCTAATTTTATATGGGTATTTTTTAAAGCTGATACTATGGAGATGGGACAGTTTTGGAAATATTGTGGGGGCACTTGTAAATCTTAAAAATCAGGTTGATGATGATGCTAAATTATAAAGAAGGTGTGTGTGTGTGTGTGAAATGTTTTGTTACGTTAGAGACTGTCAGTGTTGAAATTCCTCCCCAAAAACATTTTGGTTTTGTGTTTGTTTTAATTTTATTAATTTTAATGTTACTTTCTCTTGAAAATTATATATATATAACTCTAAATTTCTTCCAGGGGTATGTGTGTGTTAGATTTTTCTCACCACCTTCAGAAGATTGTCTCAGTCACCGTGTTTGGAACCTTATATCTGGACCATCAATTCGAATTTACATACAAACCTCAGAGATCATTTGATTGAATATCAGATGAACTGAATGTGAGGGGTAGTGGGATATTTTAAGTAGAGCAGCTTTTCACTCTTCGTTGGGGATGTTAGTCTGATGAATACAGATGACTTCAGTTCACCTCTTCATCGTGTACTGAACAGAGATGATCTATCTCGTGATTGTTCCAGTAACTGGAAACCTACTACTGTCAAAAAGAGCACATTCCATTTTTACATCACCATTATAAAGTGGACCCCTCCCACCCTAAAAGTGATTTCTACGTGGATTGCTTCAGTAATTACTTCACAATCCACATAGGAGTATAAGCTCAACCAACCAAACCCCTGAGAGCAGCTCTCAGTCCTGGAGAAGATGTTAAATTGTGTCACGGGTATGTTCTCAAGTGTCAAGGCATTTGGTTTTCCGTCACTTGTGTATCACTCACACATTTCATAAATACGCCATTTTTTTTGTTGTTGTTTGCTTCTATCTAAACAAACAAAATATGTCAAAGGGGACAAGGCAGGGTCTACTAGAGATAGGATGAGAAACCAAGCAGGTTTGCTGGAGATTAATCATCTCAGAGTGATTGGTAACTGCTCTTCTTTGCTTAGCTTTAAACTAACTTTATATACTAGTCATTTACACATGACTCTCAGAACAACAACAAAGACCCTCAGGAAATTGCTGTTGTCAAGAAAATTCTCAGCCCTTTTCCATTAAAAAGAAAAGTAGCTCTATGAGAGATGGAAATTAAACTTGTCCTGATTTGTTAGGAGAGCTAGAGTGCATGAAGTTTCTAGTGTTTTCAATATTTATTAAATGGGTTCTGGAATCCGTTTTAGAATTGTTTCTTGTACTGTGGCTTCTGAGTTAGAAGACATTTAAAGTGTGTAATTTGCCCTTTCTTCAGGTTGCATTTTGTTGATTAGGATTCCTGTTTTCCTTTCCTGGTTGAAAACCTTTCTATGAAAAAGGGATTCATGATTTGAGTTGAATAAGGTCTCTCTTCTGTCATTTTACCTGGTGGGGGCGGGGGAGCGGGCTGAACTTGTAGATCTTGCCTTAAAGCTCTTCCTGTTTCCTGATCTGAACCAATTCTGGCCTGACTGCTTAGGTTTACGTTCTTTTCAGTTCTTTGAGCATGCGTGTCCTCTAAAATAGTGAGTCCATCGGAGCCTTTTCGTTGATTCTTTACCCCTTTCTTTACAGTAAGAGTATTTGTAATTTCATGTTCAAAGCTACAGGATGGTTTTAAATACCGTTTCTTCTCTGTTACTAGCTCCTTTGAAAATTCTTGACTCGAGCTAACCTCTTCCCTAAACTGTTTGAAATCTATTTTGCTGGAGTCTACGTAAGTTTTAGACATACTATATGGTCTCCTCTTTCACTCCAGAATTCCTCTCATCTTGTACATCACTAGCCATTTCTAGGTGGGTAAGAGTGATCCAGAACAGTTTCCCTGGCTGTCTGTTTGGTAGTTGTTTTTGTGTGAATTCTGTTCACGGGCTGCTGCTGCTGCTGCTGCTGCTGCTGCATCTCGTCCCCTCCGGACTGTCTCTGCCGGTTTCGCGGTGTTTTAGTGCCTGCTGCAGCATTTACCCCTGGATGCCCACCCTGTGTTTCCCTCCCTGATCCTGCCCTTCCCTGGTTTTCTCTATCTCAACTCAAATATATGTAGAATTTTAGAAAATTATGGGACTGTTTTGGGCTTTTTTTCTCTCTTTCCACTAAGGATGCATAGTTAGTTCGGGTTATAGTGTGTTCTTGCTTCCAGAAGTAACCACAGATAATGTTGTTTTGTGCCTTAGTCTGTATATGAGTAGCCAGAGAGAGGTGCGTTCTTTGAATTGGGCTCATGCTATTTTGAATGTGGAACTATACTGTTATAGACACATACTGTATTACTAAGTATATACTAAGTATGAAGTGAGTGCCTTTCTAAAGCTTTGTGGTTTATTCACTTCATTTATTTCTTAGTTTTAAACAATAGAGTTGTATTTAAGGATTGCTTGACTCTTTGTTGTTTTTGCTCATGTGAAAAATGCTTTGAAACTTATCTTTACATAAAGTCTTACTTAACCCTTTAAATGGTTTGGGGAGTAATGTTAAATAAAGGAATGAGGAATTTGATAGTTTTTAATACAGACTGTCAAATCACCTTCCACAAACCCTGTCCCAGTCTATACTTTCCATTGCAGTAAAGCAGTGGTAGTATGTGTACGTACTTCTACATGCCACCACAAGAGATGGCTCAGCGGTTAAGAGCACTGGCTGCTCTTCCAAAGGTCCTGAGTTCAATTCCCAGCAACCACATGGTGGCTTACAACCATCTGTAATGAAATCTGGTGCCATCTTCTGGTCTGCAGGGGTACATGCAGGCGGAACACTGTATATATAATAAATAAACCTTTAAAAAAAAAAAAAGAAGAAGAAAAAGAAAAAGAATGAAGTACTGTCTCAAAAATACAACCAAATAAGAAATGATTGGAGGCTGGACCAATGGCTGAGTGGTTAAGTACTTATTGTCCAAGCCAGAGTGCCACAGATTGGATCCCTGGAAGGTGGAGATAGATTCCTAGAGCAAGCAGACTAGGAGACTTTTGAAAGAGGTGAGCTCTGGGTTTGATTGAGAGACGCTGCCTCAGAGAATAAGGTAAAAGAAAACAATTGAGAAAGTTGTTTATCCAGTGTCGTCTGCCTTATCTAGCTAAGACAATCCTATACAGTTTGGTAGAGACACTTGAGCATCACAGAGTCTAGGTCAATGATGCTTTCCTCTGAGTACAACCCTTAGTGGCATTTTAAGTTCTTTGACATACTGATGTATTCATTGTTACTGCTCTGAGTTGCCATCCTGAATTTTAGCAACTTAAAATAGGGTAAACATTATCTGGCATTCCTTCTCTGGGTTAGGAACACAGAAGCCACCTAGCAAGGCGGGGATCTGAATGGTGTGGTTAAGCTGTGCATATGTATTACAGCTTCCAGTTTAATGTTTCTGAGATTCCTGAGTATGTGAGTGAGTGGGTCTCTATGTCTCTGTCTGTTTTTCTTGCCTTTTCTTGGGGTCTTTTCCTTCTGTGTGTTTTGTCCTATTCTGACGTGTTAATTTTTGTTCTATCTTATTGTATTTTATTTTTATTGTTATTGTCTTATCCCTTAGAAGTCTGTTTGTTTTCTAATGAGAGACAGCAAGGGGGTGGATTGGGATGGGAGGGGACGTGGGGAACAACTGGGATTAGTGGATGGAAGGACAACCATAATCAGAATATATTCTGTGAGAAAAAAATCTATTTTGAATACACGGGGGTGTTATCTAGGGATGCAGTTATCTGATGGCTTCTTGGGTTAGAAGATGTACTTCCAGGCTGGATCCTTCATGTGGTTAACAAGCTTGTATTGACAGGAGGGCTAACCACCCTTTTTGTGGACCTCATCATGGTGGTATTATGGGAGTGTGTTCCATCTTATCAGCTGGCTCTCCTTAACACCAAGTGATCCAGTAGAGAGAGTAAGGTAGAAACCATGTGTCTTTTCTATCCTAGCCGTAGAAATCACATACCTGTTTGTGGGAAAGGACTGCATTAAGAGCCTAGGTGCCGAGAAGCGTGAATCACTGATGTCACTCTGGAAGATGCTCCAGTCTATTAAGATGGTCTTAGGCCTTCCTTCCTCTTCCCAGAGCAGATTGTTTTCTGATCATGTAACTGGAAATGGGTTTACAAATTTTATTATTCAGACTGGAAACTCATTTCCAGTTACATGATGACATGCAGTTTGTGCATTTCATGGTGATCGTGCAAACAGACTTTGAATTTACTCAAAGAAGGGGAGAGGAGTTTGGACTAGGTCATACACTAATGGGCTATAGCTCATGAAAGGACATCTGAAAACTGGTAGCTATATAGGACTTTGCCAAAGAGTAAGGTACCATAAATGCGCAGGTTGCCGGTGCGGGTGGGGTATTCAGTGCACTCGCCTTGGCTGGCCTCCGCTGGCTCAGCCAGTAGCCGCCATGGCCAGAGCTGTCACAGTGCTAGTTTATGTGCGGATGTAGTGGGCGCCTCTGAAGTCCTGGGCTTCAAGATGGAACAACAGTTCCTCCTGGCATCTGCTCAAAGTGGGGAGCATGTGTGTTGGTGGGGAGTGGGGGACATGTGTGTTGTTTGGTGGAAAGTGGGCATGTGTGGTTTGGTGGGAAGTGAGAGATGTGTGTGTGTTGTTTGGTGGGAATTGAGAGATATGTGTGTTGTTTGGTAGGAAGTAAGGGACCTGTGTGTTGTTTGGTGGGAAGTGGGGGATGTGTGTATAGTTTGGTGGGGGGGGGAATGTGTGTAGTTTGGTGGGAAGTGATGGACATGTGTGTTTGGTGGGGAGTGGGGGGCGTGTGTGTAGTTTAGTGATGATTGTGCATGTGCTGACAGTTGTGTAGAACACAGGAAATGCTGCAAGAAGGATGCTTCGGATGGAACAGTACAACCCTGAAATAACGCTGGTTTTGCAGGCTTCTTCTGAACCATCTTTAATACAGCCTATGCCTGAATCATGACAATGAAGGAAGGCCAGGGACCTGTCATCGAGACAGGACTTCTTGTTGTATTCATAGTACACTAAACTTGGGTGCCTGAACAGTCCAAGGAAACCAGGAATAAACCTTAGCCCCAGGGATTCACTGATTGCTGGGAAAGGCTGTCTGCTTGGCTTTGGAGAGTATGTCCTGGTTCATGTGCCATGTACCAGTGAGTTACGATGTCCCCATGCCCAGGCAGTATGACTCTTAGGTCACCTCATTTATATGAAAGTAGAACTGAAAGCAGCTGTGAGTATTTTGAGGTAAAAATGAATGAACTAAACAAAAGCATCCACGTGTTCCCTGTCCCGCCCCAGGGGGTTAAATGTGTGTACAGGCAGATTATTTGGGGAAGAGGAAGTCCAGTCTTTATAGAGTAGTTATGGAGCAAGGTTCCTGTGCGTTCTTGGACACTGTCCTGTCGTCACTGGATCACAACGTGAGCAGATGCCTGTTGGAACATGGCTCTCAATCTCGAGTTAGTTTCCTAGCTGTGCGTTCATTTATCTTCGGGGAGCCAGACTCCAGCCTGAGTCTGTCCTGTCTTCCCCACACCAGCACCCTCACTTAGCTCCAGACAGAAAGGAAGTCATACAGCTCTCCGCCTGAACCAGCATGTCAGATAGCAGCTTTGGAAGGCCACAGCCCTATGTGCAGGTGAAGCGGTGTACTTGTGCTCTTTGTGGTGTCTTAACGTTGCTCATGCTCTCTCGGGACTTTGGATTTGCAGATACTAATGCTGGAGACCGTGGACAGACCAATAATGCCGCTTCTGCATCAGCTTCCAACTCCACCTGAACAGCCCCAAGTAGCCAGCTGCGCAGGACAAACCAGCAGTTACCTGAGTGCCACTCAGCAACACTGGTCACGTTTGGAAAGAAAATTAAAAAGAGGAAAAAAAAAAACAAAAACAAAAAACCCTGTTCATTTTAGTGTTCAATTTTTTTATTACTGTTGTTCTTATTTAACCTTGTAAAATATCTATAAATACAAACCAGTTTCATTGTGTTCCCACTTTTCAAGAGATCCAAGGGGGAGGAGGGGTGGGGGTGGGGGGAGGAGCAGAGCGCTAGAACACACAATCTCTCCCACGACAATCTTTCTTTTTCTTTTCTTTCTTTTTTTTTAAATCAGACGTCTGCTGTTGTATACCTTAAAAACCAGACTCCTGCCTCATGCCCCCACCACAACAGAAGAAAACCTGTTCTGTGCTGGTTTCTTTTCTGAATTTGTTTCCTTTTCAAGTCTGGTATAAGACTTTGATACAGTGCACAGCTTGAAATTGGTTGGGAGCTTAGCGGGTGTACTCAACAGGGACTTAATGTCACTTGTATAATGTGTACGTATCCTCGGGGATTTGAAGCCTTGCCTTTGGCATGTTGATGGCAGGTGTGACAGACCAAAAAAACAAAAGAGAGAGAGAGAGAGAAGAAATGTGTATTGTTCGTAGCCCAGGGAGGTCACTAAAGTCTGAAGCTCTAAGGGAAGATTTGTGATTGATTATTTAAGGTTTGTTTTGCTCTTGACCAGTGCGAGCGAGCGAGCGAGCATTGCAGATGCTGACTTCGGAAGGCTGCTGGAGAGCAGCAGTCTGCGTGCCCCGGGGTGGATCTTGGGTCACCTGACCAAAGGCTGTCTGCACATCTTCGTATTGTTTTTAGCTGGTGCCCCAAGATGAGGCTGCACGTGATGTTGAGTGAGCAGCTCTGGGTGCATCAGGAGGCAAATGTCAGGAAGGCAGCAGGCCAGGGCCAGATCTCACCACTGTGAATGAGTTTGTCCAGAGTTTCCTAAAGTTATTTCCCTTAGAAAAATACACTTGAGAGAAGACATTATAGCTAACTAATGTGAACTGTAACAGTCTACTGCTCTATTTTTTCATATTTTAATTGAAAATCAAGCTTGCAAGAATTTCCACATTCTTACACATAGTTCTAATTTTAAATCCAAATCTAGACTGTGTATTTAATTTCTGCTTTTTTAACATCATGCTTTTAAAATTTATTTATTGATGCATGTCAGATAAGCCATTCTGATTTTAAATGGTAGGCATATTCAAAACCACACATCAAAAAGATAAAGTCACCTGTACCTGCTGACTTTATAGGAAAACTGATAAAATATCAATGTGTATATATATGTTATATATACATATATTCAGTACTGCCTTTTCTTTTTGTCTACAGTATCAAAATTGACTGACTGAATCATGAAAAGAATGTTCCCTCAACCATTAAGAGTTTTGTTTTAGTTTTCTTTGTTTATCAGTGAATGGTGTAAGAATCAGTCTCTTGTTTTTTGAAGAAAAAGCAATATTCCTTGGAAAGCAAGGAGGATTGAAGGATTACGTTTGAGTGAGGAACAGAATTCATAACTAGTTTGTTGATCCTTTTAAGGTTGGTATCTTTGTGGGCCTTATATACTCTAAAATGAACCTTGGTGCTTATGGGCCATTACTTGACCTATGAATCTTTAAGGCACAATCAGTTACCTTTTACATTTAAAGATCACTGAGTGATGGCCGCCCTTTCCTTCCTTCCCCTTCGTCCCCACGCATCTGCGAAGGTCAGCTGACGACGAGGACTGCGGAGCCCTTGGTTGTGTGACCACCCCAAGTCGTGTGGGGGTCCCGCCCTCCAGGTGGTTGGGAAGAGGGGTCTCTCGGCAGCCCTCGTTCAGGCCCCAGTACACTATCATGCCTCCTGACCGTGCGTGCGACTCTCCAAGAGAGTTGTGCAGCCTGCCGGAAAGAGTCGATACCTAGAGAGACAGACAGCGGGGGGCCATCTGACTCTTACTCACTGCACAGCGAAGCTCTTTGGGCCACAAAGGGGGTTTCTCAAACCTCGGCTTATATCAGAGTTCGCAAGAAAGGAAGCATGCTTAGTCAAACCAAATCAAGCATACAGGCTTTTACCTTTGTGAAGTGCTTCTGAGAGAGAATTACAGTTGGAAGGAATTCTGAAGTCAAAGTATTGGACAGCATAGTTCCTTGAAGAGGTGACGTGGAAGGCCATTTTCAGAAAGACTTTGTAAAGAATCTGAACAAGCAGGTCTGTGGCCTAAGAGGGGAACCTGCTTGCAGATTAAACTGCCCAGCCAGACACAGACACTACTCCGGACTTGGTGTACTTGCTAGAGTCCATAAAAATCAGTGCTTGTTTTAGCAAATATTCCCCACCCCAACCCCCAGATGGGGTAAGAGAAGAGTAGAGGAAAGTCAGGTGCTTTTCTCGAACGTGTGTGTGTGTGTGTGTGTGTGTGTGTGTGTGTGTGTGTGTGTGTGTGTGTGTGTGTGTGTCGGCGCATGCGTATATGAGGGCTGAGGTGCACGATTTTTCTTTCTCAAGGATCATGGCAGGATCACAGAACTCTTACACAAGTGAGATCCAGGTCTCCGAATATCTTTTTGTAAATAATAATAATTAAAAGCTCCTCACCAAATTCAAGCTTGTATATTATATTTTCTTTCAATGTTTTTAAATTTAAGTTTTATTGTTTTGTATGTAAATATGTGGACCCAGGAACTGTTATTAATGAGCAAAAAGTTACTGTTCAGGGCAGTGATTCTGTTTAATAACCAGACAAAAATGTAGACGAGCTTTTTAAAGCCATATAGTTTTAACTCTGTACAGTAGGTACCGGCCTGTATTATTGTAACAATAACTCTAGCAATGTATAGTGTATCTATATAGTTTGGAGTGCCTTCGCTTCCATGTATTTGGGTTTCTTTGTTTTGTTTTTGTTTTTTAATTGATTTCTTTGATCCATGTGTCCCTGTCTGTCCCCTTTCCCTCGGAAGTTACAACGTAACAGCACCTTCGCCCCCTCCACAGTTTGAGTGGGGGAGAGGGAGAGGAAACCATGTTTGGAATCTCACTTCAGTGTAACCTTGCCTTGGTTTTGGTTCTGGGTGTGTCTGTCTCCTCCTCAGTAACAGCGACCGACCAGTTTCATTTCACACTTCGTCCCTGCAGGGACTTGGTGGAGCGCGGCGAGTCCTAGAGCTGGAGGTTCTCACATCGCTTGGGTTCGCTCAGCCTCTCCCCAGGCCCTAACGTGGGCCTGACAGCAGATTCTGGGAACTCCCACGCTCACTCTCTCCTTACCTACTTCCCTCCCAAACGAGAGAAAGAGACATTGGTTTTGTTTTTGTTTTTGTTTTTAAATAAGTCACACTGTCTTGGTGGCATTTGGGTTTGATCCGTCAGTGGTCGGGTGCCCTGACCATTAGCAGTTACTGCCCCGGGTGCTGTGCTGAGGAGGATTGTCAAATGGACTCTGAGCCCATTCCTAACCTCCTGCCATCTTGTTGGATGAAACATCATTTGAATTTCTTTTTAAAAAATCAGTTTCCTAACTGTGCCTAATATGGCCTTTTGAAAGAAAAAAAAAAAAAGTATCCATTTTGCCACCAACTACTTCCTTTTGTCTTGAATAGAAGAAGGAAAACAAAACAAAAAAAACCACTACCAAACCAAAGGTTGCTATTTTTGAGACGTCCTGTGTTTATTGCACATGGCAGAAGACTGCACCTTCTTTCCCATAACATACGGTGTCATTTTTTTAAAGTCCTTGATTTTTTTAGGCCCATTTATTAGGTTTGTGTTTTAGCAAAGTATATCTACCCGGTCATCCTGTCCACGCCAATGCAGAGGTCCTATGAGGATTATATTCTCTATCCCTGTGGATGTAAAGACACTGGCATTTCTGTTAACATTTCCTTTCCCTTTGCAAGGGTTTTAACTTTGGAATCTTCCAAAGGAAGTTTGGCCAATGCCAGATCTCCCAGAGTTGGGGTTTTCTTTTTGTTTGTTTCTTTGTTTTAAATCGAAAATTGTGTCTGGTTCCTGTTCACACTACTGATTGTTCTGATCACAGAGATGAACACGTTTCTCCCCTGTATGAAAATAAGCATCCTTTATGGTGAAACCTGTCTTTTCTGGTAGACACTGAAGCCACTGAAAATAAAGAAACAGCTAGAAGCACAGGAGAGTCCCAGACTGAGGTCTCCTTTGAGAGGGAGGCTCCGGAAGTGATCCCTGGGGTCTGGATCTTTTCCATGGGGTTATGCCATTTTATTCAAGTTTGTCGTCTGTGTGTATCTCCACAATTCAAGCAAAATGACAGCCAGCACATGAGGGGTTAGCTTGACAAAGTAGACTACCTTGTGTTAATTTTTAATTTTTTTTCTTACTATATCTGTCTACAGGCAGATACAGATAGATGTATGGAAATGTGCTTGCCTGTAAAATTTGCATTTATAAACGTGTTGCCGATGGATCACTTGGGCCTGTACACATACCAATTAGCGTGACCACTTCCATCTTAAAAACAAATCTAAACAGAATTTATTATTATTATAATATATATATATATATATAAAGGACTGTGGGTTGTATACAAACTATTGCAAACACTTGTGCAAATCTGTCTTGATATAAAGGAAAAGCAAACGCTGTATAACATTACTACTTGAATGCCTCTGTGACTGATTTTTTTTTTTTCATTTTAAATATAAACTTTTTTGTGGAAAGTATGCTCAATGTTTTTTTTCCCCCTCCCCCGTTCCCTTGTAAATACATTTCGTTCTATGTGACTTGGTTTGGAAATAGTTAACTGGTACTGTAATTTGCATTAAATAAAAAGTAGGTTAGCCTGGAAATGAAATTACAATTCACAAGTGTGTGGTCCTTATTTCAGTGCCCACCCCTCCTCCTTCACCCCGCCCACTTTACCATTGCAACATGTAGTCACGTCGCCATCCGCTCTCCCCTCACCGGGGAGACATGAATCCTTGTTAGAAAAGTCAAGATACGAACACACGACTCGCATTCTTTGAAATGACCTTGCTCTGATGTGTAGACAGGAGGTGCAGCTTCCGGCTTGGAAACCCCTGGACTTAATGTAGAGGAAGTTTTGCAGACACTGTTTTGGAAAGAAAGATAATCTCCCTGAAAAGGAACAGTTGTAAAAACATGTGTACGCTGCTGTCCTTGGTTACTGTGTCCATGGTTGGGTGTGACTGTATTTTCTTTTCACTTCCATCTTATTAGTGATGGTCTTTGGGAGTCTCTGTAAAACATGACCACCATGGACAGTGGGTCTGTGTCACCCATATAACCAACACGTGTTTGAGTCTGCTCATTTCCAATACTGGATAATATATGTTAACATGTTATGTCTCTTAGTGCAAACAGAAACATTTTTTTAGGGCTGGCTCATTGTCAGGCCTAAAGGTTAGAAATAAGGTCATGTGACTGCTGCTTCAATAAAGACAAATTTATATTCGATTAAGCGTGGTCTTTTATTTAGTGGGCTAGTTATGTTAACACTTTTCGAAGGAGCTCCATGTGCCACCACCCGCCTGTAATTCCAGCACTGGCAGAAGGGGAGGAGAGGATTGGATCAGCAATGGGGTGGTTTGGGTGTACTGCCTGCCATCTTGTTTAGGTCCTGTCTTGGCCATTTGGGGTGGGACTGAAGACCTGCCAGCTCTTCCTTGAAATCATGAATGGTTGGTTCTTATTTCTGAGGCCTTCCAAAAGGCAGTGCTGAATTGTAGGAGAGCATCAGGGATGTCTTTCTGAGCATCTTGAGGTGTTAGAGTGCTGTGGCTATGGAAAAGAAAAGCAACCTGGGAGAAATGGAACTGCTTTGGAGACCGGTGAGCTATCTGGAGCTGGGGTTGCTGGTTAAGTGATGGGGTGGGGGTGGGTGGGTTGGTTTTTAAGTCTCTTTTTTTTTTTTTCCAGAAAGCAAGGGCCACTCCTGGGCCTCCCACATGAAGATTTGTTATTCAGGTCAAGACTCTGGACACACAGACAGTGGCTGCTGAGTGTCTCTTGAGTAATGGGAGAGCCAGAGGTATACAGTGGCTCACAGATCTTTTCTCCCACACTTTGGAAATGGACCATACCCTCTTGAGTGGGAAAGCAGAAAAAGAACCATCGACACCAAGATGCCTAGAGACCAGTGCTTGCTTCTACTGGTTCAAAAGTTCAGGGAGGGGGGTTGAAGAGGAAACCAGACATTGGAGAGCAAGAAAGTTGGATCTCTGAGTCTTAAAACTTAGCCATGGTTGCTAAGAGGATGTGTATCCTGTGTGCATTGTTTTGTGCAGCCTGTCTTGAACGTTAGGCCCTGTTGGCCCTCTTGGAATGAGTGCTTACCGTCTAATTCCTATGCCCTAATACCAGGTTAGTGTCTGGATCACTGCCTGGGTGTTTTAAAAATCAGCTGGGGATGGGGGGTATATCCTGTATTACATATTAATCTTAACCTTACTTCTCCGAACCCACCCAGTCTAACCCCTGTCGGGCTTTTGAATGAGTAGCACACAGAGGTAACTTCCCAGAGGAAGGAAAGATGCATGTATGCTTTATGAATATAGTTGAATAGAATTTAGACTTCCAAGTGAGAAATATATTTCTAGTTATGACCAAGTCTTTAATTATCCCAGATTTCATGGTGTGAAACCTATATTCATGAATTTGCTGAGAAGGGTTCAATTTTTCTCTCCCAAACACAAATGCTTTCATTATCTCTTTATGTAGAAATTGGGGGGTGAGGGTGATAGGGAACATGCTTACATTTTTGATTTGTGTTGATCTGGTGCTATTGCAGTTTGGCTAGAGTTAAGTAATTACCTGTTCCTTAAAATTCAGTTACTTTCCTGCTTCCTTTGCAACCGAATATTATCACACTTCAAACTTGTTAGTACATTTTATATTATGATATGTATATATATATTTTATATGTAATAATCAAGCACAAAAGCTAATTAAGTGATTTTGATGTTCTACCAGCAGATCGTCAGGTTTATAAAAGGTAACACTGAAATTGGTAGAGTACAAATGTGTATGCGTGGTTTTGTTTGGTTTTGGGGATGAGGAGCTGTATTTCGTGTTTTTGAGACACTGTCTCACGTTGCCCAGACTGTTCTGTGTTCTTACCTCAGCCTCACCTTGGCTCTGTTTTTATTTCTGTTTTCTCATTCTCACATTTTTATTTTCTTCCCCCAGAAAAAAAAAATCCAAAAATAGGGACTGGAGAGATGGCTCAGCGGTTTAAGAGTACTTGCTTTTCCAGAGGACCCGAGTTCGGTTCCGAGCACCCACGGCAGGTGGCTCACAACCA